>NW_026000075.1:13129914-13323370 GCF_001458135.2 Marmota marmota marmota
GGGGGGGGGGGAGGTCATCTTTTCCAAAAGCCAGTTGCTAAAAGCTAGTTTCACTGGCCGAGAAATAAAAAAGACAGTCAAAGTTTTGAGAACACTGCAATTAGCTCTGTGTGTATGGAACTGCTTATCTGCCCACGACTGGATATGAGGAAGCTCTGCTCAGTATTTATTAGGAGTTGAATTTATATGAGAAAAAAACAGATGCTCAATTTTGCTACCTTTCCTTTTAAAGTTTAATGTGCTGTAAAATACAAGGGTCTGTACAATTAAAAAGAAGGTGCTTTTACCCTTTAACATGTGCCAAATGCCTTTTGCACAGACACCCTCCTGTTTCTGCAAAGCACCCAATAGGTAGCCCATCCCCAAATGAGACTTATGACCCAAGTTGCCAGAATTTAAGTGGAATAGCCTGAAGAGTTAGCCAATGAGAAGCATTTTCTGTTTACTCTGGGGTTGGCCCAGGAGAGAGCACCATGTTTGAGACCCAGGTATTCTAAAGAGGCTTCTTCAAAGGCGGCTCCAGGGTGCCCCACAATAATCGAAACTGGGAAAACCAGTATCAGACGTCAGTATCTTTCCTTTGGATTTGAAAACAGGAAATGACTTGGCATTTCTAATCTCGACTGGGAGACAGGCCCTGACTCCACAATTACAGAGCATAATTACCCCAAGCTCAGTAAGAAGAACCCCCAACTGCTTGTTGAGGACCTGCCAGGAAACTGACCTGGGTGAATGGTCTGGAAGAGAACATGAGGTGACAAGAGGCTGAGATGCCATTTTCAAGTAACTCTACATGAAAGGGCTGCTTAGAAAGGTAGAGGTTGTTAAAATCAGCTTGGCACCAGGACATGCCAGAGTTTAAACTGAGAAACACTTACGACATGCAGTGTTTGGGGCCTGAATCGAATATTCATAGAAGCTTTGAGTAGTGAGTGTGATTTAAAAACATCTTTTCACGAATTTTACTTTAAAAAAAAAATTCTCATTTCTAGGCTGTACCACAAGCATAGTTGAACACGATGCTGGCTCTTAAAATCTTTGTTTTTCAAATGTATGTTTTTCAAATGATTACTAGATTCCCATGTAAAATGGGGTCAATAGTCCCTTATACTCCCTCTGTGACTCATTTCCCCCCGTAAATATGTAACTTTGTTGATGTGCCTGATGTTACTCTCTCCAAATTTGCAGCTCCATGTGATTCCTATGCCAGTTGCAATATATAAGTTCTTTGCTGATTCCCCATTTGTGTGTGTGTATGTGTGTGTGTGTGTGTGTATGTATGTATGTGTGTGTTTTAAGACCAACCTTTCAGCTATTAAATTGGCTCCTAACAAAAGCTTTTGTTGTGGTTTGCTTATATCATGCTTGGAAGAACAGCAAATAATAGGTTATAGTAGTAGAGCAGGAACATTTCAAAAGACGTGATTCTTGTATTCAAGTTGTTTTTCACGTTTGTTGCAGAATGTTCTCAAAAATGACAATTTTTAGGCATGGTCTTAGAAAGTGCGCCAGAGTTTGGAGTAGCTCCGAAAGGTGAATTTAAGAGAAAAATGAGAGCTTCATAGAATTCTGGTACTCAATTTCTTCTCATGTTGTCAGAGAGGAGAAAAAGATTTTGAAGTCTCATCAGGGCTCTAATTAAAGTGGCTAGGCATTTTGACCTACATGCATTAGGGTGGGGGTGGCAATGGGTATCATGCTTGGTGGAACTTAGCTGCTCAGAGCTTGTGCAAGGATGCTTTAAAGTGACATTCCCCAACATTGAATGTTTGATGCTGAGATTGAGAACTAATAGCTTAGATGCTAAATGCTAAACTGTGGGACTATTCAAACTGGACCAGGTATATAAGATATAGAGATATATTTGCATAATACTTCATTAGGCAACCAATATAAAAATAGTGAATTCTTACCTTAATATTCCAAAATTCTTCCACGGCCATGGGGCCAGACATGTTTTTCCTCTACTTCCTGATTTCTTCACTCACTTCAGGGCTTTGGCCACACAACTTCCTTTCTGCTCCTCAAAGATCACCCTTCCTGAAGTGCTTCTTTCCAGCTCTTTGTGCCAAAGGCTCGACCTAATCTTTCAGGTCTTAGCTCAAATATCACTTCCTCAGTATGGACTTCTGTGACAACAGCTGTCTGAATTTCCAACTTCTCTTTTTCCCTTCTAATCTCATTATCCTGTTTACTTCCTTCATGGCACTCACCATAGGCCATAAGTAGCATCTTAGTTCATTTATGCATTTACTTGTTATTACATGTCCCTCCTCTTTTGCCCTGTGAGAATATAAGTTCCCAAAAGTCAAGGAACTTGTGCATCTTGTTTACGTCCTCCTTCCCCGTACTTACACGTACTTACACAAGTGTCGGGTACCAGTAGGTGCTGAATGACTGAATGAATGAGTGAAAAACTGAATCAAGGAAAAATCCAATAATACGTACATTTTAGTGCATGCGCTGTTTTGTTTGAAAGGTTTTCAATTGATCCAAAACACACACAAAAAAGGAAAAAGACAATCATGGGGAATTTGGATGATCCCGACTATAGAGGAAATAGCATCTAGAATTATTAGTAATTTTTAAAATCAAGAATATTTTAGGAATGTTTTATAGGATAGACTTCTTTTGATGGAATGAAGGATACGATTAAAAAGCACATTTAAAGAAAAAAGGAATGGTGAGTTAATAAAGGTGAAAGCTACAGATGTAGTAAGCTATATTATTTTAATAATAATAACACATTTGTGCTCATAATGGGGGAAAATTATTGTAGATCCTGTGTGTGAGGATGGTGATAGGGAGAAAGGACAATTTTCTATATATGATCCCAAATATTATTCTCCATTGTGAAAATGAACTAACAAATGACCTTCAAATTGACCAAGTAGGAAACACAATTGAAGTGGGCCTAGGGTAAAAGTTAGATTATGACCTATAAAAGGTAGAAGCCTCTTTTCCTCTCATCAACAGAAAGTTTGAGACCAAAACTGTCAGTCTTATTGCTGTGGGATCTATCAGAGCAGGATTAAACCAAAGCAAATAAATATAAAGAAGAACTTAATGAGGGAGTTGGAGTTCAGAGGAGACACCTTAATTTGGAGTCTGATACTTAATAGATGCTCATAAAATCTTTTTTTTGACTGAATCAATAACAAAATTGAGGAATTAATTATTAATGAATTGATATTCTGGAAATTCACCCAAACTTCCTTTAGAAAGACTGGTCTATTTAACAACATTCACCAGGAAAACAACCTGGAATCCCAAAGAAAAGCTTGTCAATTGTGTGAGTTATAATCCCTGCAACATCAGATCATCAAGGAGGCACAAGGCTTCCTATACCACATATCTCAAGAAAGAAAAAGAAAGTGGTATACTTGATACCAGGAACTTGTGAGACAGGACACTTTTCTTTTGGGCACTAAAAAAGAAAATTCAAAGAAAGGCCAAGAGAATGGATTTAAGTCTCACGGGTTTGACCATAAAGGAAACAATGTAAGTGTGTGTGGCTCATGAGAAGAGGTAATTACTTCATGATTCCAGAAAAATGTTCTGTCATATTGGAGATAAATTTGAAGAGAGTATTTCAAGTATAACCTATAAGTAACTTCCTAAAGTAATCTTCCTAGAAAGAAAATGCTTTGCCGGAGAGGAAGACAGGTCAAATATATAATGCAGTTGGGATCTTTAGCATTTCTAACCTTCTTTTATTTGAAATTTCCTTTTCTTGGTTTTATTGTATTGAATCAATTCCATGTTGCACAAACTATTTTTGACCCACATTAGATTATGACATGAAAAAAATCATACTGAAGGAATAGAGAATCCATACAACTGATTAGAAAGTAATAGTCTTCAATATTAACAAGATTTATAGCATGACACTGCTAGAGGTTTCTGAGGTACAGAAAATCTCACACTCACAGTACTGTCTCTAGGGCATAATCAAAGTTGCCATCTGACCAAGCCACTCAGGGACTGTAGCCTTCCCTTTTTCTAATGACATGCAGGGTTGGGGAGATGAGAAGTTATGGAAAACAGTAGAACTAGAATCCATACTGCAGGCCACGGTGAGCCCAGTGGCCCACTTTCTCTGGTAAGGATCCTCACCTAACTCCCTGATGGTGACCATCACTGACCTGGGAGAGTGTCAGCTTCTGTGGATCCAGACTCAAGCCTCACCAGTCACTGACAGGAGACTCCATGGCTAAGTAGAGAACATAATTTCAGGACCTTGTAAACCTTCCATTACACAAGTTTTCTGTTAGGATGCGACTGTGTCTGTGTCTTCCGTGTCTGTGGACTGCCTTCCTGCTTGCTGATTTGGATGGCCACCAACCATTCCCAGACCTGTGATTTTTTGTAGCAAAACATGTCATATTCCCAACAGACCTGAAGAATCTCTTCAGCTCCTGTACAAGGAGTTGGTAAGGCTAGCCCTTTTCTTTTACAGCAGAGCAGATTTTTCTGGAACCCCCTGGAAGGTTTTACTATAAGTAAACGGATCATTGACTAAAAAGCCAGAACTGGCATTTCCAAGCCAATGCAGTTAACACTCACACATCTGTGAGTGTGAAAAGCTTGGGCCGTATGATCAGCATGTATTTTATCGAGTATTTTTGTGTTTTATTTAAGAAAACATTGAATAACATCGTCACCGTGTCCACTGTTATCATACCCACTGAGCCCAAATATTACTGCATAGTGTGAGCTCCAAGAGTGGCCCAGTTTGGGGTTTAAAAGGTGTATTTGAATTAAGAGCATAAAAAGCTTTAAACTTTTAAAACTGCAGACTATTGTATCCTTCTAACTCCAGAACAGCTCTGTCTAATGCTGTCCAACTTGGCAATAAAAACAAAATGAAGAAAGCCGAAACACTTTTAGACTCACACCAAGTATGCAGTATTTCAGCCTGACAGGATTATTCCTTGGCTGGAGTGACTTATGTTGGAAAGGGAAGTTTGCATGGAAATGCCTTTGAGGTTAATTGTAATGTCATTAGTGTGATGCTATAATCACATCTCTGAATTTCCTTCATAAATTTCTTTTCTATTTTTACCCTGTTTTTATTTTCAATATACTGCTTTCTTGAAAAAGTCTACTGTAGTCTTAGGAAAATACACCCCCCACCACCACCACCTTTTTTTAAAAGCCTCATGAAAAACTGATCTCTGCATAAATTGTAGTGAATAAAACATGGTAATCTGTTCTCTCCAACTTTTCGTTTCCTTTCTATTCCTTGATCATAACACACCCCCTCCCACATGATGAGTGACTTTATATGACCAGATTCAAGTGGCAGGTATTGCACCAAGGTTAGCAAAAACAGGTAATGAGCTAGTATTTCCATTACAACTTCCCAACTACACTATCACCCAAAATATGGCAAAACCACCATAGATAATTCTTTTTTAAGAATCATCTGTTTCTCCAAATCTGTGGTGTATCTGCGGCACAGACAACAGTAGAGGAGGAACTGGGCATAAACCACAGAAACTGCTCAGGAACACTGCAAGATTGTTGTAATCACATTGCACCCAGCTACTTGGGCTATTGTCGTCTGTCTGTGGTGACGGAAGCCCAGGGCTAGCCACTAGGTCCTTTGGCGTTCCCAGCATTGTCTGTTCTTCTTGACCTTTGAATACATTTGTCTCGATTGTTCTTGAGCTGTGGGAGAGAGGCTCTCAGATGAGAAAACAATCGTTCCCACTTGGGACACTGCATTGTACCCACCCTTTGCTTTGGGCTCTCTTTCACAGTGACAGAAGCCCCAAATTTGGCAATGTTGCTCTCCTGCCTCCCATAGGCGGATCTCCACTTCTGGAAATACATGTGCAATGTAACTGTTCTTAAAATATTGTCATATTTCTAAACTTGTTTTCCTTTTCAACCAAGATGTTTTGTTCCATGGCTTGCACAGTTTTGTATGTGTATAAATGATTCTTTTCACTCATGTCCCTCCTCCCAACACATTTCCTGGGCAAAAGCTTGAGTCAGCCTGCCAGTCAAAAATGGCAATGCTTTGGCTCAAATGTCCCACATTATGGTAGCTGATTGAAGTCAGAGCCTATTCATGACATCTCTGTCCCCACAACCAGAAAACCAAGTATGCTGATAATATCAGCTCTATGGTTTGATACAGAGAAATGAAAACCTCTACAGAATTTCTCAGAAACATTTCTCCAAGAAGGCATTTGGCAAATAAATTCCTGGCACAGGAAAAATAGTTTATGGTACCAAAATAAAACTTTGTACCAAAATTATAATGGATTAGAGAGAGAATTTTAAAAGTAAAAACTATGAAATTCAGAATTCACTTGTATGTTCTGTCTCTCAGTGTATACTTTATAGTCAAAGTGTTAAGAAGAGAAATTGAATTTTGCCTTTTTTTGAAGTAAGGAATTTTAAATTAATTTTGTTGTTCAGCAAAAATTATCTAGTAGCTTTTCCCATTAATAAAATTTTGCTAATATCTGTACTTTGTACAATCTTGGCCTGCTCCCTTCTCCTAAAATCCATCACCACCGGCTGTATAGAATGATGAATTTGACAAAATCACCTGGATACTCTTTTTTTAAGGAAGGAAGCTACAGTGCCCAGTGACTTGCTTAAGGTCACACAGACTAAAGAGGTTAGACCTTCTTAAACTTGGGTCCCTATGATTGCTTCTAAAGATCTTTCTCAAATCAAATGACCAGAGATTTTCCTGCTCACCGCCATCTATACAATAATAACAACAACAACCACAAAACACCTTATTCCTTTGTTAAATGGGTGAAATAAAACTGCTTTTAATACAATTCTCAGATATAGCAAAGAAGAAAAAGTTAAATTTCTTGTGGTTGGTAAGGCCTTTGTGTAAGATCTCTATAAAAAATGAAACCCAGGAAATTCCTTTGATTCCCCTTTCCATTATTTAACATTGATTATAATCTCTCTTTTTATTTATTATTTGTTTTGGGAGGGTATTGGGATTGAACTCAGGGGCACTCGGCCACTGAGCCACATCCCCAGGCCTATTTTGTATTTTATTTAGAGACAGGGTCTCACCATGTTGCTTAGCGCCTCGCTTTTGCTGAGGCTGACTTTGAACTCGCAATCATCCTGCCTCAGTATCCCCAGCTGCTGGGATTACAGGTGTGTATCACCATGCCTGGCCATAATTTATCTTTATTAAAGAGAAACTATCCACATATTTTGGTAAATACTGAAGGAAAAGCAAATGTAGTTTCAACTCTCTGTTGCAACCTTAGTGTTACCTTTATGACCTTGAACAAGCTCCCTAAATTTTCTGCATTTGTCCCTATGTGAATAAAGAAGAAGATAACAGTACCTCCTTGGCCCATCAAATGCTTGATAAATATTAGCTTCTCCAATGTGGAGAAGTTATAGAAAAAATGTATTTTTAAGGTTTGTGAAATAATATATGCAACTCACGATTTTTCAGTAGATAAAATACTTCAGAGGGACTTCTCACAAATTATTCATGTTCATAATGACTCTAGGAAAGTTCTTTAAGGGACAAAAAGGTACCGTGGAAACTCGAACTCAGCTTCCTCCCCTAATTTGTTTCTATTCATGTGAATTTAGGTATAAGAAACATAAAAGTAGTGTTCAAGGTGAGCTGTAATGGGTTCTTGTTTACCCGTATGTTCATTTTATTTCCTTGCACTTGGATTCAAAGAGAAGGATGGGACAGGGGAGGAAAAGCACCTTGAAGATGAGGTGATAACTGACTATCTAGGGATGGAGTGTGTGCTCAGAAGTTGTTTGCTTCCCTTTCCAGATGCTTCAAGGAAAGGTCTTAGGATGAGCCCCTGAATATTTCATTTCTATCTGTGAGACAAGAAAGTAGAATAGGGTAAAAAGTGGAATAGGGTACCCCCATGTAAGGGTTCTTTCTTTCTTCCCCCCCCCCCCAAATTTAGCATGGCATGTTTGGGAAAAGATAGAACTAAGGCTACTCACTGTTGATAAGACTGATTTTTTTTTATCTTATTGTGCTTCCCAGAACACATCATTCTGACTCTCCTTGACCCACCTCAGCCCACTCTATCCCCCTTGGCTTGGAGATGGTAAAGTTCAAAATGTACATCTAGGTGGCCAGGACAGCAGAATTCCAACTTCAGCAATATCAGTTCTGAACATGCAGACTGGAGGGTATTGCAAGTGAATTCTAAATATCTCTCCACTTATATTTAGGATGCATTTTGAAAATTTCTCATATTCTGATTTCTTAATATTATATAGCTGAGTGGATGTTATACTAAAATTTACTTCTATATACCAAATGCTATTATTTCACTCCAAAAAATCATTTTAGAGATTTTGAAATCAGTACCTTCATTGGGTCTATCAGTATCATCTTTGTTTTGATTTACCTGAAAACCGTGTTCCTTTAAATGAAACAAATATTTAAGTATGAAAAAATCTGACCAATGTATTCAACTGACTGTGGACTTTTTTTTTTTTAAACTTGGTTTTGGAAAATACACACATACATTTTGCCAAGAACTTGCCCCTTAATGTTTAATCTTGTGGCTTTCAGGGGAAATCTAATTTGTATCCTTCGTTTATGCTCGGCTCAACAGATTGCTGCAGTGTTATCCAAGTGCTGGCTGGCCTTACGGCCCACGGGGCTCTTCGGGTTCCTTCATTCTCTGTGGCCCTGTTGCTGTGTTTCACATTCCTTGTTGGTCAAGTTTTAAACTCAGCCCAACTATTTAAAAAATTAAGTCATACCGTAAACAATGGGCTATGTAGGTGTTTGTGAGACGTGGAAAGTTATTTTTCTGCCTTCTTCCCATGTCCATTGGCCATTCTGTTTTTACTGTGAGGTTTGTTGGGGTAGATCTGAATACGATGACTGAGGCATAGGATCTTTTGATGATACAACTGACTTGCAAGAGAACTGTGGTTTCCCATGTGTGGAGGACCTGCTAGGCATATTGGGGTTGAGTTTAGAGAGCACTAGAATGCCAGGGCCTCTCCCTCAAGCCATTTGAACATAGAAATAATTCGCCTGGGTTTGTCTTATTGGATGGCCTCTAAAGTCTGACCAGACTCCTCCTTGATGTTGCTTTGAATTTCCATCCACTCACCTCTTATTCATATGCTCCACCACTGCCAGGCCTTTGTTTTGCTGAACACCTCTTTGCCAGTCTAGAACATAGACTTAGAGGTCTGGGGATGCTAATGGGCACAGCAGGACAGGACATTCTCCATCTCCTCTCAGATTACTCTTCTGATATCTAAGATAACTTCCCATGATGCAGTGTGGTACTTTGATCTTGTTCGGAAATAAAGTCTTTCTAGGTTTGGGGGCAAAGACTTATTCCTGGCACCTAAGTAATCTTTGTCTTATTCTACAAGCAGGGTGTGTGTGTGTGTGTGTGTGTGTGTATTCTAATGGGGACATAAGAAATCTAGGACATAATAGTCAAATACCACTTCCAAGGGCTCGGAAGAAAGTTCTGGAGCCACTGTATTTCCTTTTCCTGAGAAGAACTTACAGATTTAAAACATGGCAGAAGCTCTGGAATTCTCTTTGTGTCTTTGCTCCCATGTCTCAAACTTAACTACATCCCTATCATGTCTTCAGTGTTCTGCTTCTTAAGACCAGGCCCTGAACCTGCTAGAGGGTCTCTCTGAGGCCATAGCAGTCACTACTAATGGCTTGAAACTTATGTGGGCTGCAGAGTCTAAATCAGAGGAATTAAGAGTTTTTGACATCCACAGTAAAGCAGGAATATCTTTTCCTATGTGCCTATTATTGAATCAAGTGGTTAGAGACTACAGTATTTTTACTATTGATAATAGAATACTTGTTCTGTTTTAGTGCATCTGTAATCATCAAAGTACGACAAATGATACCACTTTCACCTTATTTTTAAGGGAAAATGAATTCTAATTCCCAGTAATAAATACCAGATTGAATTTGTACAACCCTATCAAATTTTTGAATTGGGGGTTATTTTATCCCAAAACCTCATGTTAAAAATATGGAATCATGGACATCAAATTGGCCAATATGGAAGCATGGATCCTGATAGCCATTCTTACACCACAGACTTGGTGATCTCCATATTCTGCTCACCATTCTATAGTCGGAGAAACCAAGGCCCAGAATGGCATCTTCTCTGATTCCTTAGAATTCGTTGGCTCTGCATTTTCTTTAAAAAAAAAATGCAAAAAAAAACCAAAAAACTAATTGTTCCATGGAAGAAGGCACCGTTCATTATTAATGGAATTTCTTTTTATTCAATTTTGTGGTGTCCACAACAAGATTATGAAAACAATAATTTGATTTTGAAATCTTTTCAGCTTCAGCAAGGTTACTTTGTGGAGTTGGAGATAAATGACCAGAAGAAAACTTCACAAAATTAGTGTTTACACTTAATCTGGCAACGAGCTATAATTTGATTGGTAAAAAATTCATTTGGTGTACCTCTGGCCCTTTGCTGCTGGATAATGAAAATTTATATCTGCGTTTCAGACATCTGGGGAGGGCCTGACAGCTTTGGGGCTGAATGAAAGATGATGTCACACTGACCCCTGTCAGCATTTCCTCACAGACTGGTTACCCAAAACCCAACAGCAGTCACACTTTTTTTTTTCCCCTGCCAGAGCAGACTCTCATTTTATTTTGGAAGGTTAATGACACTGTAAATCTAATAGGCCATTTTAGTGCCATCATGTGGATATTAAAAAATCATGTGACCAGTCAGGGCACCATATGTGGGGTTTTCTGTTGTCTAATGGCAGGAATAAGAGGCTATAACAAGGCACTGAGGGCAGCCAGTGTTTGGAATTAATTTCAAAACCATAGCTACCTTTAAACTAATTTGGAATCTCTGCTAATGATTATTGCTTGCCATTTCAATTAAGTTTGGCTTAATAAGCTAGCTAATATTAGATAATGTTAGACCCCAGAAAATTCTTCATTACTTATGAATTTATCAGTAACTCATATTCTATGAAGCAGCAATGCCCCCACAGAACTTTCTGTGATGATGGAGGTATTCTCCATCTGTGCTATCCAGGGCTGTAGGTTCTAGCCACATGTGGATATTGAGTACCTCAAACATGGCTAATGGCCTAAAGAAGGATGCTTTAATCTTAGTTCATTCAAATTTAAATAGTGACATATGGCCGATGGTTACCATTTTGGATACTGTAACTTGGAGCAACTGTAAGGTAAGACTAAGGTTATCAGAAAAAAAAAAAAACACCAAAATTGATTTCATTCAGGCCTCTATATTGTCTTTAACTGGTGCCATATATGAAAGACCAAGTTACCTGGTGACAGAGCTGAAGTCTGATTTATCTTTGTACTGCTGTAAGCTTTCTGTACAGAATCAAAGAGGTAGAGCAAAGCAATGGATAAACGAATGAGTGAAATGGAGACATGGATAATGAATAAGTAAAAGCATGGTTTTTTCCATTTTATTATTTCGTGTTGCCCTTTCTTTGAAGGACAGAAAAGATCATAAAATTTGACAGGCAGATGAATCCTTAGTGATCAATTAGCTCAATTCATTCAAAACCAGACCAGAGTGTCTTCCAGGAGCTACTACGAAACCTCCCTGAAATATCTCTTTACAGTCTTGAAAGCTGTTGCTCTTGAGTAGGTAAAACAGAAAGCCCATGAGTCCAAGCTGCTCCAAGGCAATGAATGGACCATTTTTTGTGCACAAAATCCAGACCTTTGAACCAAAAGAACTCGGGGAGGGAGGAAGCAATTCTGTTTGGACAGTGGGATCATTGATGTGTAGCCAGGCAGACATATGTAAAGAGAAGATGAAATAATTTGTGAATTTACTCTGAAATGTCATTTACTGAAGTATTCTTAAATAACTATTCATGATTATATCTTTTCATGCTACCCTCAGAAAATTATAACAAGGATAATGATTATGTGATGATGACAATATTATTGAACATTTATTTACTGTATACTGTTTCAGAAATAGTGTTTGATTCTATTCTAAAATGATTTAAATTAATCCTTACAAAATATGAGGCAATTCTAGTATTACTCTATTTTGCAGATGAAGAATAGAAGAGAGTATAAGTAGCTTTCTTCAGGTTCCATAACAAATACAGAAATGGATTTTGAGTCCAAACAACCTGACCCTAGAATCTATATCAATAAACACTATTCTGTAGTGTTTCTTTCTCTAATTTTCCCCTTTCAACTTCATTAATTTGTTGATTTGTTCAGGAAAAAAAGAAAAAGAAAAAGAAATCATGCCCCCTCTATGAGCCAAGCACTATTCTAGTCAACAAAGCCAAGGGATCCTGCCCTCTTGGACTTTATCTTCCACTAGTGAGAACAGATAGTAAATTCAAGAAAAATATATAGTTTGTACCATATAAGTGAGTGTTTGAAAGTAAAGAATAAAGCAATAAAGAGGCAAATAAAGTGACAGCAGGTTGGAGAAACATTTAGAAATTCTAGGCAGGGAAAATCTCCCTGATAACAGAGAAGAGAAGTAAATGAATTTTACTTTCTAATTATATATGAAAACTCCTAGTCTTTCACCAGGAAGAAAGTGGGTTATAAGTTCATCTCTTAACTTGGGAAAGATCTTGTTAAGCTTTAAAAGACCTGATGTAGATCAATATTCCATTGGAGACAGAGCGAGGGAAAATGAAGTACTTCATCCATGAAGTTATTTTCAACTGATTCTTTTGTTCCTATGGCAGTCAGTGTTTTTATTTTGTTTGGTTTTTGTTTTTAGCAAGGTAAGGATAATTATCTGAGTTTTATAGTTACACAAAACACCACAGCATTGACCCTGGGGCCCCACAGACATGGTGGGTATGCACCCAGGAGTTGGAGATCGTTCAGGAGTAGAGGTTACATACTTGTAGGTACTTGTTGGGAGGCGGGTGGGCTGTGTGGATGGAGTAGGAACAAAGAGAAGAACCTTCTCTGACTTCCATGCTCGTCCACCCAAACCCCTTGTCACCATAACCTTATACAATAGCCTCGGTGAAAATAAAATTGTAAGAGTAATTAAAGAGAGAAACTTTTAATTCCCAGAATGAATGTGGTCAAGAAGTGGTAGACTTCATGCATACCGGGTTCAGAATGATTAAAAAGTAAAAGTCAGAGACTCCATTACATAGTATTCAAACATAGAAAAGAAAATTTCCTCACCGGGCATGGTCTTCCAGGTTTTAAAGTCTGTGTGTGAGGCCATAGGTTGTGGCTTTATCTGAGAGACACTCTGCCTCCCCCTGCCTCACCGTGGGTGCATAGCACCCCTTTAAAATTCTCATTCCAATGGAAAGGGAAGTGTCCTTTTGTGATCCCTGGCATCACTTCCTGTTTTTCCTTATAAGCTTCCCACCCAAGTTGTGGCATTGTTGGGATCTTGGCCTAAAGGAACTTTCCATTACCATTGGCAAGGCACTAGGGATTTTAGTGTACACACCTGATTTTAGTGTCCTCCTTCCTCTAAAAATTTAAAAGTTCTAATTGTGAATTAAATAACAAACCTGTTCTTGCGATCCCCTGTTGAGGGTTTCATCTTATATTACAATAATTTTTTTCAGAATGTCACAAATTGCCACATTACTTTGATTCAGTGGGTCCTTTTTTTCCCTGTAACTTTTCAGAATACGTGGATTTTTAAACCAAATGCATTTAAAAGCACACAGTAAGACTCCTCTTTCCTTCAGAATAAAAATATAATTTCTCTTCTAGATCCTCAACTTACAGATAATATTACTAAAATTTTAGCTTTGTAGAATGATAGTGGTCAGATTATTATTATCATGAGCATTAGCTTTGCTCTGAAGTTACTAAAAGAATAATGAAGACTAAGAATAGAAGGAACAGAAGGACTAAGAACTTAAGATATATAATGAAATTGTTGTCATTTTTAGATCATTATAAATACCCATTATACTTGTTGGTAATATAAACTATGTTGTTTTTCTAATAACCTTTAAATTATGTTTTGGTATATTTATTCTGTGTCAAGTAAATAATAGTGAGGTTATGTTAACTGTGGTCAATTTCCAAAAATGCTAAAGACTTTGCTAATTCTTATCTTCCTGAACTCAGTCAGCTCATCACAAACCCAAAATATAACACTGTATCAAAATCTTTCCTCTTCTTGTGGTCTTCTTATTTCCATAAACATGTTTTATAAAAAGCCAAAGGAAGATTCCAAGAAAATAAGTCCAAGTATAGCTGTAGTTCACTTGTGCAGGCAAGAGATGACTAATCTTCTCTGTGGAAATCAAATCTAAGTGAATATGAAGCCAAGTCGTCAGAATGTCAAAATGCACATCATTTGGTCATGAGTTCATCCTCTAAGAATGAGGCTCTGGTCATCTCTGTTGTAGCTCACCAAGTCTCCTCTTGTCTAGTTGTACAAGAAGGTCAAGATCAACCTAGAAGATGGGTGTGCGGTCTGCTATTCTACACGGTGGTACCACACCTGTGTGTTTGTGAGACTAATAGAGACTAAACTATGCCATGAAGGACTTTTACGATTCCAATTTTGGGAGGAATATATTTATTTTGTTTTAAGTAGTCCATGTAAAACAGTGGACATGGGAATGATTTAATGTACTTTTTTTTTTTTGCAGATAAATACTATCAGTTTTTATTGATGTACTTGTACTCTTTTTACTATGTGCATCTGAAGAGCTCTCCTGCAAAGTTAAAATAATAATTTCATAGTTTTATAAATGCTTTTTCTCATTTTACAGTATGCCATGAAATTTTAATAAGATTTTCCCGATATAAGGCATTTTTCTGGAATACTATTTTTATTTTTAGTGTGTATTATATGAATGTATTAGGTTGTAAAATGTAAAATTAGTAATATTTGACCTTTATAATCTATAATACACTATTGGGGGTTTTTGTTTGTTCTTTTGGTATGGGAATGACTGAACTACATCCACAGCCAGCTGTAGAGACTTTTTTTCCTTTTCTTTTTGGTATTGGGGATTGAACCAGGGAAGCTCTCCAACTGAGCAACATCCCCAGTCCTTTTCATTTTTTATTTTGAGACAGAGTCTTGCCAAGTTGCTAAGGCTGGCCTCAAACTTGCAGTCCTCCTGCCTCAGCCTCCCAAGTTGCTGGGATTACAGGCATGTGCTAATATACATTATTTTGAAGAGAAGTTTTGATTAAGTAAGTAGTGCATTTTTTCCTCCTTATTTTATAAATAGCAAAAAGATGTATGCAAGAAGTTGAAAGGAACACCCAAGACCCTATCACTTGGCAGCCAGTGGTCAGATGTCATTTCAGAGACTTGGGAATGTTTCAACTATTTCTTTGAAGATGGTGCATCCACACCTGAACACCACTGGAAAAAAAAAAAACACAACATATTCCTATCCCATAAGTCATGAAGTCATGAATAAGTAAAAGAGAATTGCTATGAATTTGGATAAAACAGTCAACCTTTTGAGAAAAAAAAATTATATGGTGGTCATTTTGACATCAAATGATGGCAACCAAATAGTTATTTTTATCATCCTTCCATGAGACAAGAAAGACTTGGAATTTGGGGCTCAGTGATAGCAGCCAGCACACTTTCTTGTTGTGCAACAAACAGAGGTGGAACCACTTCTGAGACTACTCCACTCTGAGGTCCAGAAAAATTAAGGTTGACACTAAAATAACTTTGGCCAACGTACAACTCACAGCAAATGTTAAATAATGAAAAAATATGTCTTTTAGATCTAAAATTTTCTGGGTTGTGAGAAAATACGGAGCATAAATCATATCCAACTATTCCTGGCACTAGACCTTCAGGATGCATTTGTTTGAAATCAAGGGCCAAATTGCCTGGAAGAGCGAAACTGCTAGATGCCAGCTGAGGCGGAATGCCAGCCTTGGAACTGACACATCATTTCTGTGGAGATCCATGTGCACGACCCTAGTTTGCCTTCAAAGTAGTTCCCTTGAATTGATTTTGTAAATTAACAATATTAGGCCTTCTGTAGGCTAGAAAGTGCATTAGTCACACTGCTCTAACCTTACCCAGCAAAGAAATCTATTGTTCTTTTGTAATAAAATGGTCCCAGAGAGGGGGTGAGGGTGATTTTTGCCACATCAGGTAAAAGGAATCACTTTCGGTTTTCGGGCAGGTTTAATGAGGAATTTTAATAATGAGAATAAAAATTCAATGAGCATAACTTCACTAAACAACTCTTAAAGGGAAACTGAACTGGCTCCTGTTTTTACAAGTGTATATAAGCATCATTGAATAGGTGCTAAACATCAGTTGTTCCAAGTGAGTGAGGACATAGGATATGGCAAAAATTCACAGCAATTTATTACCAGAATGTTTTAAAAGAAAAGGAGGATTTCAGAAAAGGAGGATTTCCACGGATTTGTTTTTAAATTCACCATAAGTGATTAATCTTTGTGTTCCATTTTTTGTCCAAGGTCGGTTTTACACACCATGTAAAATTGCTTCTTTAGAAGAAAGTCTGCTTTTTTCAAAAAAGGAAAGAGGAGGAGGAGGGGGAAAAAGAGAGAGAGAGAGAGAGAGAGAGAGAGAGGAAGGATCTCCCGGAAAATACTTTATAAACCTTCTTTCACATTGTTTTTTTTTTCTGCTTTATTTTGGGAAGACTTTAATCTTAGGAATATTATATAAGATTTAATTGGAGTGCAATCAAATATAAATTTGAACAAGTAAGGCTGCTTTCATTAAATGATACTGACTTTCTAAATCCAATTTCTAAATCTGCCCTTGTATTTTCAAAGTTCTCTGAGAACAGCTTGGGCCTTTAGTTTTTTAAATCTTCATGCCTCTCTGATTTTATAGAGGGAATGAATTCTACCTATAGGATATTTTTTCCCTTGTAAAGTTTCAGTTTTTATTTTAATGGTGGAAATTTTTACTGTAATATAAAAAAATAATTATGTTGATAACTCTAGTTAAGGAAAGTATATGTATCAAAAATCCAGGTAGAGACAAATAGTTGCAGTATCATTTACAAGATTCCTTAAAATTTATTTTGAACTATTTCCCTTGTGGAATTTATTAGCACTAGGGTACTCCATGACTTAAAATAATATGTGAGAAAAAGAGTGATAAAAAGCAGACAACAAACCTTTTCCCCTTGTTGAAATTTAACCAAGAGCTTCTGAAAGCTATTACTGAAAAAAAATTAAGATTTTTGTTTTTTATGGAAATGAAGTTTCTTAGTGTTATCATTATTTTTTTTAATTTCAAAAATAAATGTAGTGCCCTGAGCTCCATTCTTTCTGTTTGTAAGCATCCATGTGCTCCTTCCAATATATCTTTTCTATTTTTTATATTAAAAGCCTACTCATATAATTAAATTAAATTCGACAAACATGTATTGCACTTCTGCTGTGTGTGAGTTTAGGTTTTGGCTTTTGGAAACAGACGGAGTGAGGCTTGCTTAATCCCAGTGACACCCATACAAGTTACTTGTTTTAATGTTGGCTTTTACAAAGCCACAGAGGGGATCAAATATAGCTGTACTGCTTTCTTCCGCCAAAATGTTTTAGCAATTGAAAGATGGGGGTAGGGTAGACATTCAAAAATGCTTTGAGATCTTTAGATGAATGGTATCATACAGATGTGTGTTATTGCTAATTCTTTGTTCTCAATCACTTGTTTTCAAGGACACTAAAATCCATGTAGCCCCTAAAAAAGATAAATAAGGGCAAGTCACTTTTCTTCCTCCAGTCACAGACTAAAGAAATTATTTCAGATAATATATAGCCCTTCAGCCATGGGAGCAGGAAGTGTTTACCGCTCAAGTAGGGGTCCCAGTTGGTAAAATAAACGGAAACTTCTGGTCCAGTTTTAGGACCCTCTTTCAAATAAAATCATCATTTTCTCTGGGCAAATAAATTGGTATTATTGGGAAAATATTCATAAAGTAGAGGCAGTCTTTAACGAGTACAAAAACATAACTTTGTCCATTTTTTGTTTTTGCTTTAATAAGGGCCAGTTAAGTTTGTTTAAAAAGAAAAATCTAAAGCTACCCAAGAATACTGATGGCATTTCCTCCTCTGATGATCTTTAAAACTGGTTCAGTCTCATCTGTTTGAAATTATTTAGATGTATCTCTATTTGAAAATGAGCCCCCCCTCAAACACTCTCTCAGCAGGGTGAAAATTGAGAATGAGTCAAAATGGAGCAAAACGATAAATATTTCACATGGGATAAACATTTCTTTAAAAAGAAGAAATAAGGAAATTCTTTAAAAAGCCACACAATAAAATTAACTACACTCATATATTCCGTTATTTTTTTTTTGCTTTCTCTTAACATTTTTGATCTTCCAAAATACTTACGTCGTCGAAACTAAACCTAACTTTACATTTTGCAGACATCTTTCTCACTTTTTCACTGCTATAAAGACTCATTAGTCCAACAGATAGTTTTTCGAGTACTTACAATATGCCTGAATTCTGCAGGTCAAGTATAAAGAGAAAAAAAAAAGAGAGATAGACGTTATCTTTTCTTTTCTGGAGCTTCCATAACTGTGATGAAATGAATTTCCAATGAGCAAATAAGTAAATCCCTAATAATGATAAGTGCAAAGACAAGAAACCACACAGGGTAAAGTGGCGATGTCTGGATGTTGGAATGAGGTGGGGACTTTAGGGGAGAAGATGAGAGAAGACTCCTTAGGGAAGGGCTACTTGAATGGAACCTTAATGACAGAAGGAGCTGGTGATCTGAAAATTGGGAGGGAGAACATTCCATGGAGAGGCAGTAGCAGATGCAAAGTCCCTGGGGCAAGAGCTTGCCATATTTGGGGAACATTCAGAAAGACCAAGAAGCATAACAAACAAGGGAGGGTGGAAGAATGAAATTATTGCAGTGGATAGGACTTAGAACTATTGGTACAGAGTTTACCAAGTGGAAGCTGATAGTGTACTTTTGTTGCTGCTATATCTTCACACCGTTTTGAAAGATACATTAAGTGATTACTTGTTAAGTGTAGCACTCTTGCAAGTAGCTTAGCATAGGTTGCTTTTCACCCTGTTCCTTTTATCCATTAACATTACAGTCAACTACAGTCCTTGTCCTACCGGCACTGGAGTGTGGTAGGGATGTGGAGTTCATGTTATGTTATAAGGAGTCTGGGTTTTATTCTAGATGTAGTAGAAAGCCACCAGAACTTCATAAGAGGGGCATGGCACAATCTGATTTATATTGTCTAAAACATCATTCTGGCTGCTGTGGGGAGAACCAATTGTATACATATCACTACAGACAGAGGCTGATGCATTAAATGGAACTCACCTTAAGGACTGTCGTGGAAATGCAGAGAGATGAATGTAGACAGTTTGTAGATATATTCTAAACAAGAACCCTCAAAGAACTATTCTGATGGAATGGACGCGGATATGGAAAAAAAAAAGAGAAATCAAGAATCATTCCAATTTTTCTGGCTTGGGAAAATGGGTGAAAGGTGGAACCATTTGGAAGACATAGATGACTGAAAAAAATGAGTGTTGGTGAGGAGTGGGCAGGGAGGAGGGTCGATTTGAGGTAGCTTTCAAGCATCCAAATGGAGATGTCCAGTAGACAACTGGATATAAAGGTCTGAAACTGAAAGTGAAGTCAAAACTCTAGATAGAAATTTGGGAGTCATAAACATAGATGATCTTTAAAGTTTCCGAACTGGGTGCTATATCTTAAGAGGAGAGTACAGGGAAGGGAAGATAGCTTAAATCTAGACCCTCAAGCACAACAACACCTGGAGAAAGGACCAGTAAAGGAGATGGGGTATGACTCTGTTAATTAGGAGGAAAATCAGTAGTGTTGTGTCCTGCAAGTTCATGGAAGAATATATGTGAAAAAAGAGATGGCATCTAATGGTATCTAATGCTGTTGAGAAAGATGGGATCATAGAAGAGAAAGTGATTGGCAGATACAACAAGACCAGAAACATGGAGGAGGGAGACTTCCATGTGTCTGCCCTGTGCCAGGCAGAGAGCTCTAGATAAGAAAAGCATATATAACATCCACATACTTAGGGTGGTTGATATGTAGCAGTGTGGGTTTTGTTCCTGGGTTATTTTTTTTTTTAACTAATTTATCTGATCATTGAGATAGGGTACCAAGCCCTAAGATACAATTTTTTAGGCTCTGTGAAAGCAGAAAAATATATCCCCAAAGACACAGAGCTCATATATTATATATTATTGGGGGCGGATGTGAAATGTTGCTTTGACTTTGGTAAATGGTTCACAAGATTCTTACTGCATAGTCCAACAGTTCATTCTTAGATAGCTACTGAACAAAAAAGGAAACAGGCCCTCAAAACCACTTGTGCACACATGTTCACTATACTAATAGTCACATCAGGAAACCAAAAGCACCCAAATATCCATTAAGAGTTGAATGAATAAGCAGATTGGTGTTATGAGGAACTGGAATATTGCTCAGCAATGAAAAGGAACGAACTACTCATATATGAAAGTCAATGGAGGAATCTCTCAGACCTTGTGTCAACTAAAAGAAACCAGACACAAAGAGTACCTGATCTTGGATTACACTGATACATAATTCTAGGACAGAGAGACGAATCTAAACTTAATAATATAGGAAAACTAATCTATATTGATCAATAATTTGCCTAGGGCAAAGGGTAGAGAAGTTAAAATTGAAAAGGGACATGGCGGGAACTCTCTGGGGGAGATAAAACTATTCTATGTCTCTGTTGAGGTCATGGTTATATGGCTATGTACATTTATCAAAAGTTATTTAACATGAATTAATTATACCTTGATAAAATTTAGTGAGAGAATTGAGAGAGAAAAAGAGAAGGGGATATCACTGCTTTTCCTGATTAGTTTCTTTGGCCCTGAATCATTTTTTGATCACATTTATAAACTATTCACCTTCTTGATTACTTAGAATTCCTCTTTTACTGTTTTCATGTTTGTCGATATGTTACCCATTTACTGACACCTAATATATGTTGCTTAGATTCTCTCTCATAGAGTCATCTACAATAATACTGCTAAGCCTTTAGGTTTTTCTTTTCTTTTTTTTTTGTTCCAAGGATTGAACCCAGGAGTGCTTAACCATTAAACTACATCCCCAGTCCTTTATTCTGAGACAAAGTCTCACTAAGTTTTCTTAGGGCCTCACTAAGTTGCTGAGGCTGGCTTTGAACTTTCAATCTTCCTGTCTCAGCCTACTGAGCTGCTGAGATTATAGGCATGCCATTGAGCCCAGCTAGAAATGTTTTTTGACCTTTGCTTGGCTATTTTGATCCTTACTTTAACATGTCAGGTAATTTAAAGAAAATCTATCTATCTATCTATCTATCTATCTATCTATCTATCTATCTATCTTCATTTTCTTTAAGCTCTATCATCATTAATTTGAGATATCTATAGTAATGCTATTAACTGACTGTATTTATTACTCAAATTACACTATATAGTTCTGGTAACAGACTTCTTGACTTCTTGAATCATAAATAGAAGCTGTTACGAGCTTTTGCTTCAGAGGTAGGTGATTGGAATGAGGGTATTTTAAACAAGCTGCACCACAAATTTCAATAAATGTACCCAATCCTTTGCAGATCTAGAAGACTATGTTGTAATGGAAAGGTCAAGTGCTTTGAACTAGAATTAGACCTGAATCTCAGACTTGCTATCAGCCATCTAAGCTGAGGTGAATTCCTTACTCTCACTGAATTTTAATTTCCTTATCTGTAATGAGGTAAAGTAATAATTACTTTTCTAACCCACCATAAAGTTTAAAGATAACATAGTAAGGTTCCTAGCATTGTGTCTGGCTTGTTACAAAGGTTCCAGATCCTAAACCATAACCTTTCAATGACAAGGCAGCATTTGATTAAACCTAACAGGATATGAGATACTATCTGAATCTTTTATGACACTCATGATTTTTGAGATTTTTGAACTAGGATATCAGGAAAAACCACCCACATCTACATCAGGAAGCATTCTGTTTTATAGAAATCAATGCAGTTGTTAATTTACATAAACACAACACTCACACACACACACACACACACACACAGGCACACACAGGCACTTACACACTTTTGTATTTTTGTAGTTTTGGTAGGTTTGCTTAAGAAAGTTACCAGGATTCTGAAAGATACTTAAAGTTTCTCTTAACCTATAAATTTTTGTATGTTCTTTTCATATAATTTGGATATTTTAAAATAATTATTTCCTCTACCAGTGATGGCTGCTTTGTGATTTTACTGGATATTAATTGTAGTTTATTCTCTGGTTAGTGTCAGCTCCTACTGTAAATGTGATTTCCGTCTTCTGTGTATTCAGATGGGATATTCTGAGATAGACTCTTCTTCCTGAGGATATGGGATTCCTTTCCAGGAAACATTGAGAACTATTCTTAACCTGGACTCCCATCCATCTTGTGTCGTTCCTCAGAGATATTGCACCTTCCCTGCTGCCTGGGAGTCATTTATATGTGCACTGTTTATTTCTCAGCTATTTTAAGAAGGCCTTTCTTCCTCAATGATGAAAGCACATTACCACAAAGTGATTAGCTATGGATAATCTCATAACTCCTTTGTTTAGGAAAGAGGTCACCATGCTTCAAGATCTTTTCATTCTTTACCCTATATCATCATTTTGTTTATAGTAGAAACATCTTCAAATTGCTTCTAAAGCCTTTTTTAATTAAACATCATTTTTATACCCCACACATATTTAATATTACCATCTGAATATTATAAAATCATCCATTAACTTTGTTAACCCCATAGATTCACTAGAGTCATCTAGAGATTTGCTTTTTCAATATTATGCCTGGGATTCACACTTAGAAATTCTGATTTAATAAATCTGGGGTGGGGCCCAGGTTTAATAATCTTTCAACACTTCACAGGTGATTCTTAAGTGAAGCCAAAGTTTGAGAACCAGTGCTGTATATGCAAAAACTTTTGGCAAGCATTAAGAACACCACACCCTTTGGGATAATTGAGTTTTTTTTTTTTTTAATACTTTCAAAGAAACATGGAAGTCTTGAATAGACAGCCTTTAAATGAGATAATGAGCAAGGGGGTAAGTAAAGTCATAGTTGCCGATGACCCTGATATTTAAGGAGAATTTTCCATTTATTTTTCACAGGGATCATTTTCCCCTCAAAAGTGAATTAACCAAGTAAGGGGACTATGTCAGAAGATAGCGTGCTGATAGGGCAGTGAAGGAAATGTGCAAGATTTGACCTTACTTCCTCCCAGCCCTGCCAAGTTAGGATTCCTGGACAAGATATTCTCTGAGCAGGATTCTCACACGTCAGTGCATTAGGAGCCAGGAAGGTGACGTGAATGTGTGAGACAGGAAGAATGGACACTGGCAAAGTGGAGGACTCACTCCTGTTCTCAAGAGGACTTGAATCTTTTATGACATTCATGATTTTTAAGATTTTGAACTAGGATATCAGGAAAAACCACCCACATCTACATCAGGAAGCATTCTCTTTTATAGAAATCAATGCAGTTGTTAATTTACATAACACAACACTTACACACACACACACACACACAGAGGACTTACACACATATGTATTTTTGCAGTTTTGGCAGGTTAGCTTAAGAAAGTTACCAGGATTCTGGCTACTCAACCCCGGGGGCCAATGTTTCTATGAGAGAATGCGAATTAAGTGTTATCAAATCTTTTCATTTTTAAAGAGAAGTATAAATTCAAATTTTCCAATTATTACTATTTGTTATCTATTGCCAATATTTTTATATGCCTTATTCATATTGTGGGTCTTAATTCTGCCCACAGGCCACCATTTTGCAATATGGTCAGCCATCCATATCTGTGGGTACTTGCATCTGTGGATTCAACCATATAAATATTGAAAATATTTTTTAAAGAATTATATCTGTACTGAACAAATATAGACTTTATTTTGTCATTATTCCCTAATCAATATTTTAGAACCACTACTTACATAGCATTTATATTGCATTGTGTATTATAAGTAATCTAGAAATGATTTAAAGCCTGTGGGAGGTTATATGCAAATTTTATGCCATTTACCTAAGGAATTTGAGCATCCATAGATTTTTGTGACTGCAAGGAGTCCTAGAGCCATTCCTGGATCCTGAGGGACAACTATGTCTGTGTTAAATAATTTCTAAAATTCTTCCAATTCTAAGATTCTAAGAGATCTAATTTGGATGAAACATGAAAGTACTCTCTTGTGATGAGAAGCATCTATTTGGGTGTGTGCTTACGTTGATTTTCCTCTTCCTGAAGCCCCCTACTTTTAAGTACTTTTTATTCCATTGGTCTTTGCAGCTTACCTTGTCTAACACATCCTAGAGTTGATGTCTCAAGAATTTAAACAACTGTGGCTAATATACTGTATTTACAATATGTAGAGGATCCTGGTGTTATGTCAGAGGAAAACCTTGTCTTAACTTTTCAGAAGGGAATGGAATGTACAGCACAGTGTGGCTTATAAATCATTTTCAAATTAGTATTCTGTACATCTGGAGAAGAGTACGTTTCTACTCATGCATAAATTGCCTATGAACACATTTCAAAAACCTACGCTTAATCTTAGCAATGAACATTTCAAAAAGTAAATTAATATCTTCAAGGGGAAGAAATACAGTATATTAAACAGGAACCCACTAGAAACTCGATAGTTAAGAGTCTGTCAGCGTTTCCATTATAAACCCTGTTTTTGAGGGGTTTATAACTCACTTATAAAAATTCATCGTAGGCTGAGACTTGGCATGTAGGTCTCAGCCCGGCAGCTTGACGTGATATTAGGTCTGAAGGACCTCAGATTCTTGTCAACGGGATACTATTTTAAAGCTCCAAGATGAGGTCTAAATAAAGAGAAGGAGTGATTTAAACCCACAGAATCCAGAAAATGCAGAGTAAAACTAAAATAACTGCTCTAAGATCAGCAGGTTGTGGCTTGGTTTTGCAGAATCCCACACTGTTGTCTACCCTGAGTTACACATCTCGTATAGCATAGGGTGGGGTCAGCTTCATTTTCTTGTTTGGTTACACTCAAAGTAACTTGAATTCACCATTTAATAGCTTAATATATTGTCTGTTGAGGTTACAGGTTTAGATGAAAGTTTATAAATGAGGCTAATTAACATTGAACTTGTAACTCTTTTATTTTATTTTTTTTTTCTTTCCACTTGATAAAAGGTATTCCTAGGAAGTAGAAATAGAGTATAAAAATGTCTTCAGCCATTGTAAATTTCTTGTGTAAATAGCTTTGTGATGTGTTGCATGTTTAAATTAGCACAATATGTATTCATTTTAAATATTGATCTTTAAGGAAGTCATGTAATAAATCCGAATACTCTTTTGCATTACTGTTTACATTAGGTCTACTATAGATTAAGAGAGACAGTTGCCTTGTAAATTTAGTTGCAGAATAAGCAGCAGCATATAAATAATTCTGTTTCCAATTACACAAAACAATGATGATAAACTATGGGGAGCTGTGGGACGATTGTGCAGAGCTTGGCTCACTCCTAGACTCGGCCCAGGTTGTGAGGATCTTGTGCAGCTGGCAATTGGGGCTATTGTTCAGATCAGGAAACAAATGCAAAAGTGGCACAGAACAAAACTCTATAAATGTAGCCCTGTGGAGATGCAGTTCCTTTGCAGCTGTAAAGTTTCTAAAGAGTTACCCAAACTATTTCAAAACACAAGAACACAATTGTTTGGCTTGGTAATGGCAGCAATTTGTCTGTAACAATGTTAAGTATGTTGTGGTAACCTTCATGGGGAAAAACCCTATGGATGGACTCGATTGTGGTTTGGGGTTTCCACCTTCTCCCAGTAGTGGTTCTTGGGCTGTGGCATGAACTGGCCTTTGAACAATTTGATAGTTCAACCAAATTTCAGTTAGGAATGTTAAAACATAATGGTTGAAGATTAAGAATAAATTTACACCTAAGCCATATAATTCCAAGGCCAAGATCAACCCATTTCCTTAACATTCCCATCATCTATTCAGGAGTGCAAATATTCACATGGAAATGAGGTTGGTTGAAATGTTTAGCTTATATTGGAAAACATATCTGCTAAGCAGCTGAGAAATGTATTCATTTCAGTCTTTCCATTTGACGGGGCTCATTCTCCCAAGTAAAATACTAAGAATGCAATGACAGCAACTGAAGCCGTTCCATTTCCTCTCCTGACTTTAATCTTCCCCTAGGAAAAATATTTGTTGAAATGCTATAATGTGTGTGCATTGCCACTCTTACTGAGATATTTAAATACCATCAACCTTCTATTTATTCTGTATGTCCAGCGAAGTTCTTTTTAATCTTTATTTAAAGGGGTGCTTATTGTTTTTAGAATTAATATTGATTATTATAATCACAGAGTGCATTTCGGTTATAAAGTGTGTTCATGTGTGTTATTGTATCATTACATCATTGACATCATTATAAGAATGTCAATAAAAGAGTTAGATCAATATTATGATTTTTAATTCCAATTTTTTAAATGATGAAAAGGTTCGGAGGGTAAGAGATTTATCCATGTTTACTCATCTAGTAAGTGTCAAATCTAGACTCTGGTCCAGCGATTTGAACTCTAAATGATATGTTCTTTCCATTGTGGCTTTAAAATGACATGTTTTTAAAAGGACTGCATTTGGCGTAGGGAGTCCCATGGAAGATGTGTGTAGGTCAATTGGCATAACGCACACCATAGAGTCTTGCTATTCATCTCTATGTTTCCAAGGTAAAGTCAAGGTAAAATGAGTAGTGTAAGCCACAGACAGTTCTGAATTAGGTTTTAATCAATGGTCCTAACAAAGTTCATGGGTTCACCTTGACTGCACTTATCTTCCATATACGTTAGAACGCCTAGTAAGTCGTCAGAGGTGAGAAATAAGAGGAAGTTGGTAAGAAATGGCAGGATGGTAGATTGTGCTTATTCCAGAGCTTTTTGGTTTGGTATTTCAGAGCTTTATTTAATCATTCTTTGCAGTTCCTTGTAGATTACATTTCAAGAATATACACCTAATAAATCCATCTGCTTGCCTGGCAAAGCTAATTTTGATTCCCAGAAAGTTGGACTTAATTGTTAACTCTAATTTTATTTTATTTTATTATTTATTTTTTTTTTTACTAATAATGAGATATTTAACCAGTAATGAAAGAGGTTTGGTGGGTAAGGATTAGGTGGGATTTCTTGAGAAATGTAGTAACTGAAGCAGTCAGTTATATGTTCCCTGGGCGTTGATATATCCCTATACCATGGCTGGTGAGGGAGGACTAGACCCTAGAAATAATAACTTTCTTGAAAGTGTAAAGATCATTGTATACATGATATCTGGGAATCCAGAGGATTATGTGACTACCCTCGAATAAAACTTTAGATACTAGAACCTTGGTATAAAAAACTTCAAACTTTAACAAATAACATGGAATCCAGTCTATTTGGTTTCAAGGCTTTGATTTAGTACAGAATTTCTGGCTGATTCTAGGAAGGAAAACATTCTATAGTAAACCAAACAGCAATGACTCAGAAACATGATGTGACACCTAATTTGGTGATCACCACCCAAAAATTATATTCACCAGTTATAAATCAATTACTAGATATAGTTATAATTACATTAATAACACTGGCTTGCTTTACCCAACCCAAATATTATACAATGAGGAAAGGTTCTGACTCTAAATGGTTTTAATTAAGAAACCAACCATTTTTTTTTAAAGGTGGTAAGGGAGTCTATTTTTTTTTTGTCTTTGCTTTTTGTTTTTTTGTGCACAGGGTTTTCAAGAAAAAGGAAAGTAATGATTATAGTAAATTACAGGAGTCAGGCAGCAGAGTAATTAACAGGTAATTATCAATAAACAATTTAACCACAAAAGCTTGGATCCCACCTACCACTTGTCAACAATAAAAGCCTACTAACTCCACATGCCACTGGAAACAGTGTCTACAGGGAGCCCCAGAAAGGACTGCTAATATAAATAAACAATTCTTTCTTGGGAGAATACACAAAGGCCAGGCTGTGAGTGCCCACATAGAAGAAGGAAAGAAAAATCCAGTAGGCAGGAAAAATATTAGGAAACCAAACATTTGGTTTCAGATTTAGGAGAAAAATATGAATGTACTTGGTACTGAAGCCAGAGAAATTATCTATGAAATGTCTTTCTCATCCCATACATAATTTTTATGTTTCTTTAAGCATGATTGGAAATGTAAGATTATTTAGCCAAGCTGGTGCTTTGACACAGGAAAAAGTGGACTTTATCCAGGTTTAAATATAGTCAGTATGATTTATAGACTGAATGATTGGTGAATAATCCACCATAAAGGATATTTATTATGGAAACGTACAACCAGGTCTTGGAAGTATCTCTGAACTTTACCTTGATTGGAAAGCTCTTCCTTTTAAAAATTCTAACTTGAGGGTGTGGTGTTTTCTAATTAACTAGTGAACAGAGAGTCTTCTAATTTAGACAAAAAAAAACTTGATCCTACGTTATGTGAGAAATAATATAACCCTCTATTTCTCCTTCATTTTGGTTCTGTTAGGATGATATTGGGGGGCTGGGGTTGTAGCACAGCGGTAGAGCACTTGCCTAGCATGTTGTGAAGCACTGGGTTCAATCCTCACATAAATATAAATAAATAAAAGAAAGGTATTGTGTTAATCTACAACTAAACTTTTTTAAAAGGTAATATTGGGACACAATGTGAAAATACTAAATTTCATTCTAGAAAAGGTTTTCTTTCTGAATTTTATTTTGGCTACACATGCACACATCCTGTCCAAAATGACAGTTGAATATGTTTCGATGAAATGTGCTTATTGAATATTATCAACACCTGGCAACGTGCTAGGCATAGCAAAGTGCATTACATAAATATGTTCTCTGTCATCTAAGGTGTGAGAGATAAAAGTGTCGTGGAACCCACTTGAAAGATGTGTGTGCAACTGCATACACGTTAAGCAGATGTACATATTCAATCAAGATTTCATTATCTACAGGCCCAGGGGTAAATGTATATTGTGGAGTGATGAGAGCAAGACAGCTCGTGGGAGTTGCAGGGTTAGATAAGGGAGTCTGGAGAAGAAGTCTCCATCTGACCACTGATCAGTCAGGAACGTCTTTGAGGAAAGGGGGATTCCATGTACAACTTAAATGATGGTGTGCAATGAGCTGGCACATCACCACATGGGGGAGAGGCTTTGCCTTCTGGAAAGCCAGTAATTCTAGGATCAAACTGTAGTTTCAATGAGAGGTACAGCATGGGGAAGATGGTACTAAATGGTCTGGGGAAGCCCTCTCGCTCTCAAGCAACAATTTTAGTCTCTTCTATGATGTTTAGAGTCCTGCAAATCCTAATCGCCCAAATCCCTGACTACTCTGCTGTACCTTTTGCTTGAACTTCACCTAAGGTAGTTTTCATTTTCGTTCTTGCTTAGCATTATGTCTGCCTAAATTTTTTCCTTTAGATTGCCCACATCCAATTGCATTCATTAGAACTATGTTAAATGCCAAGTTTCCCATGGTTTTCTTAATTCCCTTTTGATTTTTTTTTTTTTTAAGACAAACCTAGATCTTGTTAAAAACCCTCCCACTGTGTCTTCGGTTGCTAAAATGTAATTGAATAAAAAGTGAGTTTGGATACATCTATCATATAATTTGAAATTAAATCCAAATGTAGAGAGGAAAAGTGACTTTGAAAGATCAATTCTCAAATTTTGATTTAAGAACTGTTATTAGCTGAAATAATATGAACTGAGTCCATTCTTTTGACCTTTGCAAAGTCTGACCTAGTCAATTATTGCAGCAGAGCAGGGAACCAATGAATAGCTTTGAATCGGTCAGACCCAAACTGATTTAAGTTTGCATGTGGTTAAATAAGACATTAGTTAAAAATAATTAATGCTGTCTTTGACCTTTGAAATGAGGAAGGACATTCACAGTCCTCCCCCAGACTCCCACCCGATTCCTGTGAATCTACTTAGCTCATTTCATTGCTTAAAACAGAGAACCTGTTAGTATGCAGTGGTATTAAATATCTTGAATAACAGAAGCAAAGTTATATTCTTTCTAAATGAGTGGTGTCAACAAGTTTCACTCAGATATCCAGAGCACACATTTTTCACAGTTCACTAGCTGACTTTGGAAAACATGTACATATATAGTGTGTGTTTCAAGAAATGAACACTAATCAAACCTCTTTGGCCCAGCTTGGCAAGATCGCCTCTGGATTGTTATGAGAACATTGATCATTCTCCTTCCAGGTTTAATAAGACCCAGAAGTGGTTGTAGTTATGTTGTTCTGTGTGTCAAACACATAGTGTTTTAGGGAGGAATTGTTAAAGTATGCTTTGCTACCAGAAAGAAGAGTGACATATTCTCTATTTCCCTTTCCTCCTATTGTTTTTTTCTTCTTCACCAGTCATCAACACAGTGTGAATGAAGAGGGCCCCCACTACCAGAAATCCACTGGGCTACTTCTGGGATGGAGACAGAAGGGCAAGAGCAGAAGTATTCCCAGGCAGGCTTCAAATAAACAGCATCCTACTAAAAGTAGTCTTCATTTTGCTCACTTCCCAAAATTACTTTCCAGTTCAGATATATTCATTGGGGTTTAATACATAAGCTCTGTTTGTTCCCAAGTATCATTGTTTTCATTCAACAAATGAACAACTAGGAGGCACATAGGAGACTGATTCAGTGAATGAATGAATACATGAACACTATTTGGGCTTTTTATGTCCCACCTTCTGTATCTAGAAAATTCTTTATTTGTCAAATGAGTCCCATTTATTTGTTACTTCACACGAAGGATTTTCCTGGATGTTTTTCTAAATTATGTCCCAATTATTTGTTAGCATGGCATGCTAAATGTCTGTCTTCTCTTTTTCCACATTACATTGGGATTCAGTGTTCAATGTTTACCTCCTCCACCATCCAGGCCTATCATGCATGGTGTTCTGTTCTCACTGCCCACTATTGGAATGGGCAGATAGATACTTGAATTTGAAAATTTCAGAAGGAAAAGAGGCCAGGAAGTATATTATGACTGGAAAGGGAAGGAATGAGGGAAGGAAGGAAGGAAGGAAGGAAGGAAGGAAGGAAGGGAGGGAGGGAGGGAGGGAGGGAAGGAAAGATGAATGAAAGAAGGACAGATGGATGGACAGGCAAAAGAAAGGGTCCATGGCAAGGGGAAAAACTAGATAAAGAGATCCCTGGAATGAAATGAAGGGGAGAGAAATAAAGACTTTGCACACAGAACTTCATTCCTAAATCACGGAAGAAATAATAGGACTAATCCAAGGGAAGAAAGTAGTTTCAAAGTGAAGCCAGGAATAATTTACAGTAAAAGTAACCAGAATTTAAAATACAAATATACAAGAAAAGATTTTTTTTCACATATTTTCATCTGATTTTTTTTCTTTCCCAGGGAAAGGAAGAGCAATGTGAAGTGAGTTTGATATAAAAGTTTTATTTAAAAATAAGAAAAAAATATATATATACACACACACATATGTATTCCCCCAAAGTAAACCCTATTTCATAATAAGTAAATATAGGCCATAAAGCATACTAATAAAGAGGGAGTCTATTGTTATGAACTTGACATCAGATTTTATTGTCCTAAGTAGTTTATATATTTTAAAGATCAAGTTTTATAGTTAAGCATTGACTTTTTTTAAATCTAGTTTAAAGTTGGCAAATAAAATCTATGTTTTAGGATTTTTACAAAAATGTGGTTTTTATGTCATTTTGCATAAAGGGATACATGAATTGGCATTTATTTTAACAAACCTGACAACCATAAGGTGTACATTACCGAAGACTTTGTCTACCTCCAATTAGGAAACTATCTTAAAAATAAAAATAGCAATGATAAATCGAATGCATGTCATAGATGTTATCTATTTTGGGGGAGAGGGCAAAATATAATGTCTGCAATGACAGTACCAAACCAGAGCTTTTGCAAAAGGATTAAGCATTTTCAGAAATCCTTAGCTCTTTCTCTATATTTTTCTATATTTTCTGTTTATAAACCTAGATTAATTTCTACGTAGTGTCTGAAGTAGACTGCAATATATTAGACACTCTTCGTTTATGATAATCCACATATTGAACTTTATTTTTATTTAAAATGTGAACACATCTTATTTCTGAGTTTTTTACCTTAATACCTGTAAATTATCACCCTTATTATCACAACTTCACAATGGACAATTTCAAAATAAGACAAGTGGTTAATAATTTATTAAGCAAAAAATCAAAATATGATCATGTTAAAGCGTCATTTGTGAGGCATTTTACAATTTGAGGTGTGTGCATGTGTTTCAGTATTTATCACAGACTACTGTGTGCCTCTAACAAGTCTCTTTTTCAAATTAACTCTTCATTATTGTTGTTTTAAATTTTTCTTTCCTCTTATTTAAAAAATGATATCTCAGGACATATGATACCCGAGAATTGGGAAGGAAATATTAGAACTTATGAGCATCAAGTGAGATATAGATATAAAATGCCATCTCATGCAGGTCAGTCATATTTAAAATTATGTTTCCTTTAGAGAAGAATGTGCCCACCGATAAGCTATCTCATATAATCAATGGGCATGACTTCCTGTGAACTCTGCTCAGGCTGAATCCCTATAGTTAATAGAAATAGGAGAAAAGGGACTTGAAAAATTCTCCTCTATCTGATAAGTATAGAATCCTGGTGAAGTCCAAGGTTTAGCCAGAGAGCATATTGGTTTCAGCAGACTATGGTAAAGTTAATTAAGGATGATTAATGGAGCATTTTCCTTCCAATGATATCTGTGACAGAACAAAGCTGTCTGAGGCTTGTCAAGCAGAATTTGAGTTGAATGAGTATTTATGTGATCAAATCTGAAAGCTGCCTCTTGACAGAGCAAGGATTCATCAATCAATTGCTCTGGCTCACAGTGGTGGGAAATTGGTCTATCCGAGTGGGTTCTGTTCCCATCCCCCATTTTTTTTTCATTCAATCATCCCTCAGGCTACAATGCTTCTTTAGCTTTTACCTCTGACCACCTTAAGGGCTATCAGAGGAAAGTAAAGGCAAGAGTGAAAACATCTATTATGGCAGTTCTTTCTCAGCTGAACTCATACAATTGATTTCTTTTAAGTAGAGGGTTATAAAGTGACACAGGCCTGAGCAAAGAATTAATTGGCATTAATAAAAGTTATCTCACAACCTGATGAGAAATGATTGTGAGCTTTGCCAAAATCTATCCATCACATAGATGCACTTTTTTTTTTTACTCTGTACCTTTTCTCCTTGTGAAATTGTATGCTGTTTCTTAAATTTCAGTAAAGTTCGTTAATTCTAAGGATAGTCTGAAGAAGAACCAACACAGCTTGTGTTTCAGGGTTTTGCTTTAACCATATCCGCCAATCTGCAGTGGTCAGATTTGAATTGTCAGTGTGATAGTCACTGGCCCTGCAAGGAGAGGTGCTGCTGGGCATCAGCTCTGGCTAGGTCAAGTCTGATCTTCCTGGATTGCAGGCTTATTTTCAACCAGATATTCAAGACCTCGTTTAATTACAATGGAACAGTGACAATGGAGAGAGATGATCAGGGATTAGATAAAATAGGTATATTTGTTTTTTTATAAGTTTTATGCAAGTGATTTCACATGAATTACCTGATTTGGTGAATACCTGTTTATTTGAATAGAGCGGGTATGATAAATCTTATTAAATACATGTGGAAGTTGAGACTGAAGGAGTTTTAAATAAGTTGCTGGAATAATATGAGATGAAACATATATCCAAGTTTTTCCACCATACCCCTGTAACTATTTTGTGGACTACAATATTTCTGCGTCATAGCTGACTGCTTATTTTCTCTCTTAAATGATGGCACAATGTTTGCACCCAGAATGTAAGTGTATCATTTGAGTGTTTAAAGGTCAAGGCCACTTGAGCAAATTCATTCTGTGACCTTGGCTGGTAATATATTTAATTCTGAGGTTGAATGACTACAGTTGGTAGTGGAATGTTTCTGGCTGACACAGTCAGGCACTAGGACTCCTGGTGATCTCAGAAGTGACACCTTGCTGCACATAATCTTTTAGGGTCAGCTTGGGAAATGTGCAAACAAGTATGGCTTCCCATCAGAGGCTCCAGTGATTCCTGGGACATGTTCAGAAGAAAAAAATAACACATTCATGCCCACATTATTGTTGCTGTTGTTATTTATTGAGATGTTTACAAGAAGCATTTTTTTAATATTTATTTTTTAGTTATAGATGGACACAATAGCTTCATTTTATTTTTATGTGGTGCTGAGGATCGAACCCAGTGCCTCAAGCATGGTAGGCCAGCATGATACCTCTGAGCCACAGCCCCAGCCCCATAAGAAGCATTTTTGAGGACTTGGCTTTCATACAGCAGAGAAGATACCGAGTTGGTTATTTATCAGAAAATTTCACTTGTTCCCCAAGTCATGCTTACTCATCTTGAAATGTGTAATAATTGATTTTACAAGCTATGTTTGCACTGTCTGGGAAGCGTGCATGAGTAATTATACTCTAAAATTTGCATTGGCTTTTATTTTAAAATGTTGTCACAATTTGTCATTATAGCATTAGGTATTTGGGAAGAAAGTTTTGTAACTTTTATTATGTATTTCAGAGTGCTATAGAAGATTTTTTTTTAAAAAAAGAAGATGATTTAATATAAGTATTTTCAATATTTTAGATCAATTTCAATTAACACGGATTTCTCTTTATTTCTAAATAAACACAAAAGTTAGTTTTTAAATATCTAAACACTAACAATTAATTTTGTATTCGAAAATCTTTTTGAGATGAGTAACTTACATTCCAAGGTTCAAGATAAATTTTATCTTTTCAGTCATGATTACTTTTATCAAATGTTTTCCTGTGAAAATATTTTCACCTGTATTCCTTTGTCAGATTTTTTGTGTGATAATATAGAAGGCTTCTTGTGTAGTTCTAAAAAATGCTTTAGATTAGTAACTCTTTATTCTTTAAAATATTTTGGGATATGAACATGTATTTATTTTAGCTATAGAGGAAAACTTCAAAGAGCAGAAAAGGATGATCTAGAAACAGCAACACAAAGAACCAAACTCCCCAGTCCTTTGTTCACCTGCTCTGCCGGACATCTTCAGCAATTAAAATATACATGATGCCAAGGATGTCCAACTGATAACAGAATAGAAAAGTAATTTTCCCTTGAAAAACACAAATGAAAATGGAATGTCTTCTATGAGTATTCTTGGATTTCAGAAGCTTTATGGGTAATTCCATCACAGTCTGAGCTGAAGCACTTGAAGTTAATCAAAACCTCTACATCTGTTATATGAACATGGTTAAGCTAGATCTTTGTTGATTCATTATTTAAACAATTGATTTCCTGGATCTAATAATTTTCATATCTATTAAATTAAAAAATTTTATTTAGACACTTAGCTCTCTCCTAGTAAGATAATTTAGTCTCTAGCTTGCGTTATTTCATGGACTTTCTTTTTCTCCACGTTTATTCCCTCCCTCAGGCTTATGTTATTTTGATATCATCCCCTGCCAACTCATTCCATCCAAGTCACTGATAAAATGTCTGATTGGAATAGGGTAATTCCCAGGTTGCTATTGAGCCATTGATAGTTCCATTTGTGTATCTTGGAACCCAGATATCCAACAAGCTACAATGATGAAAATGAATAAACAAGTTATCACTGTCACATCTCGGCTGAATCCATGACATCACCTTCCAAGTTAGAGTAACAGTATAGGTAACAGTGATTTGAGGTAGATCTTTGGCAGGTTTGGTAAATTGCACAGCAATTGTAAAACTGATATTTATACTGTGACAATATGAGAATGTTTCCAATTGGAGTAGACAATTTGGTCATTCAATAGACATCATTAATTTTGGCGAGTTGGACTTGTTTAAATTCTCACCATTAATTTTACATAAGACAAAGTGAACATGGCAAATTCTGATTTGGCAGTTGGCAATTTAAAAGCAAGAGGAAATGTTCATATACAATGTCCACATTTTTTTATAACTTTTGCAATTGAATTAATTACAAGATAGTAGAACATAGCAAATAGATCATAATTTTGATCACATGAAAAGTAAAAAACATCAAAATGTGATCAATAATTACCTATATTTTTCTGATAAGAAAAAATATATATTCATTTAAAATAGAAATATATGAATTGTATCAGGTCTGATATTTTCTGCACCATTGCCATGAATTTTTAAACATATTTTACTAGACTATAAATAAAAACTCTCTTGATCCAGTTCAGCATTTCTAGGGGGAAAAAAAAAAAACCTCAACAAAAAATAAACAATCAAGTGAGCCAGTAAATAACCCCAGAGCATGAGTTCAGTGAAGACTTCTTTTCAGGCCTATAAACTGAACTGTTGACTGTGATCTCAGAAGTTATTCTTGGGGTTTTTCATGTTTAGGTTCCTGACCAGTCTAATAAGTAAAATGTTTTATTCCAAGACCAGACAGAATCAATAGATAAAAACTAGTTGATGCCATTGAAATTTCAATTACAGATTTACTCTGCCTCCCTATTTTTTTGCTTAGCAACTCAACACATATATTCCGCCCCCCCCCCATTTTTCTGAGTAATCCAATATATGTAGAGTGCACAGAATTCTGACAAATCAGATCCCTCCCACTTTTATTACCCTCCTCCATTTTATCTGATCAGTTTCCTGTCTTCTTTAGGTCTCAGCTTAGACTTGCCTTGATCTGGAATGTCTTGCGTATGCCCTTTCTGCCCTTTCCTTCTACCCCCATCCCGGTCTAGGAAGGTGCCCTTCTGTGGTCCTGCAGTCCTGACAGCGCTGGTTTAGGCATCTGCATCCACCTGCAGACTGAGCGCTTTGAAGCTCAGGACTGTTGCTGCCTTGTTTACAGTTGCCTACCCTGGATTGGAGTAGAAGCTTCATAAATAATAGGGAATGAAAGAAAGGAAGGCACAATGCTCTTTCATAGAGAAGTATTTCAAGAACTCTCTCAACATCATCCACAGATAGAACACAGCTACCTATCAGGAATCTGTAGTAGAGGGGGAAAGGAGCAAGCACCCCAAATGGGAACAGGTTCTTCTACTGATAGCTGTAACAGTGCCCCAAATGCCAGACTTTCTATTTGTGAAACCACTCCTCCATGAATGCTGAAGTTTGAAGATAATTGTAGCCCCACTACTTAGGGCAGATTCATATTAATATATGATATGGTTGGCCCTGGGGACCCCTTCCCAACTGGCATGTTGGTCATTTGTAGTGGCTTTGCTTCTTACCCATTTATTTTTATCCATGCTCAAACTGTGAGTTGAACACCTGGGATGCTTAAATGTGCTAGAATGTCTACCCAAGTCTATTCCCTGACTTAAAATATTTACTCTTCTTTATAAATTGAATGGGGTACCATGGTTAAGGTAGTTAGTACCAGTTCAGGAGTCCAAAAAGTCTTTGAAACCTTGACTCATGATATCTAAACATGCCATCTTGGACAAGTCACTTTCTGAATTTTACTTTCCTTAACTGTACAGTCAGGAAACTAGTTGGTTTGTATTGATGTTTTTGAGAGGATCAGGTATATATGAAAATATATTGTAATCTCTAAGTTGTGTAAGATCGCAAATTGATAAAAATAATGACAGCAGGGTCATGAATAGCAAGTTGTTCGTCAAGAATGGTGTTGAGCTTCTTTTACCATGGATCATTCTGGAATTAGGAAATGAGATTTGGAAAGAGGAGGGCCTGTTTATTCATAAGTACCCTCAGTTTTTATGACTACCTCTGGAAACAGCCCCCTATTTTATTCTTTGCTACTTTAAAAATTCACCCAGATTTTTAAAATACCTTGAGTCTTAAATGTTTGGATTCAGATTATATTTATATTATGGTTGAATACCATTCTTTCCTTGCCTAGATATATGAATACTATTTTTGTGTGCAAGTAAGCTTAAAAATTGACTGTCTAAATATTTAACCAGAGTTATTTTAAAAGAATTTCATTATTTGTCTTCTTTATGATTTATATTATCACACTCTGTGTCTGTAGTTATGGTTTATCATAAGCAGCCCATCTGCTACAACAGCCAAATTGGAACATTCATATAAGATGAGTTCAGATATCATAAACATGACAAGAGATGGATTACATTTAGTCTTTCTCCATGTTTAACCAATTTAATTTGTTTCCTATGTAGAAGAGGCTCTAAATTTACTTAATATATGTTAGCACTTAGGAACATAGCTAGAAACAAGGCGAAGGTCTTAACCTATTCGTAAATAAATGAGAAGATTCCTGTCGGAGTGAAAGAGAGAGAGAGAATTTATGTCAAACAATCAGGAATTTAATACATAGTGGTCTTTTAGGATGTCCAGTTTGTGTACATACTCTTAAGGCATGATTACGAATAACTTCACTTCCTATAAACAATGTGACTGGAGAAATTACTCACAGATACAACAAAAAGGGGAAGAAAGGTAAGACGTTTTAACTAAAGCCAATAAGTGAATTACTTTCCCTGAAAAGGTTAAAAATGGCAGATTTATTTTTCACTGCCATAATATTTGTCTTTGTTGGGCCAGCTATCTGAGGTATTCTCCAGAAGATACAGGGCTCATTGAGACGTCACTACATGACCCTAGGTTCAAAGTTACAGCAGAGCCAAGGATTTTTCCCCTCTGTAGTTGGGGGACTTGAGGAGCTTTAACTGAAAGCTAATTCTCTTGGCTGAATGGAAGTATTGATGCTGCTGTAGGCAAAGCTTTCGGTGATTATACTGGATTTCCCTCTGCCCCTGGTAAAGGTCAAGTAGAGGACTTTTTTAGTGAAAGCACAAGAGTTATTCATTTTTCACCCTTTAGGTAAAGGACTTATGTCATATTATTAGTGAAAATGTGATTAACTGTTAAAGCAACATAGGTCTTAATGATCTATAAAGCCATTTCTCTCAAAGTTATGGATTCATTGCTCTGCAGCACTAAATATATGTTGTTCTAGGATCATGCAAGTCATGAATACTAAAAATAAAAATAAACATATTTCTTTGATGATGATTTATTGCCAAACAATTTGAGGCTAATACACTCACATTATAGGATGCAAATACAAATGTGACATAGCTGAGTGGGCCTTTAAGATGAAGTATCATTACTTTTGGAAATATGGGCAGTGCCTCAACTTCATCACAGCCTTTGTAACATAATGTTTTGAGAGCCTGTGACTGATGTTTCCACCTGCAGCTGTTTGGTTCCTAAATTCTGTACTTAGCAAGAGAATGGTTTCATTCAGCCTCATTGATGACCTAAAAACCTACATGTGGGGATATTGGATGCCATTGTGAATTAATATGCAGAGCTGGTAATGTGAGATTGGGTAACTCCTCTTAGGGAAGACACTGAGTTCATAACTGAGCACATGGGCTGGGTCATGACAGCAGCTGACCCAGTAAAAATAGTGTCATGATCCACAGGGGTAGCACCCATTGCTGCTCCATGGGCTATGTGGAAACATTTCTGAGAGATTATACGTGGTTATATGTGGTAGTTATTTCTCCACATCATAGCAAAGATCTGTAATTACTCCCAGATTACACAGCAAAGAGAAAAGCTGTACTGAAGTTGAGGGTGTGAAGGTCAAGTTGACCTTGCTTTCTTCTTTAAGTCTCCTTCTCTTCTTCTGGTTCTCTGAATCTTCTCCTTTCAAGACTCATGATTCATTGTTTATCTCTCCATTTATTTCATTTTTTTCTTTTATTGCCTCCATTCCCTTCCCCTTTCTTTTTTTTTTCTCTCTCTCTTTCCCCTTGCCTCATTTCTCCCTGTTTCTTGATTTCTGAATCAGGACGGGAGGTAAGCTGGAATTCAGTAGATTAATAGCAAAATGCTTGGCACTTCTGAGGATTTGCTAGAAGGAAAAGAGCTTTCTGGTATCAAGAGAAAACTATAGTCTTTAAAACAGTGAACATGTGATTTTCTTCCAATTCTTGTTTTGAGATTATGAATTTTATTTCTTCACCCTAGGGAGATTCCCCTCATTTCTCAGCAATATTATTTCTATCAAAATGATATTGATAATAAGATAGTTATAATAAATGTTTGTGCAAGGCTTTTAAAAAATAAGTGAGCAAGTAGAAAGGAGGACAAAGGAAGCAAATTTGGAGCAAAGTACACATTATATGAGCACAGCCGACAGCTATCCACGTTAGACGGCCCCAGTGTGCGTCTAATTTATGTAGCTGATAACCCAAGTTAACAGGGACCCTGGCACTATTATAGAGGCAATATTTTCTCAAGGATGTACAGTCTTAAACAACTTCTTCCTGTATTAGGTTCATACATGCTTTTCTTTAACATAAAGCAGGTATGTCTGTTCTCTTGTTCTATTTCATTTTCTTGGAAAAATAAATTTATTGTAGGCCAGCTGAATGGAAATTCTGCTTACTGTTTATGATCTGAAGTTGCTCTCCCCCTCTCCTTTATTACCCAGGGAATTAGTTCAATATAAAGTCTTATTCCACACCCAGTTCTTTATTTTCCTCTCCATCCTTCTTTTCAGGGTTCTGTTTCAAGCACTATATTGCCATAGAGCAGCTGGTAGCATTTAGCAACCACCTGCATAAGTAGTTCTGTTTTCAATGGAAGAAAATTTAGCTTACATAAGGAAAAAAAAAACTGTAAGGTGTTGGCTTTTCTATTTTTATTTGTATTTGTGTACATTTTCTTACTCATTGATGAATGTTCTGCTAAGTGAAACTTAACTCCTTGGTAAAGAATGAGAAGCAGTATGGTATAGGAGTCATTTGTTTCCGTGAGGTAGGTTAAATTGAAACTGTGAGTAAGGTGAGAGGTTGCTCATGGCCGGGAGGAGACTCTTAAACTCTGTAACTTCTTTGAAGGGTGAGAAAGCACCCTCTTGAACTGGAAACTTCTACAGTGATTTTCCAGGTAACAGTCCTGATGGAAGACTGGGAATTGTCATGACGTCTACAGGTTCCAGAGGATGGCATTGTACAGCGAGACTGTTAAGACCTAACAGTAAATAAATTACCTTCCTATGCTCGGGAACAAGTTGAAGTCTCTAAAAGTTTGTATTAAACTGTTCTCATAATTACCCACTAAATATTGGTCTTAACTGAGTAGTGACTAATGTGTCAAGTAGCTTGATTGCCTTGAATCAAGGTAGCTACTCTGTAAATGAAACCCCAGCCTAAAACCTGGCCATCTGCAGATACTATCTATCTGGTGACTAACCTATGCAAAGCCAACTCTGGCTCATAAGTCCCTCTTTCTTGCCTCACTCATTTAATCTTCAATTGACATTTTTTATTTTTTATTTTTGTATTTTGAGAAACTGAATCAGAGAAAGTCTAAATGACTAAGTCAAGGTCACATAGTAAGTATAAACTCATGTGGACCTCTTGTATAGTCACAAGGATAAATGCTCAATAGTCAATATTATTTTATTTAGGAATGAAAGTTATTGGAAACTGCGGAATATATAGCTATGCAGTCATTCCATTCAGGAATTCCAACCATTAAAACAAATGTTGGCTTTCTTTTTTAATCCAATCCTAAGATGGATAGGATCCTAGAAGAAATTTAACATGATATGTTGACTTTATAGATTAACAAGTCAAAACCATGATCAAGGTCATCCACTAGTTAATGGTAATGATGAGATTAGAGCCCGCCTTCCTTCCTTCCTTCCTTCCTTCCTTCCTTCCTTCCTTCCTTCCTTCCTTCCTTCCTTCTTTCCTTCCTAGTTTTTCTTCCCCTCCCTTTATGTAGTCCTCTCTCTCTTCTTTTTCAAATATTTGAGTCCATAGTCTGAGACAGGTCCTAGTCATCTAAGCTATATATTAGAAATAAGCTATAACTAGGTTAGACATCTTTCTGCTCTCAGAAGGGCTAGTGAGGAAAGCAGGGAAGTGGTACAGCACTGTCACGGTGGAGGTATAGGATTTTGGACACATTGGTGGTTGAGAGGCTGCTCAAGCAAGTCTAGTCATAGAAGGTCTCCTTGAGGGGATATGGCTAATGAAACACCTGAAGGATGAGTAAACCTTATTACAATAAAGTTGAGTTATAGTTGCAGATAAAACCCAGCATAGGCAACACATCAGAGACAAGAGAAAGTATGGTGAAGAATTCAATATACTTTTAAAGAATTCAACTTGGTCTCTTTTATCATAGTTCTCCCTGCCCTTCCATGTCCATACTGAACTCTCAATTTGTGTACTTTACCATACTTGTAAAATACCACTGGGAGCTATGAAGTTTGCAAGTTAATACTCTTCAATTTGTCCTAGCATAAATTAGGGTAGTGAATGATGAAATGTACCTCCTAGAATACATAGTACAGACTATGAATTTCTCTTCAGTTTGGAGGAGACAAATTTGATGTTCTACACTCCGGAGATATTCTCGATTCTGCCTGATTCTCTCACAATCACATTTCCTTTCTTTAATTCAGAGCTTCATTACCTATTGCCAGGCATATATATATAAGAGAGCTCTAAATGGTTCCTTCCATTCAAGATCATCCTTTAAATCGTCAAACATGATATAGCGTTTTCTTTGCTTAAGTCTGTACTCTGTTGTCCACAGAAGTAGTTTATAGGGCTGGGGATGTGGCTCAAGTGGTAGCGCGCTCGCCTGGCATGCGTGCAGCCCGGGTTCGATCCTCAGCACCACATACAAACAAAGATGTTGTGTCCGCCGAAAACTAAAAAATAAACATTGAAATTCTCTCTCTCTCTCTCTCTTAAAAAAATTATTAAAAAAAAGAAGTAGTTTATAACTGTGTTCTGCTCAGTCCTAGGATCCCATAAGACAACTTAAGGAGCAGCAACTGGGGAAAGGAAAATTAAGTGGATCTGCCTCCTGGTTCTTCATTTCTTCCTCAAACAGTGCAGCCTTATTTCTAATTTGTTTGATAGTTCTGTGATTGCATAAGATTTTGCTTGGGAAGCAAAGTGTTCTACTGCTAAAATCTTTGAAATTTAAAAAGTTTAACTTTGTAGCTTAGCACAACATGGCCCTTGGTGGTTTAGTTCCAAACTCTCTTGTTAGCTTCATCTCTCCCTCTCTCCAGAATTCACTAGAATTCTGAAAACACTGTGCTTCTTCACCACTGGCATGTCCTTGTTGATGCTGGTTTTTCCGTTTGAAGTCTACAGACTTTCATTTTTTCCACCTTCTCTGCCTGGATAAATTCCTGGTGATTGAACTCAAGTCTTACTCCTGCTTCTGTCCCTGTGGAAGAGTTCTGCAGAAAGACATTCAGCCGTCAGTCTCTTCTACAATCCTTGACACTTCAGTTGCCTCCACCTCCATATTATTTCCCCCATGGAACATCCTAAAGTTTGTACCCCAGCTTGTGCCCAGCACCTGTGAGGAAGGAAATGCTTTTCAGTTACTGCAAACTCTGGATTCTCCTCCTCCTCCTGCTGTTGCTCTAATGGCAAAACCCAAGGACATTTTTGAGCCAAAGAGTGAAATGTCAACAATGGTATTTTAGGTATTTAGGATAATTCATCTTAAAGTCCAGTGAAGATTGAATAGAAAGGGGAAAAGTTTGGGCAGGGAGGTTGGGGTCTAAAGGACAATTGGGCATGGTAAAGTTAGGTTAGAATCTACTGCAGATTCATAGCTAAATTGATGAGATAAGAGAATACACCTCCAACGAGAAAGGTGGAAGTGTGTTCATTTTCTTCAGAAATACCACCTATGACAATGAGTACATTTGTCCATTGCTCTGCATTGTGAATTCATGCCCTTAAGATCAGATGAGCTATATGAATCTCCATTCCTGTCCCATAGCTGGAGTAGCAGTAGCAACAACAATAACTTACTTTTCTAACTGTGTCCCAAATGATTTTACCATCAGCTTTACTTGCATTACCTCATGAGATGATGCTCATGAGAGAGAGTGAGATAATTACAAATACTATTAGTACTAGTGTTACCTTCACAGTGAGGCACAGCCAGGTTTAATTAACCTACACAAAGCCTCATAGTTATGAAGTTGTGAACCCAGTGGAGGAATTCAAGTCTGTCTGATTCTCAAGCTAGGCTCCATTTATTACTTGATCTCCATAAGGTCTTGGTGTTGTTGTTGTTGTTTTTTAGCCAAGTATCTTTTAAATCTAAAATCTGAATGCACACAGGCATTCAGGTAGATTCTTAACAAACTGAGAAAGTTAAGGGTCTAGAGAAATGAATGCTCTAGATAGCTAAAGCTCACTTTTTTTCACTGTTGCCATTGCAGATAAAAACTTTTCTAAAATCATTTGCCCAGGAGACCAGATAATCAGTGATACTGGATTCATGTCCAAAATCAAACTAAATCAATACTGTCTGACTGTATTTGAAGGAAAGTGCATAAGCATTGACACACAGACTTAACCTCTGTGCCTCCCAAATTAAAAGTAATTTTCCTATATTCATGAGTTCTTGTCTGGGTCTCACAAAACTGAAGTTGGTAGATAGCTCCCCTCCAGATGTGGACTCACAACTTACTTTATTGAATCTCTAGTGTTTTCCATCTCCTAGATGACCCACAGACCATTTGCATCCAAAATGTCAATACCATTTCAAAATCAGACCTATCAATTTAGAATATTTGGGGGTGAGAACTGAGAATCAACTTATCTTTATGAAATATACCCCCATGAAAAGGAGTGTGGCAATGGTCCTTTGAAAAGAGTGGGACTAAAAGTGCTAAGCACAGTCATTAAAGTATGCAGACATTTAATAATAGCTGTTAGCCTTGGCAGAGCTATTTTGTATTACTCTCTGCCAAATGCCTTTTAGCTAGTGGCTTTCTGAGATAATTAATTGTAAGCAACTTGGCTCCAGATTGAGCCTAACCGACTTTTGTTTTGTTGTATAGTTTTGATTTGTGTTTCTTATCCCCAGATAGATAGTTTTCCAAGGTCCTCCCCTGAGCAAGAACTGTACCTTTACCTTTTCATTTGATTCTCAAATACACTGCAAAATAAAATTATGAGTCCCATCAGACAGATGAGAAAGCCAAGGCTTACCCAGCTTAAATAATGTTCCAAGATCATGAAAGCAAAGAGTTGGAGCTGGTATTTGAAACCAAGTTCATCTGACTTGGTAATTCTGCCTTTTCTCAGTATGCCAGTTATTGCATCTCATTTGTCTTCTCACATGAGAGGTGCAGATACATACAACTATAGTTGGAGTATCCTGTGCAGAAACTTGTGTCACCTTGCCACCAGGCCCTTTTCTTTTTTTTAAAAAATTAATTAATTAATTAATTAAATTTGCATTACAATTCTTAATACACCTTTATACCACAATTTATCATATCTCTTATTGTATATAAGGTATGTTGACACCAAATTCACATCTTCATACATGTATTTTGTATAATGATGAGGTCTCCTTTCACCATCCATGCTATTCTCCTTCTCTAAAACACACATCTATGGTACTTTTCAAATCCTCACCTTATTCACAAAGTTACATCCTTCATAAGGGAAGTAAATGGTATCATTTAAACTTCAAAGCATAATTGAAATTTGGAATTTATTTATAGTAATAGCTCTTTACATTTTTTTAACCAATCTCACTAATATAATTACTAGTTGGTATATGGAGAGCTAAGGGACAACTTGTTCCCTGGAAACCATTGCTGATTTTTGTAGACAGTGCTAACCAACAGGACTTTTGCAAAGATGGAAATGTTCTACATCTTCATTGTCCAGTGTAGCAGGCACCAGCGCCTTGTGGCTATGGTGACCAATGAAATGACTTTTAATTTTAAAATTGTTTAAATTTAAATAATTGCATCTGGCTAGTGGGCTTCCTATTGGACAGTAAGATAGTGAAGTTGAGTGGTTAAGGGTTCTATTCTGGAGCCAAACTGGGGTCTCAATAATATGATCAACTGTTAATATAGCAATTACTATTTTCAGCTCTACCTTCTAAATAATTTAAAGTTGCTTTCTTTTTTATGAGTTAAAACCTACTTTAAAATACTGGTAACTGGGTAGCTGTGTATTTATTGAAGTAAATTTTTGAAATCTCTCAGAGTTTGAGATCATTGGATACACAGCCTATATAAATACATACAGGGGATTCTGGAGATGCTTGCAGAAAGTGTCTTCTGTTCTTTAGATGTGTGATAAGAACATGCAGGTATGTTGGTCAAGGTGAATAGGAAGGAACGGGAATGAAGAAGCTCTAATGTTCATCAAGAGCAAAAGTGAAATTCTGTCATCTCCCATTCCCTACAACTTAAGTACCCCTGACCTTAAGAAGTCTGTTTAAAGTCTGAAATATGTGAGGAGGTGATTGAGGAAAGGGTGTGTTACTGACATTCCATGAGCAATGAGACATCCTTTCTCATCAGGCATGTTTGAAATTGATTTTTGTCATTCTTTATTAGCCAATCAGTATTAAAATATCTTGTGCATCAAAATGATCACACACACACACACACACACACACACACTTGTAGAGACTTGTACACCACACAATGCATACCTAAATGTTTGTGTGTATACACATATTAATATTGACATTATTAATAAAAACCTTTACTTTTAGTTCCAACAGAGTCTAACCAGAATAAATTGACAATTTGAACTACACTGGCAAGCTTCAGCTTATAAAAGCCTTGTAAATGGCTATGCAAATACTGAATGATCATCAGCTTGGACCTGAGGTTTAAAGTGCTATAGGTAGGAAAGAGAGGTAAATAATTGCCTCTTTACTTTGTGACCGTATTGTAAGTGCCAGACAATGGAAAAACTACTACAATTAAACGGGAATTCCTCAAGTAAAACAACAAACTGGCTCATAAATTGTCTTTGTTCTTCATCTGTCCTGTGGATTAATGTTGACTACATGACCAATGAGTCATTTTAACAGAGAGCTCATGCTGCTCAGCTTATACTGGACTGAAGGTCTAGAACAGAGAGGGAGTCTTGGGCTGGAAGTGGGGGACTCAAGAGCTACCACCTTGTCAATGAGAAATCATGGCTGCTTGATCAATAGTATTAACAGAAATCAACTGCTCCACCAAAGAAATATAGTATGTCCTTTTCTGTTTAAAATATATCCCTTTAATGAGTTGAATTTGAAAGCCTTTTTGAGGAAGAGAAACAAGGTATTTCTGAAGAGCTTTGTTTTTTTTTTTTTAGTTGCCAATCTACATCTTTATTCTTTGGTAAAAGGTGCCCAGGATAGATATTTGTCAGTTTACTATGAAGTAATTCTGTCCTTTTAAACACTTTCGGTGGCATGGTATTGAGATGGACCTATTGTTGCCACCCTGTTTAATTGTTGACTGTGTGTTGATTTTATTATTCAAGTGGGCCCCACCTATTGTCTGAGAGGTCAGGGAGCTGTTTCATTGCATTTCATCTGAACTGTAGCCCTGGTCAACCACGCTCTTTCTTCTTAGGCAAACACTCTGCAGCGGCTGGGTTGGAAGCTATCATTCCACACATCACAGCAAATCTCAGACAACTTGAGTTTAATTGTTCCCTGTTGACTGGCTTTGCCATTACTAAAATCTCTTTTAACACACCAGCATTGAGTGTGGAAGTGTAGGGTTTCTTAGCTCTCAGCACAATAGCCTTTGCATTAATATCTCCAAGTCTGTTTCACAGAGCAAGTCTTGCTTGTGGTCTGTAAAATTTGTTTAAACATAAATTGCAAAGAAAGGCATGAGTGACACAATGCAGCTATAAATAGTGAAAAGAGAGCCTAGGAATAAGCTTAGATCCCTTTTTTTAAAGAATAGATTCCTTTAATTTTTTTTTCTTTTCAGATGGATGTCAAAGAGATTTTAATCACCCTTTTGTTTTTTATTAATTTTTAGAATACATTTATGTTTTATTACTCAGCTTAATAAATAACATAGGCCTGGTGTATCCCAAACTGAACTTTTCATGATGTTTAACAAACTATAATTTCGTGATTAATAGTGCCTATTTGAACGTTCAGCAAAGGCCTGCACAGAGAGAGGTGTTCAGTGTTACTGAAGGTTAGCAACCTCATAAAAGGGACAGTTCAGTGAGTTTCCAAGAATGTTTATAGTTTTAAAAGTTATGAGAAGAACAATAAGACTTTGAAATTGGATATCTAGCCTCACATATTCTGGGATTTATCACAACTTAGAAGTTAAGTAACAGAGGGAAAGAGCTGAGCAATTTGTTTTAAAAACTCATTTTGAAATATCAAACATGGAAAAACTTAGCATAAGGCTACTATTGCTTTCAGGATTAGTGGGGCTGGTGAGCCTTATTTTACCTGGCAAACACCCTCTGATCCCACTAAATAGCTGGCCAGAGCCTTCTGGCTTTATGCTGTGCTCCCCACCCCAGCTCCAAACTTTCAGCTTATACCTGTACAACCCAGTGAGGTGTGGGAAGATTGACCCTGGGAGACCAAGATCCTTCTTTATAGTGATACCTTGATTCTGCTCTCTTGGGGGTTAAAGCACATCACCAATTTCACAAGTGGTCTTTTAAATTACAAATCTGATTACCTCTCTCCTCTGTCAAAATCTGCCAATGGTTTTCCATTGCATTCATGATAAAATTAAAAATTTATATCATCACTGACAAGGCTTTTCATCGTCTGGCTCCTGCAAATTCTTCAGCCTACTATGTCTCCCCATTGTTCTCTCGGTTCCTGAACTTCTCTCAGTTCCTTAAATTTGCTCACAGGTTTTCATGGAGTCATTTAATGACTTAAACATGGATTATGCCAGGCACCATGCTGATTCCTAAAAGATATGTAGGAAGATAAAATAGACATGGTCTGTACCCCCTTGAATTTTATAAACTAGTCAGAAATGGACCAAATAACCTACACATGCTGTTCTCTCAACCTCATTCTTGTGTTTCATGTCTCCTAGGAAGCATCTTTTCCTAGGATGGCTTCTCTGATCCTTTCTCTAGGTTAGAGACTCTTGAGATACACTAAAGGAGGAAAACAGAATCAAATTTCACTCAACTTCACTCTGTGGCTTCAAGGTTCTTCTTGAGTCCTGACTGCTCATCTTCCCTTATTTGACAGTATCTGGCATCTGTGCCTTAAGACCATGTCTAGATATCTGGGTGAGCATCTGGCATACCAGATGCAGAGTATCTGAGTGAGTGAGAGGGAATCATTTGTCAAGTACTGTCCCATATAGAGAAACAGGAGAACACAGAATGAGAACATGGAACACTAGAAAGAAACCACTTAAATCCAGACCCTGCCACTGGGACTATTCTGTGTCCTCAACTGTAAACTTAGAATAATAGTACAGGAGATAATAAATGCAGAACTGATACATGTTAAGTGCTGGCTTTTATGATTTTTTCCTATATAGTAGATGAGGAAAATCCTTAGGAGGGCTAAGTAACTTAAGGTCATGGAGTTAGAAGCAGAAAGTAACGGAGTCAGGATTGGAACACAAGTCATTCAACTTAAACTCCAACATCTACTCTCTATTCCAGAGCAGGTAAATCATCCACCCAGTGACCCAAGCTAACACCACAGTCAACCAGTAATTACCAGAAAAGATACAGAGTCTGCCTGCTTTGAAAAGCCTGGGTTTTAAGAAATTGTCTTCATGCTTGCTTTTTGTGAATAAAGTTGTACTTGATTTCTTAAGTAATAGGTAGCAGCAGTCATTTGAGTAATGGGCCAGGTGGTTGCATAAATCCATGGGAAGCAACATATTCTTCTGTTTAATTTTTATATGTTATGTGTCAGAAGAAAAGATAAGAGGACTCACCTTGTCTTGTGCTGATAAATTGCTTTCTCCAGATATACCTACAGCAGGACCCTATGCTACAGAATCTCACATCTAGTGACTTTCCTATGATGGTATGAGAAATCATGGTTTAACAATAAAATCCCTGTATTGACCTGATATGGATAAAATATGTCTTTTAAAATTATTCATAATGAAAGCATTCTTGCTATCACTGATGAATTAGGTATAAAATTACTGGATCTAGATTTTCATTTTTATAAATATGTTTTCATTCCTGATTTTTCTTGTATCATATCCTTTGCAATTATTATTTTTATAATAATTTTGCAGTAGCCCAAATTAATTAGAAAGGAAGCTGCTAGAGTTTCAATGCAATGTATTCCTTTCTGTCCATTATACTAGTATTTATTGGCAGTGCCAGAAGAAAATGCTAGATTTAGTTCTATTTAATGAGTACTTGAGAACAAGGTATACTAGATACTTTTTTGGTGTTGGACATCTTGAGTATAATGGCAAGATAGATGATACACAGATAATAGAGAGATCGGTAGATAGATAATAGATACTTTTAAGAAAACATAGACTTATGGCTAAGAAGCTGTAGAATCATAGAATTACCCACCATTGGGAATTCGGGGATTTGGCACCCACTTATAGAGATGAAATCTTTAAAATGATAAACGTGAGTTAGGAAGGTCAATCAAGGTTAGAAAGAACGAAGAGGGGCCTCTTCATAGCAGGCAAAGACAGAACATGAATCACTCAGGTGAACATAAGGACTTACAGAATGGTCAGCATATCCAAAGCCTAAGGTCTGAGGTGGGGACTAAGAGGACATGTGTTTGACATGGCAGTGCAGGCCACATGGAGTGTCCTGTATGTCCTGTGAAGCTCCTTGGCCCACAGCCCATCAATGCAGATCCCTTTAAGGACTTAAACTGAGGAATTAATGTGGTTTGAATGGGGTTAACGTGAGCAAGTCTGGATGCAAGAAGTTGGGTGTGGTAATTAAAGTGGGGGAAGACAAGCCATAGTGAAAAGCAACTGGCCCCAAAGCTATCAGGAAATGAAACTGATGAGGCTTGGCGACTGGCTGGAATTGAGACCCCAGAGAAGCATGGAGGCCAAAATAGTACCAGCCAGAAAGAAAGTGAACACAAAGTGTTTTCAGATGTGGTCACACTGAACTTAAGATGCCTCTGGGACGACTGGATAAACCAGTTTGGAGTTCAGGGGAGAGCCTGTGGTTAGAGGTATTGTCAGGGACTTATCAGCATAGGGAGGGAGGAAAGATTAAAGCTTTGAGAGTGGCTGGAAAAGAATCTAGTGGATATATGAAACGGAAAACAGGCTAAGCGCAAATCCTTGGGAGAAACTCAGCATTTGCTCAGCAAATGGAGAAAATGACTTCAGTGAAACATCCTAAAAAGAATCCAGAGGAGTAGAAGGGGAAGCAGGAGAGGATGGGTCATGGATGTCAATGGAGGAGACGTCTCAGGAAGGAGGAGGTGGCTATTAGTATCAAGTTTTATAATTTTCACATGTACTTTCTGTGTGTTCCCATACTCATTCTTGAATACATTCACTAATGCATTCAAACCACAGGCAGACTTCCTTGTGTTTGCAATTTTTGCCTGTGTCCCTCTTCTTAAAAATGTATAGCATCCAGAATAAAAGGAGAGTTCCTTTTTTGCTTATTTTCTCAATTCTTTCTTTGTCAGTGTGGTGCGATTCATATAGGTCTCAAATGCGTTTCCTCTGTCTTGTGCCCCACGTTGGATGGACCCTATTGAATGTTGGTTTAATTTCCTATTGCTCATTCTGGAATGACCTGGCGTTCCTTTAGTATTTATGTTTCCTCTCTTGGGAACTTTCTATTTTGCTAGAATCAGTTCTCTTTCTTCCCTTGAGAACACTAAGGCCAAAAGTTCTTGCCCACTCCACCCCTTCATTTATATCTTAATAGTTTACTTGAGTGTTCTTCCAGGCCAGTTTCCCTGTTGTACTTAATAGTCTTTTCCATTTTACAATAGTTGAGGAATAGCTTCTTTTCCATGTTATTATACATTTTCATTATTTCCTTCCTCTGACTTAGAGCAACATGGACAAATGACAAATGATTTCTGAAAAAATTATCTCAATAATTATTATTTTATTTATAATAAATATTGTTATTTATAAATAAATATTATTTCATTTATAATTATTTTTATTTTATTTTGGATCAATTTCTAAATACATTTTAAACCATGTTTATATTGCTTTTTTTTTAAAGGATTACAGTGGTTATAAATATTAAAGAACATTTTAAAATTGATTTAACTGAAAAACATTAAAATTGTGCATATTAGTGGGGTACCATGTAACATTTTGATATAGGTTTGTACTGTATAATATTCAAATCAGGCTAAACATGTCTGTCTCCTCAAATATTTATTATTTCTTCAGGTAGAAACATTCAAAATATTTCTTTAGGGTTTTTGAAATGTACAGTGCATTACTGTCATCTGCAGTCATCCTACTGTGTAATAACCCGCCAGCACTTCTTACTCCTACATCACCGTGATGTAGTACCATTGATCGACTTTCCATCTCCTACCATCCTCCCTACTCTCAACCTCTGGCACACCACTGTACAACTCTCATCTTCTGTGAGATCAAAAACATTAAAGGACTTTGCAACTCTGACATAAAATGGTATTTAAAACTTGTATTTCATTAAACATATATTGTATATCTACTATGTACCAACCAATGGATGAGGCATTAAAGGAGATCTAAGAATGAAAAGGAGCAGACAATTTCAATGATTAAAATAGGCATCTCAGTCAACAGAGGTAAAAATAGAGTGGTTTGATCAGAAGAATGCTTGCAGCGTTGTTAGGCATGTATATGAAATAGATTTTGTGATAGTCTGGGGATTTCATTTCCAGTATGAACTACATAAACTAATTCCAAAAAGAATAGTCTAATAGAGAATTCAGGATAAAAAAAAATGACAGCCTATCTTAAATTATTGGTTAATCACAGGTTTCTTCATTGAAATAATGTAATTTAATTCATTCTTGGTAGTCAGCAGAGTAGCATTTTACTGATACCATCTTTTTTTTCTTATATTCAGTATCATTTCTTCTCTGCTAAAAAATATAAAGTATTTTTTGGTTAAAAATGGCAGATGTAAAATTAAATTATGCATGTATGTACTTAGAAAAGAGAAATATTCCCAAAATAATGCAAGGAATTTGTAAGCATACAATGACATAAAAGCGAAAAGAAGTTACAGGAGCACATTTTGAAAACTTCCTTTTAATTTACCAACATTGAAAGTAGAATATCCATGTTAGAGTTTTAGAATGTGCATATATATAGAAGATTCTTCTGAATTTATTTCTTTCTTATTTTCGTGGTGCTAGGGATCAAACTCAGGGCTTCATGCATACTAGGCAAGTGCTCTAACACTGAGCCACTGTAATTTATTAATGGAACACTGCCCACCAGATTGAGAATTTAGAATCAATATGGAGGACTGAAGAATGGATGGTGTTGGTCATTCCTTGATGGAAAAGGGAATTATGGGTAGAACCTCAAATGCACCAGTAAGTTTATTTAAAAATTAGTTAATACGATTAGTTTAAAATTTTCCTACTCAGCTTCTGAGTTCAACTGTGTACCGTTTTCAATAATATGAGGGGGAAAAGATCCCCCGCTGCTACTTTTATTTGAGGGACACTCAGTTCTTCCAATCCTACATAAATTATTATGGGGATTCCCTGTGAAGCTCTGTGGAATGTTGCCCAGAATTAGAGAAGCTGGCTCATAGTGAGCAGAAAAATAACCATCACTCTAGCCACTTTGTGCTGAATGGAAAAAAAAAAAAGTATTGGCCAAGTGCAGAGTTTGGCTACAGCAACGTGTATACATTTGAGTTGTGTCTCTGCCCAATTTGCTGAGATCAACCCTGGAAACAGTATAATTTGGGGGCTGTTTCTGAGAGAATGGGGAGGTTTGGGGTTGATTTTTAAGGTTTGAGTTGGAGCAGACAATTTCAATGATTAAAATAGACATCTAAATCAACAAAGGTTAAAAATAGAGTGATTTGATCAGAAGAGGGCTTGCAGCGTTAGGCATGTATATGAAATAGCTTTTGTGATAGTCTGGGGATTTCATTTCCAGTATGAACTACATAAATGGCTAAATATAATTTTCTTAAAATATTACTTCATTGAGCCTGTGGTAAGATATTATCGTGGCCTTTGTATTTTGGCTGGCTGACATTTGCTTCTTTCCCATGGAAAAAAAAAAAAAAAGTAGAACTACCCTCATATAGAATTGAACAGAACAAAATATCATGCTGCCCCTCTCTGTTTATTAAGATAAACTTCTGATAAGATGGCTAAGCAGGAAGTTGGAATAGTTCAGGGAAACTAAAGGCTACTTCTTGCCCTATCTGGTACACATTATTTTACATTTTAGAGTCCTATTTTAATGACTTTTTTTAAAAGTACAAGATGTACTGAATTTTGAATGATACTTTAAGTTTCTTTTCTGTGGATATTGAATAAGAGTTAAAAAATGTCAATATTTTTATTTGTATTAGCACTCTCAGGGCAGAGCAAACATTTAGTAATATGACAGAAAGTACCCCACTTGAGTTCTAGAATGTTTGAAAAGAACATAGCAGAACATGTTGGGGAGTAAAATCACCATCATTTCCATTTATAAATAACTTTTATAGCATATTGATTATTTCAGTTCAAATTAATGAGGATAATTAGTCTTATTTTGATAACTTCAGCGGACAATCTTCATATTATAGTTGCAAGTCTTTTTTTCTAATTATTATACCTGATTCAAGAGACGACTGATTCTGTGAACCAGTTTAAAACGTTAAATATTGTGTTTTCTGCTAAAGATTATGTTTGATTTTTTCCTACATTAAACAATAAAAAAGAAAACACATTCCTAATAAGAGCCATTTCCTCAGCTAATGCACATCATTCAAATTAACTTAGTCTTATGAGTGCTAGAAAGAAGAGAAATCTTACCTGTAACTTTTAAAAAGTTAGAAACCCAAATCTGAGCAAATATACTTTTCTTCATTCTTGCCTTTATGGTTACTTTTCTATTAATAATGTCTAAATTTTATGTCTAATAATCTGTTATAGAAAGTTTATCTATTGGTATTTGTTCTATTTTTAGCTACACATTTTATCTATAATGAATTTTATCTATAAAAACATTATAGATCATTCTGTCTGTGATAACCTATTCTAAATCATTTTATTTTTACTATTTCCTTTGAATTTTTATATGTTAAATAATTTACCTTTGTATGGAAATTGGTATTTTTTTCCTACATTCCAACTTTTCTGAGTCTTGCCAGTTGTTTGGTTATAGTCAGAAGAGTTTCTCACTGAAAATCAGTGTGCTGTTTAGTTATCTATACTCCCTCTATAATGTTCAACAGTAAGAACCTAACAAAGTGGGCTAATAAGGCCAACAAGACAATTTTGATATGAGGAAAATATTAGATGTAAGGTCAGTGTAAAGCTTTTCAGTGGATATAGAAAATGAATTGAAAATTATTTTGGTTTATCACATAACTGGTCATAATGCAATTGGTGTTAACAAATCTGACCTACTAGGATTTTAATCTAGAAATTGGCAGCATTTATGGATTTCACAGCTATAATTCTTTTACCTAGTATCTCTCAGTCAAATGAAAATAAAATAATACTATAATTTAATCAGGAACCAAGTAGTTTAATTTGAAGCCCCATGAGGAAAAAAAAAGATGATATTATTAGGTAAAAAGTCATTGGCATTATCTTTCAACTTTAAAGCATTTTGAAAAAAAAAACTCATTAATGAAGATTCTAAAACTGGTTTACAAAATTCTTCTAGAAAATGATGAAATGGGCTGGGGTTGTGGCTCAGTGGTAGAGCGCTCACCTAGCATGTGTAAGGCCCTGGGTTCGATCCTCAGCACCACATAAAAATAGATTGATTGATTAATTAATTAATTATATTGTGTCCAACTATAACTAAAAAAAATAAATATTAAAAAAAGAAAAGAGGGGCTGGGGATGTGGCTCAAGCGGTAGCATGCTCGCCTGGCATGCGTGCGGCCCGGGTTCCATCCTCAGCACCACATATAAACAAAGATGTTGTGTCTGCCGAAAACTAAAAAATAAAATATTAAAATTCTCTCTCTCTCTCTCTCTCTCTCTCTCTCTCTCTCTCTCTCTCTTTAAAAAAAAGAAAAGAAAATGATGAAACTGTTTAGCAATAGAATTGCAGTTATTTTCAAACATCTTTTTTCCCCTAGCCATATTTTCACATGACACACTGCTGTTCTCTCTCATTTCTTATGGATTTTGAAGACTATTTTAAAGATATATTCTTTTAGAGAATCAGAGTCAATTACTGGAGGGACAGTAACACTGTTAATTGACCTAGGGAACCTAGAAGGACAAGTACTCAAACATGATTCAGATCTTCATGCTCTGATTTGTTTTCAAATGCAAATTTGAAAATATGTGTGTGTGTGTGCGTGTGTGTGTGTATGGGTATATGCATAATATATAATCAGTTTTCCTAGCTTAGAGTTACATGTCTATTCATATACATGTAGATCACATATGTGTAGACTAAATGTTCAGTTATCCCAAAATTAGTTGACATTGGAGCATAGAGTTGAACCAATGTAAAGAGCAATTGTAGAAGATTTGTGAAAGCAATTAGAATTACTGTTTATTATTATTGTAATTATCTACACACATAGGAGTTGCTTATTATTTAGAACTGTACAGTAGACAATAAATACCACAACATCTTTTCTTCCCTCATGGGGGACCTTGAGCTCCCTGGCCAGTCTCACACATTAAGCATGGGAATGGAATAATGCTCTAGTCTTCCATTCACTGTGCTCCTTAGCATTCAGCAGTACCTGGCCACATACCAAAGGCTGAAAATAGACTTGCAGAACTGAAGAAGGAGATGAAGAAGGGAAAGCTCTCAGTGGGAATATGTTTCCATCAACTGAACCTCTAAATTAGAAACAGATGAAAAAAAAGTGAGATTATCTATGAAACAAACAATAAATAATAGACTAAAAACATAGACGATGAACTTTTGCTATTTTTTGCCAAGCAGTTATGTAATTTATGTACATTTATGAACATAAATTACTATGTGATTTGCATATTTGTTATGTACAAGTTTCTGAACTATATTGTTTTTACTCTTTGGGGTGTAGAACAGTAAACCCGTTATTGAAAGCAAGATGCAATTTAATTCAGTACATTTGAATCAAATAACTATTCTGCAATATTCTAGGGTTGTTTTGTTGTTGTTGTTACATTGACTTGACAGTATGTATGCTTGCTCTCTGTATTCTCTTCATTACCCTATTTATAGTCACACGAATAAGCACTGATGCATTTACATACATCTCCTTCCAGGGAAGGAATCTGAAAATAATTATGAGATATTAATTTGTTCTGAAAAACTCTTTTGGCACATTTGTCTGGAGTGATATTGAGAGAGTGATAACAATTTAGGCAATCCGGATAACATGAGCTAGAATGTTCAGTAACACTTTACAGAAGGCTACAAGAGGTTCTGAAAGCAAGCAATGCCATCTCCTCTGTCACGCTGTGGTTAGTATTGTTCCAGAGTACATTAGCCTGTTTGCTGAAACCACTACACAATACACAGAAAACACTGGCATTTTATGAAGAAAATTTTTATGTTTTATTCAAGAACAAGATCTTTTGGCAAGCAGTGCTGTATAATATTACCTATGAGAATATTGTGATAATAATGGGAAGCAATTAAAATGAAAAGCAGCAAGAAGAGGAGTTAAAAGGGGAACTTCTCCCTGTAGTCAGGGAGATGGGATCCTTCAATGAGAGTAGAATTCAAGATATGCATAGTATGATCCAGCTGTTTGGGAACATTAAAAATCCCTTCACTTAAGCTGTTGAAAGCTGCAAAAAAAAAAAAAAAAAAAGAAAGAAAGAAAGAAAGAAAGACCAAATGTTTTCCATCTCAAAACACATTTTACTTAGCTGTGTTTTGAAAGCTGTTATCTAAACATTAAAAAAAAATGCAGCGTATTTTAACATAATTCCTTCCTTGGGTGCAAATCAGCAGTTATAATTTAATTGAGAAAAGAGAATGAAAAAGGTAGAAGAGAAAGGCACATTTTATTCTCCTACCTTCTTGTTTATCTTTCCTTAAAGTACGTCAAGGACATAAAACAGGGAAATAAAAAAGTCACCAGCATACAGTTTTGTTAACTTATCTTGTGAACATTAAACATTATGCCTCAAATTTCGTATGGTACATAAAGTGTTTCGCCTTGCAAGATCGTGTATACAGCACTTCAAAAAAGCCAGTGGGACAGCTCACTAAATGTAATGGATGTGTAACAGCAGATCTTTAGATCTCTTGTATTTAGCATGACAACTTTGGGCTCTTTGGGTGCTTTAAACATGATATCTAAAACTACATACTTTTTTCCTAGTGATGAAAAACATAGACTAATTACAAACTTCTCGGATGCACTAGATGGCTAGACCATCCAGTACAATGGCCATATTCGGTTATATTGTACCTTTCTACTTCTGTTGCTGAAATTAATCAGTTTTACAACTTTGCTTTGTTTTTCTTAATGCAATTTCATGTTCATTCTTGCTAGAACAAATGCTCACTTAAGTACAATACCAGCGCAGTGAACAGTTTACTTCTCCTAACAGTTTCAATCATTGGATTCTTAGATGCTTTCTCACGACAGGCATGGATGTGTGTCCTCATTCAATCTTTGAAAACTTTGATTAAATGGTTTCAAAAGGTGTCTTGAAACAGGAGCTGATTCTCACTCAAAGATCTACTTTTATGAACCTATTTATTTCCTAACAAAACTCTGTTGACTATTATGTGTACAAAAGTTTTGTCAAGGAACATTACTAGGACAAGAGGTCTGTACCTTGCACCCCAGATGCAGAACACTAAGTGGCTTTTGATGATAAAGGCAAAATGCAGTTTAAAAGAGTGTACATAATCAGATAAAGAAAGAGCAAATACAGATGTGCTAGATTTAGGAGGAAACCACCACTAACAACTCCAAGACCTTCCCTGGGTTGTGAGACATAGTTATGGTCTAATGATACAATGTCAAAAACTGAATTTCACTGTGTGTGTTGGTCTCCATATCAGGACATAGATTCATTGTTGGGGGGCATAAAAAAACAACAACAAAACTATTTTGCCTTTTTTTGTTTTGTTTTGATCATTGTGCTTTTATAGAAAGTTAAATGAAGAGTGTATGTAGTATGAGGATGGGTGATATGTTTTCTAGGGTCACTTATGAAAACCTAAGTGAATAGGAGTTTCTCTTCCAAAAAGTACTTCTCCTTGTCTTGAGTACTAAATGGCTTTTTGCATGTATCTTTTCCAAAATACTACAACTAAAATGCATTTAATCAATGAGAGAGTAATTTTTTAAAAATGGTATTATGCTACAAGCTAAGCATTGGTACAAATTTGTTCTCATTTTGATTATGTTTGAGTAAAATCATATGCTTCCCTAGCCTGCTTTTAATTCCTAATACACAGTATAGACTTCCTTAGTGTCCCAAGAGTCTGTTCTGTTCTGGTCTTGGAAATAACCCCTAGTGATACCTCCTTTAGTAATTTAATATGTATTATGAAACTGAGGTTAGGAGTCCTAAGGGACCTTGTCAGTCAGTGGTTGGATTAGAGGGACCCTAAATGGCAGATCCCAATTATCAAGCAGATGACATCTTTAGCAAGCCCATATTTCAGATTGTGTGTCTGAAGTAGTATGATCTTAGGAGAGAAAACCATGGCAGAATAGAGAGATTAATCAAAGGTTGAATTCCATCTTTGGGACCCTCCACTTATGTGATTTAGGGAAACTAACTTACTCAAATTGAGCCACTTAGTGAATTATCAAATGAAATGATGAGTAATAAGTCTTGACATAGAGAAGACACTTAATAAATTATTATAATTACAACTTTTTACCATCTTCTCTTATTCTAGACTTGGGAATTGGTCACCCAGTGTCTACTTGCTCTGACCCAATACAGATGCCACATTATTGCCAGTGAGGTTTTTTAAAGATGAGAATAGGGCAAGGACTTAGCTGATTTCTTTCTGGGATGAATAAATAAATGAGTGAAATTAATAAGATTTACATGTTAGAAATAAAATATTTAAATAACTTTAAAAGAAAAATGAATGGATAAATTTTCCTACATTTCCAATTTCCATTTGCCTGCTTAATTTTTAAAAAATTCAATCCATGGGTCTATTTTTAAGTGACTAGAGCACAGAGTATATATATTTAAAATAGGCCTTTTACATATGATTTAAAAGTGCTTTTTAAATTATGTTATTATTATGATTATTATTAAAATGAGCTGAGTATAACAGACTAAAATGTCTTTTAGTTGTTAAGCAGGAAGACCTATTATCCAAAAAAAATGTTTCTATTTTGATTATAAATTATTATTCCTGGGTAGACTCTTCATTTTTAGATTGAAGAATTTACTCGTACTGCATTTATATTTTACCAAGACAATTCTTTTTCAATATTGTTTTAATTGATGCTGACATATTCACCAAGTATAGAATATAAAACCATCTGGTTTATTAGAATCCATAAGGAAAATGAATCTCTGTTTAGAACACACGCATGAAAAAAAATACACACACACACACACACACACACACACATATATATATGATACTACAATCTGTATTTGTATTTTTAAAACACATGTGGATGATTTTATATACCTAGTGAACAATAATATGCTGGGTTTTATCAAAGCAGTTAAGCAAACATTGAAAATGCACTTAACCTGAAAGTATTTGTTTCTGCGCTTATTCATTCCAGCTTTTGAATGACTATAGGCCTCACTTTCTCCATGAGCTTCCCCTTCCATGGTAACCTTCACACATCTCCTTCCTCTTTAAATGTCTACAGCACTTATCATTCAAACCAAGTAATTTAATATTCAATAACTTAGTTTTGTACTATTTGCTGCTCTTCCAAGTAGCTTAGTCTTGTCTCTTTAAATAGATCGCATGGACTTTCCCAGCAAGAATGATGTTTTTTTTTAATCTTTTTTTTTTTTTTAAGAGAGAGGGAGAATTTCAATATTTATTTTTCAGTTTTCGGCGGACACAACATCTTTGTTGGTATGTGGTGCTGAGGATCGAACCCGGGCCGCACGCATGCCAGGCGAACGGGCTACTGCTTGAGCCACATTCCCCAGCCCCAAGAATGATGGTTTATATTAATTTTGTTATTCTCTCTGGCCTTTAAATCTTATCCCAACTTATGTTTAGTTGTGTATTTTCAACCTGTGAGTCACGAGACAAGGAATTGGAGAGAGTGGTGGGGGTATTGGAGAAATACCCTAGTGTTACACTAAAGCCTAAGAGTCCATGTAACATTGTGTATGTACACGTGTGTGGATGTATGTATGTATGCTTAAACAAATTAGAAAGAGTCCTTCAAATGAGATAAGGACTTTTCACTTGTAGCATGCCCGTGATAATGTTCTAACACTTATAAAAAGAATTTGTAAAAATAGTATGTGTGTTGTAGCTCCATTTTGGCAAAATATCTCTGGACTATTTATTTATTGTCCTATTGAATTCATTGTTGTTATTTCTAAAACAAGGATAATAATCATCATATAGTCTGTTAATGAGTTATTAAATGTAATGATGCATAATAAGCCTTGACATAGCTTTGGTTAGTAGTTATAGAATCCTGGCAATCTCGTGGGGAGCCTGGGAAATGGTGACCTAGGGTCACCTACTGCAAATGATTGCAGCTCCAAAGAGAAGTCCTGTTACCAAAAACAAGGCCCAAGGAACAAGTTCCTACCTTGTGGATGGGGAGGGCAGGTGAGACAAGCAGGAATTGCTAGTATTATTTTTTCACTTATGCGTTTGGCCTTGATATGCTTATGTAGCCTTTTCTTAGATTTGGGCTGAATTTGGGAAGCTCCTGGTAAATAGTATAGTGGGATACTTCTATGATCAATATCGTAGCCATTTTATAAATAACAACAACAAAATCCTGACTTTGCAAATCATCTTAACTCTAATTTGCTACATGCTTCCAAACTAGTTGAGAGCTCTGGAAACAGGAAATAGATCTTTCTGAAACCTTGTCATAATGGTATCACTCAGAAACTTATGATTACTGCTTTTTCTCTATTTTCAATTCTATATAGCTTAAATTCCAACTGATTTTGGAAAGCTTTCCATAATTTGGCCTTATCAAGTCTTATTCACTAATGCTTCTCAACTTTGTGGCTCCTGGGTTACCCTTAGGAGTCCACTGGGTAACAGTTTATGAGCAGAACTGGAAGAAAGTATTTGTCAGATGGTGGTGTAAAACCCCCTCTGCACTGCAGCAGGGTATGGACAGGCTAAGGCTAACTGTCATCTAGGGGCAGTCCTTCACAGGCCAGAATTTTTTGATGATCAGCTGAAGTAAGGCAATTGAATTCTGCATGTGCACCAAAGAATTTTGGCTGGTATGTTTGCTGTCTACTGATGCATAACAAATTACCTCAAAACCCAGTGGCTGAAAACAGTAATAACAATTTATTGTCTTCAGTTTCTGTGGTTCAGGAATTAAGGAGCAGCTTAGCTAACTGGGCTCTTGTGGTCCAGTGTCTTATGAGGTTGCAGTTTGGATTGCAACTATAGTTAGCTAAAGGTTTCAATGAGGATGCAGAATCTGTTTTCCAAGACCACTACATGCTCACATCGCTTGCAGGTTGATTCTAGCAGCTTGTAAGTCTTAATTGTTGCCTGCATAGGTCTTCCCACAGGCTGTGTAATGTCTACAGAACATGTCAAAAATGGGAGGTGGGGGAGAGAGATCTTTTTTTAATGATTTTATTTTTATTTTTTTTAATGTGGTGCTGAGAATCAAACCCAGTGTCTCATATGTGCTAGGCAAGAGCTGTACCACTGAGCCCAATCCTCTACCGAGAGAGACTGTTCTTTTTGTAACAAAGCTTCAAAACTCATATCACATCACTTTTTCCACATTCTGTTCATTAGAAACCAGTCTCTAAGTCCAGTGCACATTTACGGTAGGAAGAATTAGACTTCATTGTTTGAAGAAGGGGCTGGGAAACAAATCTTAAAATTCATGGACATATTTTCAAATCACTCCAGATGGGTATTCAGTATGCTTATCTTTTACCAGTACCATCAACATGACACCTGGGCATGAAATGATAAACAAATGGTTTATCTTAAATCTGTGACTAGTAAATGTATTTTAATCAGAAAAAAATACATTATTCATCTTCACTTTAGGACTATATTATTATCCTCTAAATTCTGAACTATCGCTTCAGAAAATTTGTAAAAAAAAATTATCCAGATCAAACCCCTTTTGATGGTAGAGTCAAGCAAGATGCATATGTAAAAACAACACCTAAAAATACCACTTACTGTATGTAAGGATGCTGAGGCTGTGGGTTTTCCTGGTAGTGGTAATGATTCACCAGGACTCATCCCTCATGACAATCAGTGACTGCAGGGTGTAGTTCTTAACCAATAAACAACATAATGGATTTTTCCATTGGATTTTAGAGCTGCCTAAATAGACTTAATTATTATTATATACTCAGTTTCAAATGATTTATCAAGACACAGAAGATTCTCAAGAAATGCTTGTGGAATAAAAGTGAATTAAGCTGTTGTACATGTTGAATTAATATTCTATGATTGTAACTTGACCACCAGCCAGCAGAACAAACTTACCCACAATTGAACAATCTCTGCTGAAGTCCTATAGGTTCACTCTATGTCTTATTCTGATGCAATCTCCTTTTCCTTGAATGTTTCATTTTTTTTTTGCATGTTCTGAAAAATTAGATTTTTAATACCTTATATCAAATATTGACAAAATGATAGTTCAAATTTAACTTCTATTGGAGGTTTATTTTTTTAAAAGCATATATCACTTCCTGTAGAGTTATGAAGTTTCCTATTTTTCTTCATGTGTTTTCTTTTACCTAGTTCTCCAAATTCCTTTCTTAGGAAATGTTTTTTTCCCATTAGGGCTGTGATCCCTAAGTAGGAAGATATATTAACATTGTATCTTTGATTTTGCTGATTATTCTCTAGATCTATGTGTTTTCATTTCCACTTAGCAGAAAGAAACTACTGCCTGAGTAAGCAACAAATAAATTAGGAGAAAAAGTTTGTCTTTTGATATAAGGATGTCTATATCTATATACAACAAACAAACAGGGCATTTTTAAAGGAGGAACTATTTTATAGTGGTGGAATTCTATTTAATAATAGTGAATATTTATTAGGCACTTTTTTATGTGCTAGGCACTAAGTGCTATTGCAAAGATGATCATTTAATCCTCTCAGTAGCCCTATGAGACACTTACTTTCATTATCTTCATATTACAGATGAGAAAATTGACATGATAGATAACATTACACATGTCCCTTACTAGGACAAGATGAAGCTATAATTTCAGTGCACCTCTTCACTCCAGATTCTGTGATTTTGGTCTCTATAGTTTCTCCTTAGGAGTATCTCATATGTACCATTATATTAAGTGCTTAATGTACATTATCTCAATTCTTTAATTCTAGCAAACTTCTATTATTTAGGTGCTGTTACTACAATTTGAGAAATACTGTTAGAGAGGCTCAATAAGTTGAAGCAACCATGTCAGTACCATGTAATTAAATGCAGACCAGAAGAAGTGCCCCATATCAGAGGGTTTCGGCATAGCAGCAACTGGGGATGAGACTTTTTTTTTTATGATTCTGTGGGCTTCATCTTTGCAAAGAGGAAGTGTGTAGTCTTCTGAGTTTTTGGAAGATCTTCCTATGTCATGATGGCAACTTACTACATTCAGTCCATCGATTTCCCTGCTAATGGCCACAGGAAGCAGGAAGTGTGTGAAATCAGACTATTGCCACCACATCTAGGTGTGGATGAATGACTTGAGCCCTGTGAATCATGAACCATTGGTACCACTGGATCATACAAAACATTATTGGAAGTAGGAAGAATAAGAGACGTAATGCTGGCTTTCTCTCTACAAATACTGTGTGTAAAGGACACCCACCACTATGGAATAGTTTTCAAAACTTAAGCTAAATTCAGTGAATTTACATCTTACTGAGAGCTTAAATTATATAGTGAATACGTAATTGGAAATTAAGTGTAATTGAAATTTCCCTTGCTTAGCCCTTAAACCCATTTGGGGAAGGATCACCTTGGCTTCAGCTGAGCACCACAGGAAGTGATATATTTGCATTCAGAGCCTGCATAGTGTGAAAACCCAAGAGTCACACTCAATGCAACTAGATACTATTAATAGAATACAAAAGGCATTTAAACACTGATTCCTACTGAGGGAGCAGATGATTCAGGTCTCCATCTCTTTCTTTCTTTCTTTTTTTTTCTTTTTGAGTAAATGCTTATTCTTCCTCTCTTTCCCTTTCCCTCTGATTGCTTTTTGCAGTAATTAAATATTATATTGAATCATTTTGACACTCCACTGTGCTTTCCAGGATTAAAATTTAACAAAATATATTATATGACTTTCTTGACACATTCCAACATCAGTAACTAAAGAGATTATTAGTACAGGACATGATAAAGATTTTTATTGTAATTTATGCAGAATCAACACTTTTTTTGAAAACGTTGTATGTCTGAAGTATTTAATGAATCATTTAAATTTGATTCATCAACAGTTTTTTTTTTTTTTTAAGACTTCTGAACCTTGCAGCTCTTTTTAGAGTGGAAGTGAAGGGGGAGGGTATAAAACTAAGTGAGACACGGTTACTTAAAAGTATGAGTTTCAGCTGGGCACAGTGGCACATGCCTGTAATCCTAGAGGCTCAGGAGCCTGAAGCAGGAGGATCTCAAGTTCAAAGACAGCCTCAGCAAAAGCAAGGTGCTAAGCAACTCAGTGAGACCCTGTCTCTAAATAAAATACAAAATAGGGCTGAGGATGTGGCTCTGTGGTCCAGTGCCCTTGAGTTCAATCCCGGGTACCCTGCCCCAGCAAAAAAAAATATATATATATATATATGAGTTTAAAATTTAAAATATGAGTCATTTAAATTTGACCATCCGAGGCTCACAATTGGATATTCTCCAAATCATGTCTGAATATCTGATTCCATGGTTTATTAATAAGTGGATAGCCCAGATCATAGTATGAGAGAAATTATGTGTGAATCGAGGTAGACATTTTTTCTTTTCTCTTTCAGTAGTTCCACTAGTGTCTTTCTTCCAGCCCCCTTTTCCAGTTGTAGGGCACTTTATTAGCAAACTTGGATTTGTTTTCCAACCAAGAATTACATATAAAATACAAATACCTTTGAGTTTGAGGATCTACACCCTGGAAATTGACCAGTACTTAATTCTGGAGTTTACAGGCAAGGCTATATTAGGATTTTATTTGAAGTTGAAAAAATGATCCAACAAAACTTTGCGGGAAGATATTTTTAAGCCTACAACTGAAACCAATGCCTGAATTTTCACAATGATTCTTGGACTTTGGGGGTACATTAGCCTCTATTGGACTACTTTGATGGTTTGCCATTTGATGTATATCATAAAATGTGACATCCATTAAAATAGATTATCAGCTTAGCATACTTTTCTGGCTGTATAGTATTTTTACTGTATTTTAAGTGTCTGGCTATGATAATTGACATGATAAAATGAAATTTTAGGATTTCTGACATAAAGAAAAGGTAAATGTTTTATTAAATCAATGATAAGAACATATTAATCACTTCTTAACACTATAACTAAGACCTTCTAACCTGCTGTCAAAGCTTGGAGTAGAGAAATATTGTGGTGTGAATGCCTCACCAATCCTCTCTCCTCACCTGGGGGCACATTTCTTTAGTTGGAAGTAAGCACTTTCAACAGATCACAAACTAATCTTAGCCATTAGTGCTCTTTATAGAGGAGATTGTGTGGTCACTCCTGTGAACTGTTATGCTCCTCAGATGATGAGTTAATTCATCTATAACAACGTTAGTACATCAAGGTTGGTAGTTTATCTAAGGATCAAATTACTGTAATTTTGTATGCCATCTGATTTAATGTCCACTTAGTTTAGCAGTTAGACAGCCATAGGCAGGCGCAACACATGAATCCAATATGGAAAATGGAGAAAAGGCAAATTCTTGAAGGTTTAATTCAGGCATCCTTAGATGGAGATCACCTTGCTCCTTTTCTTTCTCCTAGGGAAATATATATCTAGATAGTGCCAAATCTTATTAAGAAAAACCTAAATAATATAGAACATTGCATATAAATATGTTCATGGTGAAATCTGTGTTTCAGAAAGACTTTTAATGGAAGAGGTTAGGAAGGAGTGGGTTGATTATGAAATGAGATTGTACACATTCCTCTGGAAGGTCCTTCTACTATATACTCAAATACAATTATAGCAGTTTACAGGCAAAGGATCAATTGGCCAGATTTTACTGGTAACCTACTTTCTTTGTGAACTTGATAGACCTTCCAAATGTTTTTCTGGTTGAATGAAAAAATTAAAGCTTGATTTTTGTCTTTACTTACTTTTGACTGTTTTATAGTACCTTTGTGTGTGTGTGTGTGTGTGTGTGTACCAGGGATTGATCCCCAGGAGTGCCTAACCACTGAAGCCACTCCACAGCCCTTTTTTTTTTTTTTGGACAGGGTCTTGCTAAATTACTTAGGGCCTTGCTAAGTTGCTGAGGTTGGTTTTCAACTTGAAATCCTACTACCTCAGCTCTGAGTCATTGGGATTACAGGCATGTGCCCCCTGCCTGGCTAGTAGTGACATTTTTGATCAATAGTCACAGTCAGTCAGTTGATAGAAAAATATATATGGAGAACATGTATGCTCTACTGAAACAGATATGAAGGCATTTAAAGCTTTATTTCCAAATTTGTTTACCTTAAATGTTCCAGTGGAAGGAGATAGAGATGATGCTCAGTTAAAAAAGCCGAATAGGTATTTTACTCAGGACTCAGACTTTCAGCCTTAAATTAAAACATTTACCACTCTGATGCTCATGTGAATCTCCAAGAGGAGGCTATCTTTACCTCAGTTGACCCAGGAACACATTTTTTTTTCAAGAGAACACCTGTTTATAATTCAAAAATTAGAAAAAGCTGGTGTGGAGGATATTTCTTTCTTTCTTTGGTACTGGGGATCGAACCCAGGAGCACTTAATCACTGAGCCACATCCCCAGCCCTTTTTTGTATTTTGTTCAGAGACAGAGTCTTGCTGTCTTGCTTGGTGCTTTGCTAAGTTGCTGAGGCTGGCCTTGAACTTGTGATCTTCCTGCCTCAGCCTCCTGAACTGCTGGGATTGTAGGCATGTACCACTGTTCCCAGTTTGGAGGATGTTTCTTGCCATCAAATAATTTATAGGTAGATTGGTTGATAGCAGAGATATCCCCAATGACCCAAAATATGATGACAGATTAGTGAATGGTTTTAAATATGAAGTAGTGTATGATTTCAGAACAGAGAGCTTCATAAATACAACAAGTAATTCACCTCCTCTATCTACTGCTTCTGCTCTTGGATGATGCGAATGTTGGAAGTGAGAGAAGTGCAGGCCCTGCACAAACCATATTGAGAAGACCCAGGGTATGGACTGTCTGTTCGGTAGCTAACCAGAGCTGATGATTTATGTAGAGGGAATGAGCCAAAAAAGGGCCTGGAAAGATTAATTTGACATCAAATTACAGAAGAGACTACATCTTGGATTAGAGGCTTTATTTTCTAGCAAATAGGGAACTGTCAGAACTTTGGCTAGTGTGGCTTTTCCTTGATTTTGCTTTTTATCTTCTGTTCTTATGTAAAACAAAACATTGTTGCAAACTTATTACTTCAGGAAGACTGATTTCTAGTGTAAAAATGGCATAAAAATTCAGGCCTAAAGTGACAAGAGACTCCACTGTGCCCATCTGAAGATGAGAGTGTTTTGGAAGCAGTTTAATGGATTGCCATGACTACTTGCTGGGGACAAGGGCAGGGCAGGAGTCCTAACTGTGGTCCAGCATGTGAGCCTACCTAAAGGGCAGAAACAGAATATGGGGTTAGGAGTGGTGGGAGTATGCCAATATAGTACTTCTCCAGAGAAGCAGCAGTGGAAGGAAGTCCTGTTTCTAAATTTCTAAAACAGAATTATCAATGCATCAATCAATTCCCACAGGGGAACAATGTCAAGTAGCCAATTTTCCTTGAATATTAAATATAGTAACTTCCCATACATTTAGCCATAATGACTCTTACAAGGAAGTTCAAAAGTCGTTTAGTTTATGAAAAGATGCTACTGAAGATATTGGTGGGAATAAAACTAGAATCCAACCTTAAGAATCTTACAATGCCTCTCCTTAAGACCAGACCACTACAGATACACCTAAAGTAGAACTGGCTATAAACCAGGAAAGAAGAGCAGATGATTTGGAGTCAAGGAGGAAAAGATCAAACCTGGGTAGTAAGAATCTGTGAGCATAAAGAAAAAAGGTGGCTTTGAAGGATAGAGAGTTCATCTGAGATAAGGCAAAATGAATTATAAACCGAACAACACTAATGTTAACAATTATATTAGTAGTATCAATAATAATAGCTATTTTCTATTAACCACATGCCATGTTCTATGCATGTGTTAAAGTTATTTACATAAATGCTTCATTTAGTTCTAAAAAAAAAAAAAAAAAAAAAACAGAATGAGTTTACACTTAATGGTTAGGCAATTCCAGCCTACTATAGAATCTTGAGCAGGGCAGTGAGTAGCAGCTGATAGTTAGGAAGAATAACAGTCTGGAGTATAAACTGGTGGGAGGGTGATGGTGGTTTGAAGATCTGTTAGCAGACAATTGCCTTCATTCAGATTGGAGGTACCAACATCCAAGCCTGGCATTCGAAGGAATGAAAAGGAAAACCAAGAAAGCCTGATGCTTTTTTCTTCCCAACAAAAGTACATCAAGTATTAATTTATGGCAGGCATTGTGGCATACTCTGGACAATTGGGTCAGAGAAGATAAACCCAGTTCCCGCTCTCTCAGCACCTAAAGTTTACCAGAAGACATTGTAAAGGATGAATTTCTTGACCTTGGTAACAATGTTGACCTAGAATATGTGTGTGTGTATGCATGTATGTGTCCTTCTAATATTTAGGGCTCTGGGATCTCAGTGGCATTCTACCTCTGCCTCACAACACCCCCTGGTGCTGATTGGCAGAGAGCACAATGGGTGGGACAGAACAAGCTCAGCAGCAAACCAGACAGACAGACATCTTCTAGGGTAGCACAGCTTGACAGAAAAAAACATTTTTTCTTAAAATTCTTTTCTTCCAAGGTCAGGGTAAGGATTAGCGCAACTGACACTGGAATAGAAGAAAGAGGACAAAAAAAAAAAATACTCATACTTTGCCATTTCTTGCAGTGTAGGCAGACTCTTCTCCTCTTTGAGCATGGGTGTAAGTTTACTCTAACCCCTTACACAAACACAAATACTGTGAAACTTACAGTATTTTGACCTGTTCCCATGAACTCAGAGCAGTTCACACTCACATTACCCAATTTATTTTCCCAACACTCACATTATGCTGATATTATGAAACTTTCATGGAAGCCTACTCAAAGGTTAAGTGACTTACCCAAAGGTACCCAGCTAGGAGTGGAGACAGGAGGAGGAGCAGGCCTTCCTACTCACTCTTTCGACAATATTAGGAGTCTAAACACATTCTTAAGTGGTGCTTCCAAAGCCCCGGGGAAGAAGCCAACCCCAGAGTTACTGCTTACTGTGCTAAATGCTGTCCTGAAAGATTGAATTAATTAAAATTATTTAAAATAATGAAAAAAATCAAGCCCTTACAGAGTTGGGGTTAATTCCAAAAACATTTACTGCCTTAGTTCTGATGTCTTTACATCAGAAGAATGAAAAGATTTGGCTTTTGAGACCAATGATAATTGTAATTCTAGTTATTGTCTATAAAATATTAAAAATATAAATATATAAATATATAACAGCAAAATGCCCTCAGTGATAGGGCTGGGCCTTTAGTGATAGGGCTAAGTGGTAGAGCACTTGCCTAGCATGTGTGAGGCACTGGGTTCGATCCACAACACCACATAAAAAATAAGGAAATAAAATAAAGGCATTATACAAAAATTTTTTTATAAAATGTCCTCAGCATGTGAAAATGCCTGTGTCTAAACAATGAGATTGAAGTGTTTTTCTTTGCAAATATTTATTTTCAGTTTTCGTGAATATTTATTTGCTCATCATTTTTTTTTCTTGAAAATATCGTTCAATGCATACACATCAGAGCATTAAACGCCTTTACTTTGAGGGCCAAGGAAAAGAAAAATAATGGTATTTTATCTTGTTCTCTCTATCCAAATTTTACTATGTTTTATTAAAGTGTTCACTCTATCATAGTGCATTCATTTAAACTTGGTATAAATTTTTTGTTGTTGTGCTTTAAGCACTCAGCGTAATAGCTTAGGACTGAAATACATCAAAATAGCCCAACAAAAAATATTTTAAATATGGCAGTCTTAGTTGGAGTTTAGGAAATAAATCTTTGAGTATAATAATTTATTCACTTGAGCTGTTGTTTCAGCAAAGTATTTCATCTTAGTTCCCAAAGAGCTACTAGTCATTGCTAAATATATTTAAAAATCGAAGCAAAAAAAAAAATTTGCTTTCATCCTGGTCAAATATACTATAAAAAACTCAATTGTTAATTCTTTAGCATTTTTTTTTTTTAAAAAAAGGATCAGATAGGTGGCTATACCCGTATGGTTAATTAATAAGAAGGGAAGTAGGTAATGTTTCACTGGGGAAACGTGTCACCATGTCTATTGTGAGGGATCCCACACTGGAGGGACAATAACGGGGTGCTAATTCTGAACGCACACAGTGCTGTCCTACAAAGACATCAAGATTTGTAGGAAATCAACCCTCCAGCAGTCCTGGCAAGCCAGACTGACCCCAGCAAATGAAAATAATCAAAAGTAATTAGAAGCGTGCTGGACTACTCCTTAGAGAGCCGAGCAGGAGAGCAAACATGCCTGAATCCTCCAGCCACTGCAAAGGCCCATGTCTGAGCTGTTAGGTGCCCTGACCTTGTCCACATAAAGATGTGATTTATGAAGTGCAGGGCACAGCAGCAGGGCTTCTGTCTTCTCCTGGAGAACCAAATTACTGAGGTGGAGATTAACATGCTTTCAGTCGGGCCCATTTCCAGACCAAGGGAAATTTTTTATTTACATTTTTTTTACCTTTAATTTCCTCTTTTTTAACAGCCCCCTCCCTTTAAAAGAGGATAAGGGGAGGAAGAAAGGCAGAGTCCATCAAGAGAGTGACCAGACATCTCTCTCCAGAGCAGTGATGATGTGTGCTGGGGCTATAGACACTCAGAGATTTTTGTTTATAAACTCATATTGTGCTGGAGAGTTTTGGTGGGCCTGCCTTCCCAGCATCACAGAATTCACCTTCAAGTTTAAAGCCAAGTTTCTGAGCTACTTCCCTGATTAAGGAATATAAATAATTAAAATTAAACCAAATATTACTTATGATACCATAATTTTCCCATCAAACTTTCCTTCCTAACTGTTATGTTCTAAATCTTCTAAAAAGATTTAGAAGAAGAGCTGTGGGTGGTAAGAGAATTCGGAGGAGTAGGAGGGAAGATAAATTGGGAGAAATTGTTACATATGAATCAGTGAGAAGTGTCTTGAGTCCTAAAGACGTACTTCTCATTTTTGTCTCAGTTAGGGTAGGAAAGGTTTTACAAAATTCTATCCTGACATGAAAAAGGAAGCATTGATTTTCTTTTTAAACACACATCAATATCTATACAAGAAGCTAATTTAATTAGCAAGCAGTTATTGTTCAGCCAAATGTCAATTTCTCAGATTATTTCATGCTTCTTGACATGAACTGTATGAAACAGGATTTAACGGGATGTCTATGAATGAAACCACACTTGAGAAATGTAAAATTGCACTTGCATGTTCTTGAAAAGCAACAGAAAATAGTGTTACAAGGAAAATGTCAGGCTTGGAGTTCATTGTATGTTTAGCTACCTCAAGAAACCCAAAGCTGCAGAATTAAGGGAACTCTACTTAGGCTGAGGTTATAAAGTACCTTCCTCTATAAACTAAAAACATAATGTCAGGGTGAATGGGAACATACTTTATTAACTTTATGGTATTGAAAACTGCCAGCAAGTTGTCTTGTTTTTAAATATTGTCCTCTGCAGAGTGTTACAGTGCTGTTTGTCCACAGGAAGCCTATTAAAAGTGGACAGTGCAGTCATTTCATCTGGCTTTGGCTGGACTGCTTTTCTTTCCTTTAATGATGTGCTGGAATGTACCATGCCCATAGGGTCTCCATTAGCAGAACTTTTACTTCTGGGACGACCATGAAGTTTAAGGCTTAAAAGAGGCATCAGTTTACAGTCTTGTGGGAATCACTTGAATACTGGAGCACTAACTTCTTACTGCTTTAACTAATATATTGACTTATTTTAAATAAACAGTTACACAATGAAGGCAGAGCCAGTGGCCTTATTGGAAATCTTTGGGCATTTTAAAGATTCTGCAATCCACACAGCTGGGGGAGGAAGGAAGAGGCCTGAGGAGGGTTTATGCCCTTTTCAAACCAGGAAGAAAACACATTAACCTCTCCCACCCCAGCCCTGCCATCAGCCAAAGGGGGATCTTTACAACTCCCAGAAAATCTATCAGCTCACACTCAAACCTCATATTTTCCAATGCCTTTTTCCTGGTAAACAACAATTAACAGAGCAATGAAGAAAAAAAAAAAACTATTAATTCTTTCCAGAAAAATGTTTTAAAAATATGATTCTCTTTTGATACACTGCTGATGAACCACTTTATTTTCTCTTTTCCCCAAAGCTCTATGCATTTGTTATAGTTTGTTCTCTCATACCATCCTCTTAATATTTAGATCATCTGTCCTGATACATGTTTGCAAATTAAAGCTGGTTTGAGATTATAGTAGAACCATTATTTTTAATAGCCCATTTCAAGGGCAGTGCTCAACCCTGCAGAAATGCATGTTACTGATTACTGCCAAGCAGACAGCGTCTTGTGCAGATTAATTTGTAACTGGGAACTACTGTAAACAGATTTCACCAGAAATCCCAAGGAATAAAGGGAATTGGTAGTGGTATTTGGCTCCTTGTATTTATTTATTGTTTTAGAAACCTCCTGATGGAAAGCACGCTAACAGGGGAGAAAAGTTAAACCCCTGCAAAATCCTTGTCCTCTACCCTTGTCTCCTCTTGTTTCAATTCTGATGTGGGAAGGTGGGTCAGGTCTTCTTCTAAAGGGTTATTTAAAAGCAAGGGACTCCCTTTTTAAACAACAACAAAGCCCATTTAGCTAATTGTGGGATTTCAGAACCCATTCTTGAAACTTTAAGTTATGTCAAGGAAAAGGGGGGTGAATTCTGCATTTACACGAAATTATTGTTATATACCCAAAGGAGAAAGGGAGTAGGTTGGAAGAAGAGAGCGACTGAGATTTAGCGTTAACACCTCCTTTGCCCACATCCTTATGATGATTTCCTTTAGTCTCTATCACAATTTAGTCAGTGAACAAGACTTGATGACAATTATGATATCAATTAAATAATGATAATGAAAAGAATCCTCCAACTCTAGATTAATGTTGGGATGTTTCAGAGAAGAAGTGTTGACTCTTTGGCTGGATTTCGAGAAAAGAATTCCATATGTAGAAATAGCTTTAGCAAAGCCCGGCTTCTGCGGGCCCGGGCTGCAGCGTGCGGGCGTTGGGTGGTGAGGCTCTAGAGACGCGCGTGGCGGAGGATGAAACCCTTTGCAGGAGCCAGGAGGGCGGCGGCTGCTTCACCTGGAAGGCTGGGAGCCGCAAGCGCCGCTCTTTATTTCGGGACACAACGCCATCTACCGGCCTTCTGCAATACCTGCAAGTAACCAGACCTTGCAAGTCGCCCCGCCTCCCCCATCCCAAACCAATATAAGGGAAAAACTCAGAGGCCCTTTCCACGAAATCCTAATTTAGCCAGGACCTGCCACTGATTCCACACGACCTTTGTCTCTCCACCGACGTCCTCTCCTTTTGAAAGGCGACTGTGTAAAGGGCAAGAAGGTGGCAGCTGCAGGGCTGGGGCGGGGAGGGGGCGCAGGGAGGGTTGGGGCGCTGAGCTCTCAGACCCCCTGATCAGGCCGCACTGTCTGAAGCAATCGGTTCCCCAGATTACTTGTATTTAATACACAATGCATCATAAAACAAATCCCTCATCCTGACAGGAAGAAAATAGAACAGCTCATAGCTCGAGCCGGTCCAATTTATGGCTAAATTAAAAAAAAAAAAAAAAAAAAGGCTACTCCACAATGGGCAAGTTGAGGAAGGGCAGGAAATCAATGCAGCAAACCCGGGACTCTTAAAGGTTCTCAAGAGCCGAACTCTATGGGAATATCTCACCAGGTTTTAGGTTATTTACAAAGGATTTTTCCTGTCCTACCTACTACTGCTTCAAACAATGGCCATTATCTGAAATAACAGTTCAATGTCACAGATACCAGGCCACCGAAACGAATTAGTCATCACCTCTTGTCATTTTTCTCTCCCCCACATCCCTCTCTTTTGTTACTATTTTTATTTTTAAATCAGCATTTTGGTGGGGGGGGTGTATATATTTTCATGTTTACTTGCACTTGGAGAAAACAAAAAGTGGGTGGCACTTGTCCCCCTTTGCAGATAAAGTTAAAAGGCAGTGCATTCATTCTTCCAGCCTTCCTCGCTTATTCCACCTCTCCCTCCGCAAGTGCCCCCAGACTCGCTTACTTTGCTTAACTTTCCATTGTTGGTCTGGAAAGAAGTTGGATTTTGTCCATTTGCTTTTATGAATGGAGTTTTCTGATAAAAGCACTTATTTCCATCTAACTGGTAGGTTTAACTAAATTCTTTCAAGATTGGCAACAAGCATACATATAGACTCTTTTATTTTGTTATTAATTCCCCATATTCTTTCCTCCAATGTCGTTTCTGCATTGTGTTGATATAAGTTGACCAAATATACATTATAAAGTTATTAAACATAGCATAATACCGATCACTAAAAGCAGCATTTATGATGTTAAAAGTCTTACAAATAATCTGGGTTGTCAAATCCCGTAATTCTACTTAGGGGCGTTCATGGTGTTTTAATTAATGTATCAAAGAAAATGGCAAAACTCACCAGACAGTCGTCAATCTTCTTAAGCCCATAATACCCTATGTGGGCGGGTTATATGCAAATGTTTCACATTTTAAAATTTCTTCTAAGAGAAAGTATAAATTGAAAATGTAGCACGCCTTTCTGTTGATCTAACTGTAAGAGTCGAGGGGATACACTTGAAGGTAAATTTCAATTAAAATTTATCTTAAAAGATGCTTAGCAAAAATCTGGAAATGTAATGTCAACTTTTCATTCTTGAGGTTCCTGTTTTCCGAGAAATTCTGAACTAATTATGTTTAGTATGAACCAGCGTCTCTTTTACCCCAAGCCTTATTCTCACTCTCTCCAGCGCCCCCCAGCCCCCAAGCCCACCTTGGTGCGCACACCCTCACACCCCTGAAAATCACTTCTCCAGTCTACCCCATTTCTCCCCATCCCCCATCCGTTTCTCTCTCTCTCTCTCTCTCTCTCTCTCTCTCTCTCTCTCTCTCTCTCTCTCATACACACACACACACACACACACACACACACACACACACACACACACACTTATACTTGTGCTTTCAGGACACCGAAAGGGAGGATATTTCCCTGGGGAAAGAAATCCTGCCTGGCGAGATCTCCCCATTGGTTGTTTACTCGGAGAAATCTACATGTTTAAGGGGGATGGTGCATCCATAATCAGTCTGTCCCTATAGGACTTGGGTCTTGGCGACCTTTTTGTGACCTCTCCCGCCAGAGGAGGCTGCTGTCACTTTAAAAATTACTGAAAGAGGAGCCCGTCTGGCTTCCGATAGCTCCCTTTCTCCCTCGCCCCGGGTTCTTTCTGGATGGCCAAGCAGATCCTCTTTAAAGAGACAGTTCATGAAATAGAAACCCGGCGGCTAAGCTCGGAGTTGCGAAAGGGGACGATCCCGTGAGGGTCTAGGACCCGGGAAGGCTCTGCAGAGGATCTGAAAGGGGGCTAGAGCTCCCCTCGCCTCCCCAGGCCCCCCACCTTCGCAAACTCTCCTCCTCCTGCCTGTTTTCCCCCCTTGGAACAGGGAAGGAGAAGTGGAAGAAGTTTTAGTGGGTTTCAGATAACTTTCATTACACATCGGGCTGATAAGAGCAAGAGAAAGTGAGAAAAGAGGGAGGTGATGTGAACCAGAAGGAATAACTCCGAGCTCTTTTAGGAAGGCGGAAAAAAAAAAAAAAAAGCCAAAACACACCAAACCCGGGTCACTCAGACGAGAGAAGACTTCATTTTCATTTCTGGTCTTAAAACACACTTTTTGGCGGACAATAAATCTGAAACGCATGGTCCCGGCGAGCTGATCCTAGAGACGCACAAAGTTATCAGAGACCCATTTGGAAATCGAGACGCGCGAGGCATTTTTTTTTTTCCTCCCCAAACATCTCGCAATGTTGCTGGGAATCGTTTGAAAGGATTTTCGTACAGGAGCGTTGGGGGCTGCTGATTATTTTATTTTGTTTATTTTAATTCTTCTGTGATTGCCTTTTATTGCTGAGTTGAGGCCATAGAAATCTTGAAGGTAAGCGAACTCACTTAAAAACAGCAACAACAACAACAACAACAACAAAACTCTTGGCGATGTGCATAGTTTGTCACTTGGGACAGTTTCCTGCCGGGCACCCCTTCCCCGGGCGCCCCCCGCCCCAGCCCTCTTTTCCTCCTCGCCCTCAGTCTCGCGGAGCCCTCTGCTTATCTACGTTGCTAAGCCTGGCGATTTCCTTGTTCCTCCTGCGGAACCGTGCGGTCTGGACGCGTCTCGGGGTGGGTCGTCCGGCCTTCGGTGGGTCTCTGCCGGCTGCCGGCCTCTTTTCCTCGCGCTCTTCTCCTCCTTCCCTCCCTCCTCGGGTCTGTCGGTCGGTATCGGGGACGCAGAAGGAGGGGTTGCCAAAATCTGAATTCCTGGCACCGGCCACGCGACTTTGGAGCCGGTTTCGGCCGAGTTCCACCTTGCCAAGTAATAGCTTTGCTGTCCAACATCGTGTGCTGCTTTGCGAGAAAGTCACATTCGGACCCTTTGGCTAGATTGTGGGGATTTTTTCCCCCCTTTTGCAGTTGGGTTTTTTTTTTTTTTGAAAGGGCCTTTCTGTAAGGTTCACCTATGGGATATATATGTATATATGTTTGTATTTTAACGCGATCTTTTGGGATTGACAGCTTTTAAAAACACAGGAGTGTAGTAAGTAGATAAAATGACGGAAGATGTGTTGTTACTTGTTTTTTTTATTCGATTAAGCCATTTGGGAGACAAATGTACTTCTGCTAGCAAATCAAAAGTGAATAATTCCCCCCCACCCCTGGGGTGGGGTGGGGGACGTTTCTGGAGAAAGTTAAGTTTTTGTCTTGGGGCAAGAATATTGAGAGTAAGAAAGTTAATATGTTGGTGAAATCTTTGAATAATCATGTAACAGATCATGTAAAAAGACATTCTTTGGAAATGAATCTTTTTAAAAATTAACTTTGCTGTTGACAGTCACAATGGCAATAATGTTAACACGGAATAAAATTACACCTAGAATTTTTATGTGCAGTATATGCAATACTTAACTCCCTGCCCCCGCAAAAGGGAATGCTTGAGAGCTAAGGGGATAGATGCTTCTTGACTTTGAAATTAACAAGTTTTCCACGTCTTTCTGCAAATATGAAATGGAACTGGTGTTGCATTTCACTGGCTTCATCCTATTTCCTTTATTAAATATTTCTCTGGTGTGTCAGTAGACCTGCCTTTTTTTTTTACTAGTCAAGAAAACAAACAAACAACAAAAGACCAATCAGAAACCAAACCAAACAACCAATCTAACAAACAAAACAAAAACCCCAACTTTTTACTATTTTGCAATGTACATTGTATTGATATTTATGTGCCTTCTCAACATCTGGGAAGGGGAGAAATCTCAAGTTGCATTTGAGTTATGCAGTCTTCAGAGCTGAAGAAACATCTTAAAGTTTGTAATTTTATAAGTGCCAAATTGTATAAAATTTGTCCTTATCACTAGACAAGGGATTTAAGTGCAGAATTTTTGTTGTTGTTGTTGTTAGTGTGAAGAAGTGTCCTTGAAAAATTTGTGTGTGTGTGTGTGTGTGTGTGTATTTAGCAATTACTGCCTTTATCTCCTGGCTCTATTTTTCTTTTTTAAATTGTGGAACTACTTATTGCCCTTCAATTGCCCCATGGCCAAGGGCTTATTCATAGTGCCCCTTGACTACAGCCCTTTTGAGCACTGGGTTCTTCTTGAAGTTTATGGTGAGTTAATGACTTGAATCTGCAATTGGATGATTACCTGACTTCCATGCAAAATTGCTTTTGGTCTAGAGTTTAGTTGAAACTTTTATGTAGGTATAGATGCAGCAGAGTTCTGTAAGGGCTTATTTAATTCATTGATTTTTGTTCTAGACTGTGTTGTTTAGTCCTTGATAGGAAACTTCCTCAAGTTTGCTTTAATTGGTTGACATTTGCAGCCTTTGTAGCTATTCACCCTGAGATCCACAACTCTGCAACTTTCAATATTAATGTTTAAGACACAATTGCTAGTGAACCAAAATAGTTTGGTTTAAGTATGAAAAAGGTTAAAAATGAAAGTTTCCCAATTTGATTTTTGTTTCATAAATATCCTAGGTAATATTAATCTTTCCTATAGGCCAAATGTAAGTCTCATGAAAATAACAATACACAACCATACATGATGATGGCAATTTTTACAGTATTCTTAAATGTAATTTTTTACTTATTCACATCCAGTTTTGTTATTTTGCTTACTGGACATAATATTAAAACACAAATGTGTTTAGTAAAACACATGTGTTAACTAAAACCTTAGGTTGCCATACTTTGCATAACTGCTTACCTATCGATTGTTTTCATTTGTTTTTCTTTAGTTTGGTCAGATGCATTTATGAGACAAATCTTATCATCTCCTTCAATGAAGAGCATGATTTAATTGTTTTGTGGTGACAAAGTATGAAGTAGGAAGAAGAATTTAATAATTTAAATATTTAAAGTTTTAAAATGAATTAATTTAAATTAATTACACACTTACATTAGATGACTATCTAAACATAAAATATTGACTTTAATTATTCAAACCTAAATGTTGCCTGCTTATTTTAGAAATATTAATATATGCTGTTTGGTATTTTTTGTAAAAATTTATTGGATAAAATTAAGTAAATAGCGCTCATTCATGCACAATAAAAGAGACAAGCAATGTTTTGAAACCAGTTAATCAATTTTTTTGTAATGAGTTGAAACTGCTTGATTCCTTTTTTAAAAAGCAGCATGCTGTCATTTCCCACATAACTTCTTATTACTCTTCTTTTTTTTTTCATATGTATGCTGTCTGGCTTTTTTTGTTTTAAGGATTCAAAGGAGGAATATACATTTCAATGATATATTTTAAGCAGCTAATCACTTTCATGAATAGATCAATATGGCAATTGATTGTTCTCATCTTCCTCCTTCCAGATCTTAGATGAGTTTTGCAATGTGAAGTTCTGCATAGATGCCAGTCAACCAGATGTAGGAAGCTGGCTCAAGTACATCAGGTTCGCTGGCTGTTATGATCAGCACAACCTCGTTGCATGCCAGATAAATGATCAGGTATGTTGTAAAGATTTTCTTGTCTTTCTTTGAGAGCACTAAAGTATCAGTGAAGCCTGAAGAATAAAAATAACAGTGAGCTGCAGTAGACCCTTGTGGCCTGTTTGTTGATATGGTGAAAGGCAATGCAGAGATATAAGTAAGATGCAGAACAAAGTCATTTTCAGTACGACTTTCTTTCAGTACAACTTTTTTTTTGAGTAGTTTATTCACTTTGTCCTAGTCCCCTTCATAAGTGCTCCAGTTTTTTTTAGTATGACTGAAAGATTTAAAAACTAAGTACTTATTTATTTCTTAGTGTTCTTTACATTTTCCCTTTTCTATCATTGTAGGTACATTCATAGAAAATATTGAGCTAATCAAGACTACTTTGTGAATTTATGCAGAAATTAGAAGGGGTGTATTTGAAATGTTATATAGTTTTATTTAAAATATTAGGTAGAGATATGATATTGGTGCAGACTTATCTGGTTATGCATTTTATATTGATTTGCCTAGTTATAAGTGTGGACTTTAAGAATAATCAAACTTCTCTTTTGTTTGTACATGTGAAAAGTTTTAAAATATCACTGCAGGAAATTTGCTTTGTGAGATTATGTAGAACCATGCAGTGAGGGTGACTTCAGTAACAGTAAATATGAAATAAAGATCATGACAATATCATGAAACATATTTTGTACTTAATAAAATTAGATGATAAATCTCATAACTTAATATGACAATACCTAAAATAACAAAAAAAATCCAACCTCTTAATTTTTGTTTTATACACACCATTAAGTTAGAATTTAATTATGTTATAACTAATTATTTCTTTTAACCCAATGGTTACCTAAATCAAATATGTTTCTAAGTTCATATTGAAATGGTTGCCTGGCAAATCTAGTATGAAATCGCCACCAAGAAAAAGAAAAAGTTTAAATTAGATGTTTCCAATTGAAAGCTGTTAAATAAAGCTAGCGTCATATGGTCTAAAACTCTCTTTCAATCATCGTTATGAGATTATTCTTTGGCATTTTACCAGCTACCAGATAATTTTTACTGGCTAAACTATATAAGAGGTAGTAAATTGTAAAATTAGATTTAAATAGGAATCATTTTAAAATCCTCAACATATATCAAAGATAATAAACCAATCGATTGTTTTTTTTCCCTGTGCCATAAGAAAACAAGAGGCATTATTGACAAAGGAAAACATTATTAAATTAGCTATTGATTGTGGGCAAAAAAATATCCCAAGCCCATCATATGAGTTACTGTCACCACCAGCAACAAACAGTTTTTGAGGACCTGCTATTTGTAGATGGAAATAGATAGTTGTTGTAAGTTGTTTATGTTATATTTCCTCAGAAAGGAATGGGGGGACCTCAAAAGATACCTTATTATATCATAATAATTATTTCTTATTTGCATTTAGTGCCAATGGGAGCTGTTTCCATAGACAAATAAAACTTACAGAATTAGTGAAAAGATGATTTAAGAATGAGACTTGTAGCCAATGCCAGCTCACATGTAGCCATTTTTTCATTTAATATTTATTTGTCTAATTTTCTATAATAAATATATTCTTGTCATTGGGAATCTTGATTGCATTAAAAAGGAAAACTGTTTTGCTATTCCTAACTATGTATTAGGTTGCTCATTAGAATAGGCATTTATAATTTTACCATCGTTACTTTTCAACTACACATTATAAATGGCTCTGTTTTCCAAAGAATATATGCTGGTTTCATACTTTAATGAATAGCATGTTTACTTATTTGAACTGAAGAACCAGGGGAAACAGTTAATCAGGAAAACCATAGAAGGCCAATATTAAACATGCACCTATTATTTCTCTAAGCACTTATTCTAAACTTCTGTATTATTCTGGCAGAAATCTAAGCTGGTTACAGAGTGCGTATCAAATAACATAATTGTAAAATTAATACTGCATGGTCAAGTAAGTTCACCCATAAACAACAAGAGAGGAAATTCAGAGGTAAAAGTCAGATTTGTGTGGTAGGTATGTATGTATACAATCCTACTTAGCCCAGATGACAAGACAAAGGAGAACAGGCACCCAAGTAGTACATGCATGTATTACAGGCATATTCATTTATAGGCTCATATGCATTTTCTAAAAGCCAATTAAGATGAGCAATCCTAGACAGCTTTGAAATGTGAATGTTGGACTAAGTACAATGATAAAAGAGCTGACTAAAGGTATTCTCTAGGTCTGTTTTTTTTTTTTTTTTCCTGTCTTTTTCCATGAGGAATAGGAGCTGCCAAATAATGAATAAGCACAACTCATCATGTAAAGAACAATCCCAGCATGGAGATATTATTTAATATGCAGATAGATAGAGGGGGGGTACCCTGGATCAGAAGTAATTATTAAGCATTAACAATGTCAACTCATCTGTACAACACAAAAGCAAATATAGCACTTTATAAGAAATCATGAAAAAAAATGTTTCCCTTCCTTCTGATTCTTAGAAGGAGCTCAAGATAATGAAATGAATTTTAATAACACAACAGGTAAAAGTCTTAGACTCTTCTAAAAGGGAAGAATTTCAGATGAATCTTTCAACTCCAAATCAGTCATGGTTATGATGAGATCATCTAACAAAGAAGGAAAAAGATAACCTAGAACAAAACAGGAATGTATAATGTTTACCTTGATGAAGGTACATAGCTTTTAAAATTTTAATGTTGAAGATCTTTTAATCAATTTGAATAAGTTTTATAATGAGGAGGGTGTGGAAGAACCCTATAAAAGAAAAAAAATATTCTTGCTAAGCTAATAAAATGGATAATAATGGGATGTCAAAATTATATGCTAGATAAAATCCATTTATGATTTATTAGGAGTGAAGAAGTTCTTAGAAACAATATAGGTATTGGTTTTTAAGTCAAATTGATAAAGGATGTAATCTGTTTTATATCATAAACATAAAAGCAAAGACCATTTGAGTAGCATTTCCCCAATACCATTCTGCAATCATTCCATTTGAGGTGATTTTCCTTGGTTTAAATTTTCCAGTAGATTTCTGTGAGTTATTTTACTTCAGATTTTTTTTTTCAGACCAGAATGAGCTTTGTGGCGGTTTACTTTCTTGACAGTGCTGCCTAGAAAGACTCGAGTTTTGTGATTTTAGATATCTCTCATTTCATGTTTTCAAAGTTATTGTGGTGATGTTTTTGGAGATAGAAATTCTGGAAGCAGTGGCATCACTGATGAACCATAATTTCTAAGTAACTGCAGTTTCTGACTGATGTCCAAATTCCCCCCCAAAGTGTTGTATTAACTATAGTAGTTTATCTTTATAAAGAAGGCCATACCAAAGACACTAGTAAATTGAGACCACAGTCTTAGTCAAGTCATAAAATACTAGAACCACTAAAAACACTCAAGGCTGTTGATCCTTGATTTCCCAATTATTTCCCCCTGATGCCTTAAAGTATCTGCACAGTGCTACAAAGCTCAGTGTTTAGCTGGGAATTTTTTTTGAAGGTAGACAATGCTTAAATAATTTCACATTTAACCAATCTGAAATTGTTCTCAGTTGCTTTCAGGAGCAAGAACTGGCACTGAAAGGTAGAACAGGGCAAGAGCAAAAGCAGAAAGTTGCATGAGGAAAGTTCTGCCAGACTATGTCCTCAAGGGGATCCAATATATAGATGATGCATGAAAAAGTTTTATCAGTGATTCAGAGGTTTTGTTTACATCCAGAATCACTCATGTATTTTATGTCAAGTACAACAAACATCTAAATTATTTACTGAGTTTGTTGTTGTTTAAATTGGGATATTTTGTATCCTTTTCTTTGAAGTCTTGGGGGTATCTTACTTTGACAGACCATTTTGATTGTGAGATGTAGCATGTTGCCTTAGATTTGGCCTGGTCCTTCACTAGTTCTTTGATAACCTCCCTCTTAAGCCCACGTTTCTATATCCTTCACCTACATCAAAGGCAGGCTACCCAGAGACTTAGCCACCTCTAACAAAATTGGTTCTCATCCTTGAATATGTTCACAAGATTTGTGTACTTATGGAAGAGTTCTCTGGACACAGCAGTTTTACTCTAATACTTCCTTATGGTGAAAACATGTTGGTTATAACCAGGGAGGTCATTATGGTACAATTCATGTAAGTTGACTTTTGAGACTTAAACAAGACCTGTCTTTCCTTTCAAGATAATCAGAATGATCTGGGTGTGTGCTTTGGGGTCATATTTTCTATAGAGATGTATGTATGTATTCTGCATCGTAGGAGGGAACACAATTTCATTCAAACTCCTGACCTGCCCTAACATGGTCTTCAAGTGGAATAAAGTTCTCAGAAACCCAAGACATTATTAATCTTGTCATTTACACAAGGTGATAAGTCCTTTTATTTTTAAACAGGCCCTTGACAGCTGGTATTTAGCAGGTAGAATGAGAGATGTTGGCTGTTTGCTCTGAATAAAAAGAAATGTGTCGATACGAGATTATCTAATGCCTGATATATATTTTGAAGAAATGAGATCTAGAAGAATGAGTGCCCCTAGGAGAATACAAAGTCAGAATTCACTTTGGGGATCCTGCCAGCTCCCTTGTGGTTAATGAACGGCAGCAAGACTCTACAGTGTTTTCAGTTGGAACAGGCATTGTTCTCATTTGTGCTTTACCTTATAAAGTTTTAACTGCTTCCAGGACAATCATGGCTGATTTGGCACACCCGCTTTCACTCTACTTAGGTCCACGTGAGTGATTCTATCAGACTGTGTGACACTAGAACAGTATTATTACTACAAGCTTATTACGGGCTCAATTATAAAGTTATTTTCTTTGGCTTGTTACTGAAGAAAAAAAATCCACTTTCCTGCATCATTCAATTAATGCAGTTTGTGCAAATAAGCAAGGTAAATCAGCTATGTGTAAAGCAAAAATGTAATTTGTTAGCCTCTTCCCACTTTTTAAAAATGTTTGCCTCTACTGTCAGGTAATTTGTTAATTTTCTCTTCCTTTACAAGGATTTCTGGCCACATTCTGCATGACTCCTTTTGATCTTAAAATTATTATTGGCTTTGGGCATTTTCTTTGCTTTTAAGTCAAGTTCCACTTTTATACCAAAGTTATGCTCTGCTGTTTTAAGATGAATGCCAGCTGGCAAGACCCAGAGACTGGCTTTGTGAACAGTGCCTAAGCTGACTCTGGGGGATGTCATATGGCTGATAAGTTACTTCCCTCGCCCGAAGATGAAACTGTCTCAGACATAGTTTGCTATTTGGTATTTACATGATAAAGCAAACAGCACCACTTCCCTCCTTCATGTAAAAATGCCCAGGATACAACACTGATAGAATTCATACTAGGATTTTATGTTAAGATTCACTGAACACATAAGTTGAAAAAGAAGACCTGAAGGACTCTTGGGCGTTTTTAGTAATTAGCGTTTGCCTGCATACATGCCTTTCATTCAGGTAGTTCTCAAAACAGCATACACATAGTAGACTCCAGTTATATCTGGGATGATGCCCCAAAGGTAGCCATCAGAATGGTTCACAAGCCATCAAGAGGGGGAACATATTGGTCAAGAACACAAAAAACCCTCTATTTTTGTAGTAAAAAACCCTGATGATCTTTATCTTTCTTATAATGTAATATGGAACTTTTACCAAATGTTGAGAAATCATTTGGGTTGATCATCAGAGAGTCTTTGTAGACTTAGACAAGATGGTCACTTTAAAGACAGGTGGCTGAGAGCTCTGTAGAGAGAGATCCTTAGAAGTTACTTATGAGACAAATTGCAAGACTTCCAGGCTGGATACTCTGTGGGCTCTGGGTGTAATAATATAAATGGATCTTTATCACTTGTCCATTTTATAGAAACTAAAAGCAACAGTTAATTCACTATTTTGTTTCATTCAGTAAATTATGCTTGACTTTATCTTCATAGTATTATCAAAGAGTTAAAGAGGTAGAGAAGAAAAAAACTTCTCCAAAAATGTCTTGGTCTAGCATGTGCGTTTGTTTTCCATTTTGAAAACAGATTTAACAAGACAGTACCTGATTTTTCTCAATTAATACTTTAAAAAAATTTAGATTGTAACCCTATAGGCAAGCAAATACAGGGTATCTTTGGAGAAATTTAGGGTTGTTTGCTTTGGCTAAACTTGGTCATGATAAAACTAACATTTTAATGGACAAATTTATGTTCTGTCATCAATTTCTATCTGTTGAAAAACTCTTCTCTTATTAGTAAAATTAAGCTCAGAATATATAATTGGAATAGGTTGCTTCCTCCAGAGACCCCAAACTTGATATCACTTTTGCAGTACTGAATTGGGCTCTCCCACAGTTGTAGGGGTAAATCAGGGGTCCATACGGTGCTTCCTGAGGCCATAATATAGGCACACATTGGACCCATGCAACCTCTCTGCAGCACCAAGACTGACAGACGTGTTCATATCAAATGTTGACTTTATTCAGACATGTAAACTGTCACCTGCTTCCCCTCCTATCTACCTTCCAAATGGGAAAGTTTCAGTCATCTTTTCTTAGTCTTGTGAGTGGTACACCAAATGTAGCTATAGAAAATAAAACATTGAGACCAAATGTTGGGAGCTGGAGGAGGAAGAAATCAACTGTCAACTTCAAAGTGAAAAGACAGCAATAGTCTGAAAAAGTTGTCTCTCAGTACCGATTTTGCAGGGAGTACATTTCTCTATTATTTCAATTATTACAACTTCCTGAATAGGTTGAAGGTCATTCATAATTCACACTTCTGTCATTTTTAGACATGCCAAATACAGTCTATTAAGCATAAATAAAACTTCCAGTGCTTGACCAGGGAAAATAAATGGGGATTCATAACAATGAAGCCTTGTTCATCTCTTTACAAGTAAATGATATGTTTTCTTTCTTTCTTGTTTTCCCCCTTGTACGCTGAATTTTTCTTTTGTCTCAGCAGTACAAACATAATACTTTAAATCGATTCAAACATAGCAAACTAGACAGCAAGGCTGGTCTGACAGATTTTGGATATTTCTATTCTATAGGATAATAAAGGAGCTCATATTATTACCATTTGTAAATATATATAGTAACATAATTCGATGGAGGATTTGGTTAAACACAAACCTTGACAATATAAAACCAAACTAGCCTGGAAGTCTATTAAAAGTTCCTATAATACTTAAGACTTTCCATTTTCTTTGTAAGGACTTAAATAATTAAAGAAAATTAATATTTAATGATATATATTTAATTTCAATTAATTCCAATTCCAATTATATTTAAGATTCATGTAACAAAGTATAATTATATATAAGCTAAATATACATATAATTAGAGTTAATCATATGCCATTTATATCATATGTAATAATGATAATATTTTATATGAATTAAAAATATTCAAAAATATATACTTTGCCACATTTATATTTCACATATAAAATATATGCCAATTCAAGCACATATATATTTATAAATAAAATTGTATGAAAATTTACCTTTTGGAAGCATAACATTTGCTAAATCAAATTACCACTTTATTAGTATTAACTGAATGAATATTCTCTTGTGTTTGAAACTGATTTCAGGGTTTGATTAAGATAGATTAAGAATAATAATTATATTTTAAGCATTTAATTCCCCTCTTCATGTATAATATTATATTTATGCCCTAAATTGTGAATTTTACTGATAATAAAAGTTTATAATTTGGGGATTTAGTATTACTTTCAACTTGAATTATTTAGAATTTAAAATAAACATTTGGAAATTTTATTAGTGTACTCTTTTAACAAATTTGAAAAGATAAAAGAATGTGAAAAATAATCTATTATTAAAACACTTACTATAAATATTTATCTTTATAAATTGTGGCATACAGAGATTTGAATATAATATCCATGCTTACAAAGAGAAAAATATCTTCCTGGACAAGTAAAGACTCCAGCAAGATATTGGAAAATTTAAATTTTTCATGTGATAATATGAAAAGACTATCTCAACTTTCAAAGGTTTCAAGTATATGGAGAATTTGGTCATGTTCATAATATGTTGTGTTTCTGGATTTTAGTATCAGCTACCAAGTGGAAAATCCTGGAGGAGTTAACACAATTTAAAGCATTTATCATGACTTTCCAAAAATATATACTTTATGTACAATTATATGTCCTACTAAAGGACCCATTCTTTCAGTCTTTTACATTATATTTACAATAATTGAGATTTTTTTCTTGCTAGTGGAACATTCTTAGAGATAATCAAAAACTGGCTTTTGTTTTAACAACTCTTTTTATCAATTAAAGCATTTTCTAAGTGTTTAAGATTTTGAGACTCTCTTTATATACTTGAGTTGAATTCATCAGAAAATTTCAGATCCAGGATATTTTTATTTTGGATCTAGATAACTTTTTCCACACAACTCTGATGAGGGAGACCTGTTAACTCTTTTATGGAATTTAACAGAGTAATTGATTCCCTTCCATTTTTCTCCTACACAAAAACCAGAGACGTTCTATTAGCAATGTCTCTGCTTCTGCCGTAACTCAGTTGCCATGATTCATAGGACCACAAGACAGCTGAGATTGTGGGAATACACTGATTTGAAAGACATTATAAGTATTTTTATAAGCATACAAATCTGTGAGAAAATCTCCATAAATCGCTTCTGTTCTTTGTTGTATTTTTATTTGCTGAAAGATATATTTTAAAACATGGAAGCACAGATATATTTTCTGAAAGGTTTGCATCTTCCAGGGATACAGCCCATCATTTTCCCATGTAATTGCTTCAATGCAACAAATTGTCATTTTTGTTTTGGATTGAATGACTTTTCTTGCTTCTCAAATGCTAATGTGTTACTATCATTATCATTGTTAGAAAGCAAATTAAATTTATATGTTAGACATCTCGTTTCAAGTTTTTGAACGATGCTTGTGGGCTACTGTAATTAGAGGAGAAAAACATAATTTTACTTAAATGTCTCTAAGATCCTGAGGAATGGAAGGTAATGAAGATCGTGAGTGGCAAAAACACCTTCGGAAAAGGACTAGATTCGTAAGGGTGTGGTAGATGGGACTTCGAGGCACATTCTTATTGCTATATGGGAAAGCATGCCCAGAATCTGCCCTCATTATGTCTGGCGCTTGCCAGTTCTTTTCAAACCTCAGTTTCATGAGCACCATAAAAATTCACTTAAAATCCAAAAGAACACCCTGAAGTTAAAATCTACTTCTGCTTTGCCTTGCCTTTCATGGCCTGGAATGTCACCTTTTACCTCCAGTAAATAAAGCCAACATCAACACTCTTCCATGTCTTTTATTTTTTATGCACTCAATATTCTTCACATGACAATCTGGACACTTAAAGGGAAATTACAGTAGTGATCTATGTCCCTGCAAAGAGAATTGTCTTTATAATATATAGTTACAATGTATCCATCATTTTCTTTTGTTCCTTGGACTGTTCACATTGGATTGAGTAAATCTAAAATGGAATTAAAAGAGACATGATTAATAGTGGACTACAAAGAAGTAATGATATCATAATACTTTCTTAAAATGACCTGGCATGCTGAGTAGCATTCCCCCACAGAGACAATTGCACCGTTTGACTGTCTTGCAGGGTATTGTCCCTTTAACCTCACTATTTCCGAGAAGCCACCAAAAAGTTCTAATATGTCACAATTCAAATGTCAACATGTTGTTGGAAAGGAAACTAATAAGTTAAACCTGTGAGAGATGCCAAAAAAAGAAGTGATTCAAACTGTTGAGAGAAGTCTATTGTTTTCTAAAGGGAAATACAACTGTAGAATGAAACAGGGTGCTTATAAGTATTTCTCTGAAGGTTTAGGGGGAAAAAAGTAAACTCATGCATTATGATTATTATTATTTTTTAATCAGGTAACTTTTTCAGCAGAACTGTTCCTCTCAGTGTCAAAGAAGGGAGAATGTGAAGATTAGGCTTTAGATGCAAACTGAAAACTTACTAATTTTTTTTAATGGAAACAGCACAGAACAAGTAATAATTTTCCTGATAGTCTTGATTCTATATTTGGACATATAAAGAAACTCAGTTTAAACTATAATCTTTATTGCAACACTTTGTGTTTGGCCTTATTTTCTATAAACAAACTTCAGATGGTTAAACTCCTATTGAATGAAAAAAAATTAATTCATTTTGACAAGAAAGAAACTAAGCAGAAAATAGTCCTCATTGAGGTGTTTTTCAAATTTAGCACAATTTGGTGCTCTGGTCTTTTTATAGAAAAATAAACAATTGGGCTTTAGAGCCACCTACTGGAATAAAGAGGCACATACTTACGTTTTATGTCCTTAGCTTTTCAAAAGATAAACAAATAGATAAATACAATCAGAGTATGAGCATTTCTATTGATTTCATAAGACATTAATTTATTCAGCTTTTCTCCATTTGAAATATCAACTGGTCCTGCAGGAAACCATAGTTAACTGTAGTGTCTTCTAAAAAGATAATTCTTCCTGTTTCTTCATAGGATGTACCATTTGTGTTATATGATTTTCCTTCTTGTTTTTGTTTGCTGGTTTTGGTGGTGGTTTTGTGTGTGTGTGTGTGTGTGTGTGTGTGTGCGTGCACGCGCACGTGTGTGTTCTGTAGATAGTTAGAATCTGAAACTGGGACTCTTTTTTTTTGTTTTTGTCTTACCAAAGTTGGAATTTGTTTATGGACAACTTAGTAAGAAGATTAGGAGGAAAAAAACTCTCACTGCTGATGTTGGTGAGAGAGAAGATATAAGGCAAATGAATAATCTCCTTCTCAAGAGTATTGTGGGATTTTTCAAAGATACCTTAGCAGAATGTACAAATAGTAGACTGTATAACTTCATTCTTTTTTATCTGGATATAGAATTGCTGCTTAATAAAAATTGTAGAATAAAATGGAAAAACTAAGACAGTTTTTAATGATAAAATGAATAAACATCTTAAAGATTTTCATGCTTAAATTGCTTTCGTAAATGGAAAAACCCTGGCGCCTGGATATACCCATTGGTCAATGACTTGCCTAAGTCACCAACCTGCTTGAGCAAAGGTAGGCAGCTCTTGGAAATTTCAGGTTTGGGTTCTTTCCACACTTGCCCCGCTGCTTTTCAGTCAGTCATTAACAGACTCATTAAATCTTTCCTTTCCTCTGCACTTTGCTAGAAAGCAGGGGGAATAAGCAGCACTGATAAATGAATCAATAAAGGCTAATGCCTGCTTTCCAAGAGTGGCAATCAGGAGCTGGGGCATGAGGGCAGGACCTAGGTATGGGAGTCCCCTTCTGGTTGGTGAGAGGGGCAGTCAGTGTCGAAAAGCAAGATGCTCTCCTTGGATTCTGTTCTCTAGAGACCTTGCTGATTCACCTTCAGAACACCTTGTTGAGAAGGGGCTGCTTTTGCTAACTTACTCAAGAGGGTAGTTGAAGGTTGGCCAGAATACTGCAGGATAATGTAAGACAGGACTTAGATCTGTTTATGTGTGCCTTGCTAGGTACTTTGAGGAATTCAGAGACAGAAAAACTCTTGGTTAAACATTACATAGGGTATATATGACACAGCAAGCCTCACATTGAGAAAATTTGATTTGTGAAGTAGGATTTGGAAAAGATATGTGAACTGGCTTGAAAGTTACAGCTTTCCAGTTGCAACCAGAGTGTTCATTTTCAGTATATAAAATAGAAAGTCACAATCCTTTTGGCAATAAATAAATAAATAAATAAATGGAATATGTTTATTAAGATATGAGAAAGTGTACAGATAACATAATGTATATCTTGCTCTTTGCTAATATGCTTGTCTCTGTCTTCCCCTTGTTCTATTTTGGTCTTGAAGATATTCTATAGAGTAGTCGCAGACATTGCGCCGGGAGAGGAGCTCCTGCTGTTCATGAAGAGCGAAGACTATCCCCATGACACTATGGCGCCCGATATCCATGGTCAGTACTACTCACAGCGCGGTCCCCAGAACCCTCATTTAGAGACTGTATCATACTTGGCATTTCTTTATTAGCTTCCCTGACCATTCAATGTCAGTTCTAACAAATTCATTCCCTCGGAGTGACTCTTAGATTGATGGCTTGCTGATATTAAACTCAACTAAGCAGAGGACTTCCCTGAAGTGCAGGTCAAGGGAATTTTAAATATTTGAATTTTAAATATTTGAAAGACATCACCTTACACCTTTTGTCAGTGCCTTAGGCACTGTGAGAATCCTTCCACTGTTTAGGAGTCATTCCAGGGAGCCTGGCTGAGAGCTTATCTAAATCTAGCAGATGCTTCTCCCATCCATTGGCCCTATTATTGGGAAAAAAATGTTCTTATGGGAGTAAAATTCGTATCATCATGACCCTATGGGTAGTATCTGTGGGAAGGACACTGAGAACAAAGTAGAGATGAGGACATTCTAAAGTCAGCAGAAGTTATACTTGCCAGGCCCTATTCTAAATCGAAAGAAGCTGTGGTGGGGGGAGGGTTGATCAAACAGAATAATAATTAGTACTCATGAATGTTTAGGTCAGATTAAGAGTTTTCTCTTTGTGTTCATCTTTAGCACTGAGGTGAAAATTTAATATTTTTCATTCTCTTTCCTATTAATTTTCCCTAAGATAATGTGATTGGTTCAACAGAATGTAGTGATGTCTTTAGAATATTTTGCTGGAAGCACCACTGGGAAGAGTTACCCATTGCAACCTACCAGAGAGGTCAGGATCATGCTACCCTCCATCCCTCCAGCATCCCAAAGGGGAGGGCCTCAGCTTTTGCCTCTGTACCTCTGTGAAGGCAACCTTTTTACCTCCAAAGGTTCCCCGCCCACCTCTGGCCAAACTATATTCTGCCTTTTAGGTTATGCGGATTGTATTTGGGGTGCCTTCTGGAATTCATTTCCCTCTTGGAAACTCTGACACAAGAATGGCTTTAGAAACCTAGAGTTCTCAGTCAGTCTGGAAAAGTTTGAGCCTGATGGGGAGGGGCGTCTGGCCCAATGGGAAATGTGTTTTGGCAGTATGTGTAGGGGATGCGCAGATGATTAAAACATGCAATCTGAAGTTATTCTGGTGAAAGGTATCACTCATCTGTAAATGTTAGATCTAAAACATTTTCAAATAGTTATTTTTGACATATCAGTGATTAGTTTACTGCTACAGAAAGGCCTAAGTAGAAGTGACTGTTCCTCTCTTAAGGTCACCATTCATAAATTGCCTTCCTTTAAAATATTCTGGAAACATAGGTTGCTTGTTTCCAGTGTATTATATCCCTATCCATTCATATGTCATTCATTTACATGTAAGGTTTATAATGTCTAAATGGTAATTTGTATTTTATATGTCTAGTATTTAATTTAGGAAAGACAAAAACAAAAATACATGTATTGCACACCTACTATGTGCTAAATATTATATGTTTTCCATATATTGTCTCATTTAATCTTGTACATAGAGGTAAAACCAGTGAGGAAGGAATTATATTCATTACATAGATGAAATGAACAAATGAAATGAGAAGCCCAGACAAAGGAAGGCTCAATAAATTGAGTAGTAACACCACATGGCTAGTAAGTGGCAGAGTCAACATTCAAAATAAAGTATTATCTGCCTCCACCATTGTTATTGGTTTAGTTTAAAGTAAGCCAGTATTTTGGATGGATTATAGCAGCGACGTCCCACTGGGCTTCTCTGTAGAGAAATTTCAGCTGGGAGAAATTCTTCCCAAAACCAAGTCTGAATATGTCCCCATTTCCCAACTTCCAAGGGCTTTCTCTTCTCTTCTCTTCTTGACGTGGACCTGAAAAGTCCCTGCTGACCTGCCACTCTCCCTAACTTCCTTTCCCTCTCCTCCCTGACGGACACCCTCTAAACCTGCCATACTTCACCATGGCCCTACCTGTCCATGAATGTGCCATGTTCTTTTCCTGGCTTCTTTGGTCTGTTCTAGGCCCACTGCCTGAAATGTCCCCTCTCATCCCACTTCAACTGGCTGGTACTTACTCACTATAAATCCTTTTCTGAACCACTTTCCCCCAGATTAGACAGATTGGGCATTTTTCTCAGTGTTCCCTTAGGCCTTATGCATGCCTCTGTCATAAAATATACCACAGTTCTTTGTCCACCTGTGTATCCCCTTGAGTTTCTTATTCATTAATTCCCTGGCAAAGTGTTTGACATTTGGTACGTGACTTAAATAGTTCCTCAAAAACACTTAGTCAATGAACAACTGAAGAGCCACATCTTCCTTGGCTGTAGGTCTACAAAACAGGCATTATGTGTCACATTGTTTGCCTTGGGTGTTTTTCAGCATCATGAACTGTTTTCAAAATGTCTTTGATTGTACTTGTGTGATCTCTGCAGACAGTGGCCTCCTGAGTGACTTCACAGATATAGAAATAGAGTAGAAACAATTCCATCCCTACCTGACACTTTGTAACCTCACTATCTCTAGTCTCAACTATTACTGTTTATTCACCTTATTCATTTAGAATGTAAATTCATGGTATGCTTGCTGTTTAATAAAGCTGTCACTTAGCACTGGCCGTGAAGTAACATAAATTATCCTAGAAGGACACTAAGGACATCCTGTGCCCCATGTTGATCAGTGATGGGTGCCAAAGTACTGTCAAAGTCACTGATAGTAACAGGCACAAAATGTGGCTCAGGTAGGGCCTGGTGACCCCTGTGCCCTCCAAGTAACATAAAAAGCATTGGCCCAGAGAGGAGTGTATGGGGCAAGGATGTGTTCAAATTCTGACTGACTCCTTGGCTAAACACTTCCTGATTGATTACTTCACTTCTCTGAGCCTCAGTACCCTCATCTGAATATTGGGATAATAATTAGAATGACGAATTCTCATACTCAGGTTTTAAACAATATCTATAATCCATGTCCCAGCTTGAGAAAATAGGTGATGCTCAATAATTAGTAATTATTACTCTCAGTATCCTCTGAACTTAGAAAGGTTTAATCATAAAGTTTTATCTGATCAGGCATTATACTATAGCTCCAGTAATTATTTATGTTATTATTTCAGATTCTCTCTTGAGTTCTTTATGTGTATAATTTCTAATCCATGTTAAAAAAGAAAGGGTCATGGTGAAAATGAAGTCACATAATTTCAATTATGGCTTGTGTAATTCAATCAGAGAGCTGGTTTGGGGAAGCAAATTCTAACCACCCAATTGTCGCAACATCTGAATTGTTTCCACAGAAGAACGGCAATATCGCTGTGAGGACTGTGACCAGCTCTTTGAATCCAAAGCGGAACTAGCAGATCACCAAAAGTTCCCATGCAGTACACCTCACTCAGCATTCTCCATGGTGGAAGAGGACTTTCAACAAAAACTCGAAAGTGAGAATGATATCCGAGAGATACATACCATCCAGGAGTGTAAGGAATGTGACCAAGTTTTTCCTGATTTGCAAAGGTTAGAGATGGCATGCTGCACCTTAATACTTGTATATTTACTCTTCAATAAAATGTTATCCTGAATTTTGAGAGTTTATGCAGTTGGGAAATGTAGAACTACAGTGAACCAGACAGATATGCTAGTGTCAAACCATCCCCCCACCCCAACCCCGGTGGAAATTCTTATCTGTAAAATAAAGTTAGACTTAGTTATTTTGGTTTCAAATAGAAGCTAATGTTATATTGTTATTATTATTATTATTATTATTTTGCAGTGCCAGGGATAGAACTCTGGGCCTCTCACATGCTAGACAAGTACTCCACCAATAAGCTATATTCCCTAACCCCTAAATTACTATTTAAGTAATGTTATTGAGAACTGAAGTTAACTTTACAGGAATAATGACGCAGAGAAAAAAAAAATCAAGAGTGCTGAGAAAAAAAATAATGCTAATTAGTCCTTTGCCAGGAAGCAATAAAGCTACCTGCAGAAACGTTTAATGATGTTTTTAAAACGAAGACTGGATCTAGTACTCACTTAAAAAACAGGTTCTTTTGATAGTGCAGTGCAACTCATGGTTTTGATTTGAACTATTATCTAAACTACACATATATAAAAGAATGAAAGAACAATGTTTAGTTTTCTAGTACATTTCCTAAAAAGAAAAAAAAGGAATATAATGATCTAAATGAAGTAATTAATTCTTATTTTTAACAAAATTAAATTCATTATTTCAGTGATTCATTAATTTTTTATAACCCTTTGAACATTTAAAATTTCTATTGAAGAAAACAACACCTCTGGAACCTACTCTTTTTTTTATTTTTATTTTTAATTTTTTATTGTTGGTTGTTCAAAACATTACATAGTTCTTGATATATCATATTTCACACTTTGATTCAAGTGGGTTATGAACTCCCATTTTTACCCCGTATACAGATTGCAGAATCACATCAGTTACACATCCATTGATTTACATGTTGCAATACTAGTGTCTGTTGTATTCTGCTGCCTTTCCTATCCTCTACTATCCCCCCTCCCCTCCCCTCCCCTCTCCTCTTCTCTCTCTGCCCCCTCTACTGACATTCATTTGTCCCCCTTGTATTATTTTTCCCTTTCCCCTCACTTCCTCTTGTATGTACTTTTGTATAACTCTGAGGGTCTCCTTCCATTTCCATGCAATTTCCCTTTTCTCTCCCTTTCCCTCCCACCTCTCATCCCTGTTTAATGTTAATCTTCTTCTCATGCTCTTCGACCCTACTCTGTTCTTAGTTACTCTCCTTATATCAAAGAAGACATTTGGCATTTGTTTTTTAGGGATTGGCTAGCTTCACTTAGCATAATCTGCTCTAATGCCATCCATTTCCCTGTAAATTCTATGATTTTGTCATTTTTTAATGCAGAGTAATACTCCATTGTGTATAAATGCCACATTTTTTTTATCCATTCGTCTATTGAAGGGCATCTAGGTTGATGGAACCTACTCTTTGAAAACTATATTGATAATTATGCTACAATTAAAATCAGAAAAGTAAATAAACTGTTAATGGGTCTTTTATTTGTTTGTTCCTTCCCTAATGGATTTTTTCTTGGTCCACAAACAATTTTAATAATTACATTCATTACTTTGCTTTTAAATTTGGAAATGATCATTGGAAAGTATAATTAGAATTTAAAGTGAGTGTAACACAGTATTTCAGTGGGAATGGCCCTGTATCAATTGGCCTTGCTGGAGAAGGTGAATAGCTCAGAGTTGGTCTTTGACACAACACCTGTTTCAGTGCACCATTTCATTTCCCTTCCTTCTCAGTGGCTCCTTTCCCCCCTTCTCTTTTTTCACCTCCATTTATTGCTCTGGGTCCTCTTCTTCTAGTTAGGTCTCTTTTAGGAAAGGATTTTATGTAGTCACAAATTAAGTTATAAATGACCATTAAGACATTAAGTATAACCTCTTCCTGGAGGAGACTGAGTCAAATTCACACATCTCTGTCTTTGCAAATTCAGGAGTAATTTAGCTATTGGAGAGAGCTTTCCTGATATGCTTTAAATTTATCTCTACTGCTTTATGTCAATCTGCATAGAGAATAAATCTGTTACAAATGTTTGGTAAAAAGTGGATTTCTGTTAAAAAGACATCACAGAATGTCCCCCAGATAGACTCACATCCAAATAAAAAATACAAAATGAAACTAGTAAATACCATGAGCAGGGGAAGTATTGATACTGAAAAGTAGCATCTTTGGTATCAGTATTTTTTTCTTTTAGTTTTATCATAGAAAATAATGAAAAGTATTATAAAGTAAAAATTGACAGACTAAACAGTAACTCTACTTGGAAAACAGTAACTCTTATCATGGAAAGTGTATACAACACTTCTTGGGTGGAGAAAGCTTCTTAATCTACTAACTGTACAACTAAGCTTGAGCCAACTCTACCTAGTGCCAAATCCAACTGCCAGTTCAGTTGATTCAGTCAAACATTCAGGGGAAAAAAATAAGTGAACCCAGAAAACTTACCTTTCCTGCTAAAGTGTTTCACTATAGAGCTAAATGTCAGTCTTTCAGGTGGCATGATTTGGTTATGAATTATGTTCTGTAGCCACGTGCAGAACTTCCATTCTCTGAACATTTTCCACTTTATTGAATGTTATATTGTTGCTTTACATTTTCAACAAGTGGAAATTCCTTTCTTGACATGACACATTCTTCTGTTTTGTATATTCTATCTAAAATCCTGAGGAAAGAATGCAAAAAAAAAAAGAGCAAGAAAGAAGCAAAGATTAATATACAAAAGTAAAGAACCCAGAAAGCTGAGCAAAGCTCTATAAGTTGATATTAAATTGGATGACAAGTGGAGATGTCTCGCTAATGCCTGACTGAATTGCTTCTATGTTTATGAAAACAATGTGCATTTGCTTTTGTGAGAAGAACTTTTTTTAAAATCACTAATTAGCCAATAGTTGATAATTCTGTGGAACAATATGGATTTTATCCTAGGTTAAGAGAAGCAAAGAAAGAATATTTTCTCTTGCTTTGCTATCTCACTCCTGCTCCTTGAGTGCCATATTCTCATTCTTTCTTTCTTTTTCTTTTTGGTACTGGGGATTGAAATTAGGGGTGCTTTACCACTGAGCTACATTCCCAATCCTTTAAATTTTTTTTCTTTATTTTGAGACAGTCTTACTAAGTTGCTGAAGCCAGCCTCAAACTTGTGATTCTCCTATTTTAACCTCGTAAGTCACTGGGATTACAGGCCTGCGCCACCATTCTTAGCTCATAATATACCCGTAAAACTAAACCTTGTCCTTGGAGTTAGGGGAAGAAATAAGGCTCAAATAGGTCCATCTTTTGCCACTAGATTTCCAGGCTTATGATTTACCATACAGCATATTGAAATATATATTATAATATGGCTTGTCTTCTTGGATTACTGAAGATAGACAGTGAGAATTGCAATATGTACAATGAGTTTGGAGGGTATCCCTGACTTAGTTCAGTGTTAACTGCAGTTATGGATATCTCTCTTAACTCCTTTATTAACATTTCCACTTCTGTACCAAACAGAGGATTACATATTATAGATAAAGATAGGGCTTCTTATGACTCCCCACACCTGTTCTTTCCTGGTATTTTGTCTTCACAGAGATATCTCCACTTGTGCTCAAATAGAATAGCATTCCCAACTTGACTGACTCATGCAGCACACAAAGAAGTTCATGTGCCAGTATGAATAGAATTTTAGGGAGGAAGCTGAGGCAGAGAATTAGTGTGAGAAAGGTACTTGTAATTGCCAAGATATGAGAGCATGCACTTCATTTTCTTACACACACAAACACAAAGGAACATATTCTTGGTGTGCAAAGGTCTTAACTGATATTCAAATTAGAGTATACATTTCGTAGAGAAATAAAATGATCAGAGCATAATGCATTCCACTATTATATTTAGTTGTAATTCACCAATTAAAAATTAAAAAAGAAAAGAAGACGTAAGAAAATTTAAAAACCATGGAAGACAATAATTTGTGTATATTTGATAGTTGTGTTCTTTTTTAGTAACTTTTTATTATGGAATGTTACAAATCTACACAAAATTAGAGAGGATAGCACTTTCAAAAACCAATATGTTCAGGGGCTGGGATTTTGGCTCAGTGGTAGAGTGCCTGCCTAGCATATCCGAGGCACTGGGTTCAATTCTCAGCATCACATACAAATAAATAAATAAAATAAAAACAATTTATCAACAACTAATAAAAAAAATATATATTTTTTTAAATATATTTTTTTAAAAAACCAGTATGTTCAGCTTCAATAATTACCACACAAGGACAATCTTGTTGCATCTGTACCTGTTTTGGATTGTTTGAAACAAATCCCAGACATTGTATCATTTTATTCCTAAGTAGTTCAGTATGTGTCTTTAGAAAGTAAGAACACTTTTAAAGCATTAGTCAATACTACATTATAAAAACTGATTTAACATTATCAAATATTCAATTGGAGTTCAAATTCTCCCAGTAATCACATAACTTCAAAAATTAAGATCAAAATAAGGTTTATATAGAGCAATTGATTGACAAACTTCTGATAGCTATTTGTTCCTGTTGTCAAATTCTCTCTCTCTCTCTCTCTCTCTCTCTCGTTGTAATTTATTTATCAAATACTACTGAGGGGTTTTCTCCCCGTAGTATTTCCTCCAGTCTAGATTCCCTGTAGAAATTGTATTTCACATCTTTTCCCATTCCCTTTCTTTCCTGTGAGCTTCTAGTTACATCCCAAGTCTTAACTGGGATTTAGGTTCAATGTTTTAGCAAGAATACTTCATCCACGATGTCTTCAACTTCCATCACATGTAACGGATTGCCTAGATTCATTAACTTTTTAGTGGCAACAGAATGGATGTATTCTAATTCTATCAGTCTTTTGTCATTTGTTATAAGGATTAATTTATGTAGAGAAATTGTTCCACATTCTCTATTTGGTCAACCTAAAGTACAGTTCATATAGGGAAAGCAAGATATGCATGAGTTTTCCCCTTATTTACCAGTTTCAGAATAATGATTGGCTGGATAGCATCCTCCAATGGTAACTGGTAGGTTCTGTTTGTATGTTTTGAAGATTATTATTATTGAAAGGTATATTATTATTAATGCTTTAATTGTCTCACCTTTGCTCAGTGGACAACTTTCTAACTTAGTACCTAATTCTTTGAGCATCATCTATAATTTTCTTTTCTTCTTCTTTATTTTTTATTATTGTTATATTTTTGCTTTTGATAAACAACATGTTAAAAATGCATCTTGTGTATTTTATTAGATTTGAAATTGGCCATTTCTCCAAGGAGCTCTTGTTACTGTACTTTGGAGTGGTACACTACCATGTTATATGTGTGTGTATTTAATCAACAAAAGATGCAGACATCTCACTATCAGAATTATCTGTTATCTGTACTTTTTTCTTTATTATTCTTGAAGATTTCAAATGAAATAATAGAAAGGGGAGAGAAAGATTTGAAGAGAACAATCTAAACTTTAAAACAGATAAACTCTTCTTGTGAGAAACTTCTATTTTTTTCTTTTGTCTATATCTATATACATATGTATCTGTACACACACACACACATACACACACACATATATATCTCTGTCCATTTGTCCATTCGTCTGTATCCATCCCAGGGCCATGTTGGAAAGTTGCTTGTTGAATAGTTAGCTTGTTGTCTTTTTCACATTGTGACATCAATAGAAATAAACATACTCTTTCCATGTAGAGATTACACATATTGGAATACTTGACTATATGCTTTTAAGCACTTTCTTCACATTTTTTGTTGGAGAGTTTGCATTGAATGGAGCAGATATTAGCAATATGTATTGCTGTTGGAATTGTGTACTGAATCCAGAACTGAACAAATAGCTCATTGTTTATCAGGCTCCTAAATTGGCAGATCATCCCTCCTGGTTGTATTACAGGGTCACTTCTCTTTTGGTGGGAGACACAGTCCAGGAAGCATGAAATGTACTTTTGTCTACCACAAGCCTGTTTCTTCTTTTTCTTTTTTCTCACCTCTACTTCTTTTCCTTCTCAAATCTTTCATTGTAAGATTAGTAATAAAATAACATTCTGTTTATGAAAGTGTTCTTTGTCATCAAGCTTATTAAATCAGTTGTTCTCTTAACAGCTTGGAGAAACACATGTTGTCACATACTGAAGAGAGGGAATACAAGTGTGATCAGTGTCCCAAGGCATTTAACTGGAAGTCCAATTTAATTCGCCACCAGATGTCACATGACAGTGGAAAGCACTATGAATGTGAAAACTGTGCCAAGGTACAGTGAATTTGTAGGCTACTTGGTCTCTCTCTGTCATCCTTCTCTCTCTTAATCTATCACTTGCTACGATATATGAAAACAAGCCTTGAGAGGGGAAACTATAAATATCTTGAGAAAAGTAGGCTGAGTGTTGTATGCTAAAAGGCATTACTAGAGTGTATAAAAACACTTAGTGGGTATCCTTTTATTTTTGTAAGGGAGGAAGTGAGGCTTAATGGTGAGTTCCAGAACTAGGTGTCAGACATCCTTGGTAAATTCCTGGTTCCGCTACTGACTTGCCAGTGTGGGGTTGTTTTATAGCCTTATGGGGAATGAAAATTTTATCCAATGCACATTACCAATTTTTCTTAATAGCAATTTGTGCGGAAGTCACATAAAGTTTCTGAATGCCCATTCAGAAAGAATGGGAGACTCCTACATTTGCAGATTTTTTTCCACCCAAGTCCTCACTGTAAATCATGACTTGGTTCTAATTAAAAGGAATAGAGCCTCTGCCTTAGTGGCCAGTGCTGAACAACATACGGGCACAATGAAAGTATTCCACTTAGACCTTAACTCTGGACTGTAGGAACAGTAACTTACAACTTTTGATTCCCACATGTTTTAATTAACTAAAAGATTTCTCCAATAACTTCTTATAGAATTTGAAGACCTCTTCTCATGATAGTGGAAATTGTAATAGTCCAAATTTCTTTAAAGATGTTTTTTTACTCGTGGTATGTGTTGGCTGACTTTTAAAATTTATTTTTTAGTACAATGTCCAAAGGAATTGTTTAAGTTTTCTGGTAACTTAGTGAAACACAGTGTTGGAATTTAATTTACTAGGGAAACTGTCTAAATATATTTGGGTACTTTAGTCAAAATTCCCCAAAACTTATACATAATGTCTTTAGTAAGAGAGTAGAAGTAGCATATCAGTTTTAATAATGGTCTGACCAGCATTTTGTTGCTTAATTCCAGTTGCTGTAAATGGGGTCAAAAAGGTCCTGCATGTGACCTAACGATGCCATTCGTTATTTTGTTCTGTAACTGACACCAGTGGGTATCCTAAGCTAAGGACTTAGAACTGAATCATTTTCAGTTCTTATCCTAAAGGAAGTTACACTTTAGAAAAAAGTGTCTTGCTTTTAGTCTTTGGGGTAAATGAATAAAACAAAGTAAAGCAAATTCCTTCTTGAGTCATCCCTGGTCTTCTTTATTGTGTCCTTGAATTAAATTTCTTGATTAATCAGTACTCATTTCCTAGCAGGTTTTCACGGACCCTAGCAACCTTCAGCGGCACATTCGCTCTCAGCACGTTGGTGCCCGGGCCCACGCTTGCCCGGAGTGTGGCAAAACGTTTGCCACTTCATCAGGCCTCAAACAGCACAAGCACATCCACAGCAGTGTGAAGCCCTTTATCTGTAAGTCTTTAACACTCCAGCCCTCCTTCCTGCATCTGTCTCTCCTCCAAAAGGCACTGCGATCTGCAGAATGGCCACACATGGCCATTAGGGGAATCACCGTAATAGCTCTTTATGGTCCAATCCAGTAGGGCTATTTTCTATTACAAGAAAATCTTTTATAACCAGATCCATGGTATTTTGTCTATGATCCCTGGGGTGTTTTCTTTTAGATGAAATCAATAACAGGTAGAGAAAAGAGAAGTCGTTAAATAATGAAAGGGAAGCCTCCCCGGGTTGTAGGATTTAATGGAGACAACCAGATTTGCCTCACACTGTAAATGTTCATGGCTTTGTAAAACAGCAAATAGCAGATATCACTGAACAAGATGAAGTGATTAAAAACCTGTTCTGGATCAGAAAGAGCTGGAAGAACCCCACCTGGCAAGTAGGCTTACAACTCTGTCTGTATGTGTCTGTGTGGATGCTTGGGAGAGAGAGGAATAAAATGTCCTTTAATCTGCCTATTGTTGCTGCTCTCAGGCCAGGGACCAGGTAGTACTGTTCCTTGAAGAAACAGAAAATTTTCACTTTGATGCTGAACATGCTGCTTCTCTTACCTACTGCACTAAAGCAAATTTATAGGCAGCATGCTTTCAGGGGACATCCAATCTGGCCACCTACTTAGAATATCCCTGGACAGGGCACTTGAGTAACACATTTCAAGTAAAGTTAAACTCAGCCCTCATTTGCTGCTTCTTTGGTCCACCCACTCCTCTGTATTTTACTGAAATATTTTATAAGGAAAATCAGTTGTTAGTCCATCTGGGCAACAACTCTGAGCTTCTTTTATTCCCTTGCATGGCTGGGCATATAAATCCAGTGACTCACTGATTTGTGCTGCAAAACTACAAAACTGACTTTGGATCCAGATACGCACAGAATTGGTGGAAGCAGACTCAACACTTGGCAAAACCTCTGACTTGGGAACCCCTTGAGAAACAGTTTTTCTGACAAATACCTGTTGGATGGTGGTAGGAACAGGTATATGAGACAATTCTATAAGACGTGATAGAAAAAACTAATTTTCAGTGCCAACATGGAGGCGCCGGAGGCGAACTCTCCATTTCTTGCCTTGACACAGCTTTCTTTTGTGTTTCCAAGCACCAAGAGAGCTTTTCATTCCTTTCCAGCTTACACCAGAGTCCTGTTTTGCTCAGATGTTCTGTTCTCTGGGTGGAGTGAAGTGGACTCATAGATAAACAAAAGGGTGCTCTAGTGTCCCCTGGGGAAGCTCTGTTGAAAGCCATGGGAAACCAAGTGTACAATAGAAATTTTAGACTTCTTGTCTCAAAAAGGCATTCGTGACTCTAGGCCATGATGCCCTGAAAACATACTAGGAAGGGCTACAGACATGCAATATCATCGATTTTGTTTATTTCTGAATTCTCAAATAAAATGTTTTGTAAGTTTTATTAGGTACAATATTAGAGAATTCATGTATTTCTGGCTTGTAAATTTTACTATGTTTCTGTGAAAGAAAGAGAGAAAGCAACCACAAATAATTCTCATCACCCACTTAGTGTTTTTCTCTGTAATTTAAAGTAAAAGCCAGAAAACGTGGACTTCTATCATCTGAGACTCTGGGATCTACAATTTTAATTGTGCTGAAGTCAAGGGTTTCACTTTAAAGCACCCTAGGTTGCCCCTTTCCAATCAGATCACATGAAGTATTTCCCATGAATGCATTTTCAGTAATTATTGGTAAATTTAAACAGCAGATGGCATTCTTCAAATATAAAATCTGACAGAGAACCATGGAGTAATTATGAATAATAGCCGTGTAATTTCAGAACAAAAGGGTTTAAGGATCAGGAGTTGGTGTGGAGACTGGAGTGGAGGAGGTTCACCTAGGGCTGATATCTGTTTCTCACCAGAAGGCCACACACCAAGATTCACCCCCACTGGTGTGTTTATGGCAACTGTCTCTTATTACAGTGTGCCGCTGAGCCTCAGCCCAGGCTCACCAGTGCTAAGGTAATTACTCACTGCCTTTACAGGAACCTCCAGCCTTCCCAAATAGAAACCACATGCTCTAATAGGCTGGATATATTCAAAATGCCTCTTAATTTGTTTAATAAGTAGAAAAATGCAATGTTAACTGCTGGCTAATTCCTTATTACTGAGAAAATTACAGTAGAGTATAGACTTCAGCATCAATTGAACTAGTTTACCTGGAGGGCTGGTGGCTGGTGACATCCCAGGCCAAGGCTTCAAAAGCTGGAAACAAAGCCTAAGGAAATAGCCTGGAGTCTATGTTCTTGAGAATAGAAACCAGTGCTACTCATTATGTAACACGGGGTACATCCAGGCAAGTCAGGTGCACCCTCTGTTACCCCCAGTACAAAGGAGTTCTTGGTTTTCTAAAGACCATCCAGATGAAAGAAGAGTAGAGAGCAACATTTTTTCCCCCTCAGAGTTGCCAGCCTTTAAAAAAACTTAGACCTTGGTTGAATACCCATCACCCATCAGGATGTTTTCCCACTGCCTTTTGATGTCCAGAGGAGAAACTACTTTCTTGATGAATGTGTTTTTAGAATTCTAACAATATTTTATTGTTGATTTTTTGTTTAACTCATGGCAGAATTAGTATATCTAGTGAAAATCTGATGTTGCCACCCTCACCATGGTATGATTTTAATTAATGTATCAAATAATCTGAATAGAATACATACTTATGGTACATTGTTGACATTTTAAACAGACTCTGGTCAATATGTTCTGGTACAATGATTTGAAAAGAAGTCACCCACATCTTCTTTTGCTGTTAAAATGCATGTTATAGCCTCTACAATGTTATGAACCATCCCATTAGTTGAAGGTGCCTTTAGTATTACCAAGCACGTTGACATACATTGTAGCAATGCAGTTGAATGTTAAATGGTAAAAGAAATAGATCTGCAATCACCTGGCACTTCCTGTTTGTATGTGTGTGGGATAATCCAAGTTCTGGGAGGAGTTTTACTTGACTAAGGTCTATAAAATCTCCTTTGCATGATTTTTTTAAAAAAATTATGATTGATTTAATTTAGAAGTGCAACCATCCTGCCATTCTGCCCTGCAAACAGCCATCACAGGAAAGCAATAACTGTGAATTTTGCATTAAATTTAATTTCTTAAAATTAATGTGTTTTAACAATTACCAGAAAGGCATATCATATTGCTGGAGGTATTAGACACGTATAGAAGTCCTGAAGTGAGCTCACATCTAAAGTAACTCATCCCTGGGAAAGTTAAATAAAAAATGCTTAGGCAATCGATAGAATCCTGCTGACTATGATATGAACAGGAAGGATTCTCACCTCGAAGGGTTACAGAATATGGTCTTAATATATATTTAGGTATGTTGGCACATATGTGAGCAGGGAGATATTCTACTCTATTGGCAAATTCTTGGGGAAGGGGATTATTTCACAGCCATATCCACTGCTGTGTCCTTTCTGGATAAGAGTGTTCACAGCATTCTCCCTGGCTTACCATAGTTGGCTATAATACACAGAAGTCGCGCCCCGAGATAACCAAGGAAGATATGACAACAAGTGGACATGTTTCCCAAGGACAGAGGTTTCATAAATGCAGGAAGGTTAGCACAACCACTGGTGTGAGGGGAAGTCAGAGGACGTGATCATAGTTCATGGGAACCAGCAATGCAGGATGGGCTACATTCAATGTAGTTTCCTTTGCAGGCTTAAAATAGAGCCATTGTAAATTATGTCAGTCTTTCTCGAATCATGAAAATGATTGTTAAAAAAAGTCTCAGAATACACAATGTGCATTGTTGTGTGGCTTTGATGTGTGAATGATGAGAGCATATGATATAATACCAATTAAATAATGGTCAAGCAGGCCCAGGCTTTACTCCCCAGGGGAAAGGTAATAAAGGGGAAAGGCTACTTCATTTTGTTTTTGTGTCTTCAATATAGGATTCTTTACGTGATCTAAAATTTTGAAGGTGTTCCTGTTACGTTTTGTACTTGATACATCTTAAGATTTTGATTTTTAAGATTCTGCTAGTATACTAATGGGGTGGGGGAGCAATGCATGCTGGAATTTGAATTTTCCATAAATATTTAAGTATACAAATATGCTAAATATTGTGCAAGGGGGAATGACAAAATATTGATTATATGTGTATGAAATTTTGTGCTGCCTCAAGACATTTGTCAGGTTGGATGCCTTGCTTTGGAATCTAGTGAAATGGGGGGTTTCTGTGTTTGGAGCACCTAGCTCGGTGCCTCCAACTTCTTTCCATGGCTTTCTAGTTGAAATTATTTGGGGTAAACCAATTGTAATACTTGCTAAATTCAGAAGCAATTGCCATAAAGCCTGAGATTCTTTTTTGTTGTTTGCACACAGGTGAGGTCTGCCATAAATCCTATACTCAGTTTTCAAACCTTTGTCGTCATAAGCGCATGCATGCTGATTGCAGAACCCAAATCAAGTGCAAAGACTGTGGACAAATGTTCAGCACTACGTCTTCCTTAAATAAACACAGGAGGTTTTGTGAGGGCAAGAACCATTTTGCGGCAGGTGGATTTTTTGGCCAAGGCATTTCACTTCCTGGAACCCCAGCTATGGATAAAACGTCCATGGTTAATATGAGTCATGCCAACCCGGGCCTTGCTGACTATTTTGGCGCCAATAGGCATCCTGCTGGTCTTACCTTTCCAACAGCTCCTGGATTTTCTTTTAGCTTCCCTGGTCTGTTTCCTTCCGGCTTGTACCACAGGCCTCCTTTGATACCTGCTAGTTCTCCTGTTAAAGGACTATCAAGTACTGAACAGACAAACAAAAGTCAAAGTCCCCTCATGACACATCCTCAGATACTGCCAGCTACACAAGATATTTTGAAGGCACTATCTAAACACCCACCTGTAGGGGACAATAAGCCAGTGGAGCTCCAGCCCGAGAGGTCCTCTGAAGAGAGGCCCCTTGAGAAAATCAGTGACCAGTCAGAGAGTAGTGACCTTGATGATGTCAGTACACCAAGTGGCAGTGACCTGGAAACAACCTCGGGCTCTGATCTGGAAAGTGACATTGAAAGTGATAAAGAGAAATTTAAAGAAAATGGTAAAATGTTCAAAGACAAAGTAAGCCCTCTTCAGAATCTGGCTTCAATAAATAATAAGAAAGAATACAGCAATCATTCCATTTTCTCACCATCTTTAGAGGAGCAGACTGCGGTGTCAGGAGCTGTGAATGATTCTATAAAAGCTATTGCTTCTATTGCTGAAAAATACTTTGGTTCAACAGGACTGGTGGGGCTGCAAGACAAAAAAGTTGGAGCTTTACCTTACCCTTCCATGTTTCCCCTCCCATTTTTTCCAGCATTCTCTCAATCAATGTACCCATTTCCTGATAGAGACTTGAGATCCTTACCTTTGAAAATGGAACCCCAATCACCAAGTGAAGTAAAGAAACTGCAGAAAGGAAGCTCTGAGTCCCCCTTTGATCTCACCACTAAGCGAAAGGACGAGAAGCCCTTGACTCCAGTCCCCTCCAAACCCCCAGCAACTTCTGCTGCAAGCCAAGACCAGCCCCTGGATCTAAGCATGGGCAGTAGGAGTAGAGCCAGTGGGACAAAGCTGACTGAGCCTCGAAAAAACCATGTGTTTGGGGAGAAGAAAGGAAGTAACGTGGAAGCAAGACCAGCCTCAGATGGTTCCCTGCAGCACGCCAGACCCACCCCCTTCTTTATGGACCCTATTTACAGGTAAGGGTGGTAGGAGGTGATGAAATATGAACAGATGTAATGAAAGGTAGATTTTTATATATAAAGTCACATCCTTTAAAAATCAATTCTTCCTATTATTCCTATTATTCAACAGAGTGAAATTGTTGTTTGATCTAGTGAATTCCATTTCCTATTGAGAAAGTTGACTCATTAGGTTTGGACTTATTTTTGGATGTCTCTGAAGTTGGGGGTTTGGAATAGGCCCACAGGACTTTTTTCCCTTGATAATAAATTTATTTTTAAACACATTTTTTTTTGGAGTGGAAAATATGGGAAAGTCATATTTAAAGCAAATTGTCAAGTGACGGAAGAATGAGCCTCCTGAAGGATTAATGCAAATATGTGTGGGCACTTAAAATGGGTCAGGTTATTTAGAATAAGAAGAGACCTATTACCGCAAGTCTACTCTCCATTAACCTACCAACACATCCTTAAAAAGGCTGGTCATATACTGCTTCTAAATAAACCTCTTAGAAACCACAAGTAAATGAAATATTAATCACAAGAAGTTCTGCATGTAAGTGTGAGTGGTGTGCCTAAAAATTATATCTGTATTTGATGCCTTCATTATCCACTTTTCTTTGATGCATCCACAAATTCTCTGGGTGAAACATGTTTAATAAAAGGCTTCTTAGATAGCTCCCTGTAACACTCACTTGACCTTCAATGTGATTTAGTTTTTAAACACTAGTTTTCTTTACATGGTATGAATAATAGTAATATGTTCATTGTATCTTTTAAACATCACAAGTATTTTCAATTTACTTTCTCCTTCAAATTTTGGACATTATTAAGACTTCATGGATAATTTTTATTGAACTTATTTAAGATGAGAGCATTTTTATATTTGCCTGATATTTTATGAAGATATTTGGGGCCATTGTTTTATTCAACAATACTTATGGACATTCCATAACATAGTAGGCACTAAAACTACAAATTTTTTTTATCATTTAAAATATTCTTCTACCTATATTATCTAAAATGCATTGTCAAAAAAACACTGCCAGTGTTTAAAGGGTCACCCTCATCTCAACAGGACAAAAGGAACAAAAAAGGACAACACAAAAATATATTGATGCTACAACTACCTTATTTAAGTATATTTTTTGCAATTATTATTTCTTAATTCTGTGTCAGTCCCATCACTAGCAAAGGGGAAAGAAAAAAACAAATCTTCCATATTTTGTTTATAGATTGTATGTTACACATTTTCAGTAAGGTCATATTTCCAATTCAGTTGGGCATCTCGGTACTTTCTTAAGATAATTTCTCAGACTTTGTTTCTCATACCCTCCCATTTGCAATGAGCATGCAATTTACTCCACATGTCCACTGGACCTACCTCCACTACCTCCTAACCTTTCTCTTCTTCTAGTCGACATTTTCTCTCTGGTGTTTCAGATGTCAAGAAAGACCTAACCCTTATTTTTAGTGTTAGGCCTGGGTTGAATCTCAGCCTTCTCATGACCTAGACTTTTTCCTTTCACCCATAAATGGGTATAATATTACCTGCTGCAATAAGTGAAATAGTATATTGCAACACATGGTGTGTACAAAATATCCAGAACTGGTAACTATTTTATTTGTGTCAACTCTATTTTAAAGTGTACTCATTCAACAGTGTTTAAAAGAAAATTACCAAAAGAAATTAACTCAATTCATGATATCATTTCTTTATATGCTTAACTGAAAATAGAATGACAAGCCTTTCTAAAGCAGAAGGGACATATAGGTAAGTTTTCTATATATGTTCAAATAGTTCCTCGTTCTTTTCTCACAATCTGGCTTCCCACCTGCCCTGTTTATTAGCAGTGGCATCAAGAGAGTGACTCCCCATACACCCCCGTCTCTAATTTGATCATGTATCAGGTATCCTCTGGTTATACCTCAAAGAGTGGCTAGCAGAGTATAGTATGCTTGGGAAATCCCTTGATATTACTGGTAGATTTGAAAAAAAAACAACATAGTAAATATTTGGGCAAACACATTCTTCGCAGAAAATGTCTTTAATTTTCAAAATTAGCCCTGTTTTCATGACCTCAAAATCACCAACCATTCTTATCTTGATTTGAAATGGAAAGGTACTAAATTTGTGATGGATGCCTCTAATTTAGTGACTGCTCATTTTTCATGTTTCCTTATAATTATTATTAGGCATTGAGTAGGATTTTTCCATTATAAATAGGACTTTCTCTCTTTTAAGAAGTGACTTAAATATTCTTCAAGAAGGGAATGGATGTCTTTATATTTTTATTAGTGTGTGTCTCAGGAACCTACAATTTGCTTTGCTGTTTTAAATGTCGTGTAGTGATTGATATGTGAGACTGATTCATCTCCAAAATCTAATTTTAACCTTTCAGAGTAGAGAAAAGAAAGCTAACCGACCCACTTGAGGCTTTAAAAGAGAAATACTTGAGACCTTCTCCTGGATTCTTGTTTCATCCACAAGTAAGTATTTTGAATTTGAGATTTCAAGCTTGTAAACTAACTTGTTGATCCTGAAAAGCAGGTGCAATGAAATGAAAGAAATCTTGAGAACACTAGGATTTCCTATGACGCTGCTGTGGAAGAACACAGGAAATTCTAGTGGAATTAAAACCTAAGCTCCTTAAAGAAAAAGTCATTAATATATGTGTAAAGATAACATGGTTTTAGTGTTAAATTATTGTCTGTTGTTAACTGCTTATTGAGCCAAAGTGCATTTTGGAGTAAGCAGAAGTCAGTTAAGGAAATAAATATTGAAGTTGTCTTTTGTGTTTAAGGTTGCTGATAATAAGATACTGTGACTCGTCCCAAACTCATGAAGGTCATTCTTGTTCTTTTAGTGCTTAGATAAAAACAGGAAATGAGTCTACCTGATGAGTTGTTACCATAGAGGGCGAAGGAATTTATCTAGAGACCATTGGGCATTCCAGTAAAGTTCTGTAATTGCACAAGAATTCACCACAATACCCAGAGCTATTTGCTGAATGGGGTTGTGCTCATTTATCAAAATATATACAGTTTCTCATTACAAGGAAAACATAAAATGCTATTATCTGATGGGTTCATCTCTATGTCCCTACCCATTTGGTTATTTTTTGAAAACTGGTTTACTTATCAATCCACATCTGGAGAATTGTATTGAAAGACCAAATATGTAAACATCTTGAATCTAATTCCCTGATTTATGTTTTATTTTATTTTGTTTTTGTTTAAAGGATATAAGTTCTGGACTTTATTGATAGAAAAATTTTTATGAAAATGTCTCAAAACAGAGTAAATTAGTTTTGTTGGAATATGCTCAAACCAAAAATGATGGTATTTTAATAAAATGGGTGAAAATTTATGTAAAGATCCTTATAGAAAATTATGAGGTAATTAATTCATCTGGGGATATGATTCTTTTTTTTTTCCTCCTCTCTCTTCTTCACTTTTTCATGTATCCTTTCAAAATCATGAACAAGAGCATTAGAGCTGAAATACCATCTCCTGGGATGGTTGGAGAAATTCATTATTGCTCAAAAATACTCACTCTAATTTAACTGAGAAAATACAGAATTTAGTATAAAAATTTCATAAATATTCCAGTTAGTATTAACTTGATAAAGAAAGGCTAAGACTAAGGTAACATCATTTATATATTTATGTTATGAAAAATGGTAAATGTTTATCAGTAAATATTTTATACTTAGGCTGGTCTAAGTAACATTTGAAAACTTTTGTGGGTGGTAATCCTCAATACGTATTTTGTATCAGATTTTGTATAAAAAGTACATCTCTCTTCATAACTTCCTAAGTATGAGTAAATGTATTTATGAGGATATAATATGCATTTGATATAATAATACGTTTAATTACAATAACCAGTCTGATTATCATAGTCTGATAATCTTGAAAATTTAGTAATTAACCACTGCAAAATTGAGTACTATGGTCCATGGAATAATGGAGAAAAATAGGACTTTGATTCAGTGTCTTTGAGCATTAAGTCTATCTGGCTCTTAGTATTTTTTCTTTTCTTTGGTACCAGGGATTGAACTCAGGGGCATTCAACCACTGAGCCACACCCCCAATCCTATTTTGTATTCTATTTAGAGACAGGGTTTCACTGAGTTGCTTAGCGCCTTGATTTTGCTGAGGCTGGCTTTGAACTTGCAAATCTCCTGCTTTAGCCTCCCGAGCCACTGGTATTACAGGCATGTGCCACTGAACCCGGTTGGTTCTTAGTTTTCTTATCTGTGAAAATGAAAGAGTTGACTGTAAGATCCCCATCTACTTTGAAATTCAGACATCTCTAGCTAATCAAGGTAAATTTATTGGTTCATAAGATGGGCAGTTTTGTCTACCAACAAACAACTCCATAGCTGCAAGCCACTATTATAAATACAGCATGTACATATTTTTTTTAATAAAATAGTATGAGAGAAAATACATTAGCTTTCAATATTCCCAAAGTTAAGAAGGATGGCAAAAGATGAGGCCTGCACCCAGTGCAGGGGGGCCTTTTTTCAGATCTGCACAGATGGGGCAGTGCCTTTCTTTCCCCCACAGAATTGTCAGGTTTGGTGGCAGTGACTGCCTGTTGTGACATGCTTCTATTAGAACATGACCCAAGAGGGACATTCAAAATATGCAATGCCCAGTGTGTCAGGAATACCACCCTCCAGTCAGGACGGCTTGCTCCCCTTCTGGAGCAACAACTGGAGGTCTTGCTGTACCCACCATTAACATTCTATCTGCTGGATAGTGGGGCTCTCTGAGCGGTCTTTGAGGGTGAAGCACATTCAGTGTGCTTAAGGCAGAGGCTCTTTACCAACTACCACAGACTTGTGTCATTGTTTTCGAAGCCATTGTGGCTGTTTTAATGTGCAAGGCTGCACACTGCTGGGAGATGGCAGGAGCAACTTGGTTCCTCCTCCAATTTTCATCAGATCTTAAGACCAAACGGTCTGCTCTTTCAGCAACTTCCCTTTGATGTTCCAAAGTCACAACAGATTTTTTTTCTCTTTTCTAGTACTCTACAATTCCATACTAACCTCAAGATGTACCTTAAAACAAACAAAATATTAGATTTAGGGCTAGAAGTAATTGCTGCACAAATTGCTTTTCTGCTTATTAGCAAAAGTGCTGAAGTTTTGAGCAACAATAGTCAATCTCTCTGAGCCTTCTCAATGAGTATAATGGGAGCCCCACTCTCCGCCTGACTAGGGTTGCTGTAAAGATCAGTATTTACAAGCAGGATGCTTTTTACTTGGTATGTGGAAGGATCTAGTGGGAAAGATTTTATTATTATTATTATTATTATTATTATTATTATTATTTATATATGGCATTAGAATGTATTACAATTCTTATTACACATATAGAGCACAATTTTTCTTATCTCTGGTTATATACAAAGTATATTAGTGGATACAGAAGCATCCCATTGTGAATATAAAGGAATATTCTTAAAATACCCTCTTCCCATTCCTTGAGCCCAGTTTCTTTTCCATGTATCTGGGAGAATTTGGAAAGATGCGTACTGTGTTTTTGGCATAACCTCCCTGGGCAGCAGTAGGGGTGGCACAGAGCAAAAAGCCAAAACAGAAAGGCAGGCCTCTGCTCTCAGGGCTTGCCAAAATTTCATAGCTAAATAAGAGAATGCATAAGAGCATTCATTGTTTCACTTTCAATTTAAAGTATATTGAAACAAACCACATGGTCCCTCTGGGCTTCTGGATCTTCCTCTTCAAGGTGGAAATTACATCTGTCCTATCTACTTCTTAGGGTTATGCTAATAAAAAGAAGGTAGTATTCTCAGTGCTTTGGGGGAAAATCTAAGAAAAAAAAAAAAAGATATGTCAGTGCCTAGTAGTGGTATGCTCTGAGTTTGATTTTGTAATTTTTCTATATTATTGGATTCTACGAACACAGGCCTCCCTAGAGCATAATCCCTAGTCAACGATAAGTGAACATCTCAATAAATATTTATCCAATTGTATTGAAAGATAATTAGGCCTGCCATATGGAATAATACTATATGTTTTTAAAATTCTGTCAAAAATAATTAGAGGCTATGATGAACTCATATATCAAAATTAAGAGAGGAATCCTCAGGGTCTAAGTTCCTCAATTCTTAAAAGAAGTATGTTTCCTCTCTCAGGCCACTAGAGGACTTATTTAGCCTTTCATTTTTCTCTTATAAATAAGTTAGTTTACTATGAGGAAAAATAAGCACTACAGAGACTAGCCATAGATATGCATCTGAAATTATTTATGATGTCTTATTTTAAATTATAATTTTGAGAAGCTGGTAATGGCTATCAATGGGTGAACTGGAAGGGTCAGTGTTACTGTGCCATCCCCAGTGTCCATGTCTTTGATTTCTATTTGGGTATTTGTCAATCACATTGATAGCTCATTGGAACTACCATAGAAATCATTTGGCAATTATGCCATTGTGCAAGTAGCTACTACTCCTTGGTTTGATTTTCCTAGTTTGAATATTATTTTTAGCTATTCATGCATTTTATTTTTAAAGGTGTGGTTTTGTATACATTTGCAAAAAATATTATCTTTTACTTAAGCTTCTTTTTTCATTCATCTCTACTTTTTTGGTTTTTTGTTTTGTTTTTATTGACACCTCCACCTTATCCTGTTACTACAGTCCAAGGAACTGGGAATAAGTAATCTTTTTCCCAAGTCGTCATTTCTATATTGATGTGAAAATCACTTCAATCTTGCCATTCATAATCTATTTTGCCTTCACCAAGTGTTTTCTATTGTCATATTCTTCAGAAATTAAGATTTCATAATTTTAAATCTACATATCTTCTTTATTCAAGATGCCAAAATTTATGAAATAAAAAATATAGATTTATCCCCTTTAACCAAATAAAATAACATTATTAAGGGTATAATCTTTGTGTTTCCTGGGGCACATAACTACTGAGCCACATCCCCAGCCTTTTTAAATATTTTATTAAAGACAGAGTCTCACTAAGTTGCTTAGGTCCTCACTAAATTGCTGAGGCTGGCTTTGAACTTGTGATCCTCTTGCCTCAGCCTCCAGAGCTGCTGGGATCATAGGAGTGTGCTTCCCAGTGAATCCTGCCATCAATTATCATAAATAACGGGACTTTTTTTAGTTCTTTTAATTAATATTCTTAAGAGTTCTGCCAACTGATGGTCTGAGATCCTCATTATCAAGCAATGAATTTCCAAGAACATCACCTTTTTGTTACTGAACTATTCATATCTTAGTAAATACTGTATTTCCTTTATTATTGACAATATAAAATGCAAGAAATTGGATTTTTTGCAGGAAATTAATTACTTTTTAATTATTGAAGAAAATTTTAGAGAACTCATTTTGCAGTGAGTAAAAATTAAAAGGGAGCATCTGCTTTGCTTTAAGACTTGCTAGTAGGTAGCATTTAGCTTTCTTAGAATAAAAAACATTCTTGGTTTATAACCTTGTTTCTAAAGTTTATTTTAGGTAATAGAGGAAGCTCAGCAGTATTATGAAAATACTCATTTTTTTCATTTCCTAAGCTTTTACTCAAGGTACAGTTACATGATAAGCCAAAATTACTAAATTAGGATAAATGTTAATTTCTCAAAGGATAGATTGCAATAAAGATACCAACACAGAAGTAATTTTTTGTTTTTGTTTCAATTTTGCTCCCAGTTCCAACTGCCTGATCAGAGAACTTGGGTAAGTTTCCTACTTATATTTTTAACTAAAGTAATGTAGCATTTAAAAGAAAACAGCTTATATTTTAAATTGCTGGACATACATAATGGATTCCGAGCCCCTTTCCATTAAATGATATGGCTACAACAGATAACTTCCCTACTTTATCAAGTTGCACAATACTTTCAGATATAATTGTGCATTTATTAATCTAGAAATTGTTTATGGAATGATTTTGTTTGATAAATCTGACCCATTCCACATAATTATTCCTTGATATGGACACCTGAGAGTATGTTGTTAAAGAAGGCTTCACATGGGCCAGTAAGTGGAAATAACCATTATTTGGGGGACAGCATGTTAAAGATAAGTTCGATAAAGCCTTACACAGGATAAAACTTAGACTTGTGTAGACGCAGGCTGACATTGGAATTCTCATTCATTTATCCCAAGGCAGAAATTGGTTCTGGCTATTTGGAAATGAATCTAAATGTTAAAAAATCCTTATCTAACTAGTGAATAGATCTTTTAGCATGGAGTCTCAACTTCTAGTTACTATTTCCAGAAATGGTCAGTTTCAGTAAATGGTATGAGGGAACAGATTTATATTTTTAATGGTAAAGTCATTTAGGATATAAAGAATCCTGCTTATTAACTTCTCACCTCCAAATACAACCTGGTCAGTGGAAAAAATATATATCTCAAAATTTTCTGTAAGTATATGTACGTTTACTTCTTTACTTAAAATTATGCTAATTTATGAGGAATGGGGAAAATCTTGGAGCATAGTCCAGCTGTCCTTTAAAAGCCACTATATTGTTATTATAAACTGAATTTAGTTGGAGCACTTTCACACTTTAGCACTTACCTATTTCTTCTATCTGGTGTTAGTTTTTTTCTTTACAAGGAATACCTCTAATTTCTCTCTTATGTGTAATATATGACAAATTGTCATTTTTCTTATTCTGGAGGACTTTAAAGGATTAAATTTATTTATTTCAAAAGTATGAACAATTTTTGGAAAGAGGAGAGAGAGGGAGGGAGGGAGAGGGAGGGAGGGAGAGAGAGAGAGAGACTGTGTGTGTGTGTGTGTGTGTGTGTGTGTGTTAGTTGTGCAGTCTATGGGCTTGTTCTTTGATTATCCTGGCCTATATCTCCAGGATCCCTCCTCTGTCTTTCCTGGAACGAGTCTGTCCTGAGTGTTATGCCTCATGACCCTCATCTTTTCTAAGGTGTAGTATGACTTTGGCAGTAGCTAAACTGTTAGTTACTTAAAGCTGAAGGTGTTAACCCCCTACACATGTGACCAACTATCAAAGCCCATTCAGATTTTAAGTTAGATTCCCTGTTATAATATAAGAGCAAAGCAACTGCCATTGCAATGCTCTGGACAAATTTCCACTCCATCACAGATTTCTCAGGGCTGCGATTCACATCTGTGTTATAAAACAGATACTAGAAGGAAATATTTAAGATATATGCTTATAAATTTTAGGGGTAAAAAATCTCTATGTGATTTCATAATCATGACTGCTGAGTATGATGCATGGTGTGAGATAAACATGAAGTATGAATATTTACTTCTCCCTCAAATGACCATGACTTTGTGATTTCTCAAGATTATCAAGTGAATAAATATAGAAAGCTACCCAATCTACAAACTTTCCCATCATTATGAATAGTTATTTATGAATAGTTAGTTATTTTATGATAAAGACATGTGTAATTTAATTGTGAAACTTTAGGTCACATAATTCATGGTGCCTTTGGACATATCATTTCATATAATCAGGTTGTCATTTTAATAGTTTTAATGAGAAAATTTTTTTATGTCATCAGTTCTTGGCTGCCAGATAATAAATGTTAGGCTGAGTGCTTAGGACTCAGTTGATGATATCTTGCCTGCTGAAATGTTTTTAAAAATACTAGCTTTATTTGACTAGAGATATAGCTACATTTTTGGTAGGAGCTAGGGAATTGTGTCTAAATATTAGTTTGCGTCAGTATGAAGTTAATAGCCTCTTGGGGACTCGAAGGAGGTGAAACAACTTCCTCTTCCAGACATCTGGCTGCAGATACCATCAACAATTATTATATATGTAAATAAAAATTACTGTTCCATAGAAAAAACTGTCATTTACTGATCTAAGATTAGCCTAAGACATCAATGGGTCACATGGTAATTCATTTCGAAAATATATGATCTAAGTTCTCTCCCCTTCAATTTCCCTATGCTCAGCAAATTTCTTATTCATAGTGGTACACATTACATTTTCATTGGATTTTTTTCATAATTAGAAAATATAAGCTAGATCTGTCCCATCCATTCCAATTAATTGATTTTTAAAATACTAGTTAGACTTTAAAATGAAGGTCAAAACTTGTTATATATTCTGTGAGTCAGGCCCAATAGAAGAAAAAGTTGGAGTTCTATCTCATATGTTAGATAAAACCATCTTACCCCAATACCTTGATCTAAGGTATATACTAGGGCTGACATTGGTCACAGAGTTGCTAAACTACCCCAACTGGCAGATGCTAAGTCACTTCTGTTTTGGTGGGGACACATTTTTTCCAACTGAGGTCAAGAGCTATAAGAGCAAATCTTAAGATGAAAGGAGTATTCAATGATAGGTTTTATGTCACTTTGGTTGTTGCTAGCTGAGCAGAATGTGTGTGTGTGCGTGTGCATGCACACGTAACTACATGTGGTATTAATAGCTATCCTTAGCTCACTTCCCATCTTCCTCCTCTCCCTTTCCTCCTCCGATTTAATCCTCTCTTCATTTGATATCAGAAGCCAAAGGTGGGGGTAGCTTCTAAGAGAAGCACTAGGCCATCCATATTCTTTCCCCTATTGTCTTTAAGAATGTCATTATTTAGCCATCATGTCCATAATATATTTTCTTGTGTCTTTATGGTTTTCTCAAATTGAAACAGTTTGAGATAAAGTAATCACAGTGATCTTTCTTCAAAGGAGCTAGCTATTAGCAGCTACTAAAGCAAGACACATTTCTCAACAGCCAATTGCTCTCAAATAACTTGAAGGACTTGTAGTTTATGTGTGCTAGAGATGAAAGCTGAGAATAATAGTAGTCATGAGTAAGCTATTTTCCATATAAAAGGGAAAGTGTTTCTATAAGATGTATTGCTGCAGGAATCTGAGTGTGTCAGCGGGACAGACACTCCAGTGATTTAAAACCACTTGATAATGAAAGTTTGCCCAAATATTAAATGTACATAAATAAAACATTTATAATCATCACCCATGCACTTACTGTTCTTCCCAATAAATACATGTGATCATGACCCTTACCCTTGCTTGTTACTGCTAATCAGCTTGAAGACCAGAGGTCATTTTTCACTTAGACAATGTATTCCACTGTGGAGGGAATATCAAAATGATTTTCTGCAAGGAACAATTAGAAGGAATAAATGCAAATAAAATAGTATCATAAAATATTTCTGGATTGATTTTTAATAAATAAAATCCAAAGTAGTGTGGAAATGTTAATGCCCTGCCTAGAAGGGGATAATGACTGTATTCTGCAGAGACAGAGTTTCCTCCAACCTCTCTGAGCAACATCATCATTCCATATCTCTGCCCTGTGATCAGTATGTGTCAAAATCCTTCATAGTGACAAATGTGCTGTCCACTTGCATCTGTGGAGAATGTTTTAGCAGCTGAGTGATTATGAATCAAACCCTTGAGCTTATAGCCCTTACCGCCTCCCAATGCGTTCACATTTGTCGTCTGACAAGTAAATGTATCTTGACTTTCCTCTGAGATTTTTTTGCACTGTGTTTGATGAAAGACATTTGGCAAATTGGCAGTGGTACCCTGTACATTGCAATTTGTAGCTAGCATTAGGAGTCCGGGCATGAAATGAGAGGGCAGGTTTCAGGATAAAGAGAAAAGAAAGAGAGCTAACTAGAACATGAATAGGCATTTAAAGAATCAAACATAAAATATTTCCTTCATGAGAAGAGAATTGTGTTAGGGCCATTCTTGTTAGCATTTTGCTCTAGATTAAGAAGTTGATGTAACTTCATATTCCTTTTTTTTTTTTTAGTAGGAAATGCTGTCTTTTATTTTTAACATGAGCTTATAAATTAGATCTCTGTGTCTGTCTTGCTGTCTCATCAACGAAATAGTTAGCCTCTTGGGTTGACCAGTTGCCTTGGGTTGACCAGTTGCTTGGATTTGTGGTTATTACCATCTAGTCCTTGTGTGTCCGTGAAAGCATACAGAATGCATTCAGAGCCTTTTAAGTAGGTATTTCCCCAGAGGTGTAAGGAGAACCAAAACTGTAAATAGTAAGTGATTCGATATAACAAGATGGCTTGTCTACTTAAAAATTTGGTTGTTAACCTAGCTTCCGCATAAAATGCAGGCACTGAGAAAACTTAACATTTTGAGAGGGCTGAAGGAGAGGGGAAAGTCCCTCTAACCGTAGTCATTAAGGATCAAACTGACCTTAAAATGCCACCCTCTAATTGTGACTCTGTCAACTGTGTGTGTAGGTAAACTAAAACTTGATTATTATAAGCAAAATCAATTAGGTTGTTAGAATTAGGCAAAGTTTTTTTTCACGTATATTTCTATAAGAGTATGATTATGTGTCCCTCTACCCATCTTATAAAGTGCACATCAAGTTACATGAAAATCTTGATCAATTGTCATTTCAGCTCAAATCTTTATCCAGACAGATTAATATTTCATCAAAATTGTTCATATGTGATCCTACTTAAACATTCAGATACTAATTTAACATACTCTTAGGCAATATACCTCTTGTACATTTTCTTTTTTTTTCTTTTTGGATTACACATATTTGACTTAAGCTGAGCCTTTGGTCTTATGATTTTTATTACCTAGGCAAGACATATATCATCTTTCCCTAAAATTCCAGTTTTTTATTGACATCCATAACAGTGCTATTAATTAAATAAAATGTTGATTTGATTTGATTACGTCTTTTAGGTATTTTATCAGATTGTTATAAAACAGTTTAACTAAGGTCTTATGAATAAAGTTCACCTAGCATCATATAAGCTTGGTTCTACCTTTATTTCCACAATCAATTATCTTGTGGTTTAATGTTGAGACCCTACAATTATTTTTTCCAGACTCATTTTATTCAGAAAATTTGACCCTTTCCCATTATTAATGGTTTTTATTTGCCAGTGATTAGTACAGAAGGAAAAATGTCTGATCAGACCCTGCATGGTCCTGTGCTTTTGCCTTTCAGATGTCAGCTATTGAAAACATGGCAGAAAAGCTAGAGAGCTTCAGTGCCCTGAAGCCCGAGGCCAGCGAGCTTCTCCAGTCAGTGCCCTCTATGTTCAACTTTAGAGCACCTCCCAATACTCTGCCTGAGAACCTACTGCGGAAGGGAAAAGAGCGTTACACCTGCAGGTAACTGCAAAGTTAATTATGGCTGACTTTCCAAAAATCTCCCCTCTGATTTCAAAAGGCCCTTTTGTTTTTTCTGGAAATTATTCTTGATTGGATGACTAATAGAAACCATGATAGATTTCAGGCACTTCAAAGTGTTCTTTATTTAGTGAGATATAAAAATAGTGGTTTTAAAAAATTATTATTAAATGAGAATTTTAACACAGGCCATTTGGTTGTGATGAATGAGGTTGGAAACAGTCCAACTACTATCTACTTGTCTCACTTTGATATTTATGAATTTTCTTTCACAGTTAATTATTTTCATCCAAAGGTAAAATACTACTGTCCTCCAGTATACATTTATTAATTGTCATGGCAATGGGGAGTAACACCATTTGTGAAGGATGAATAGTTCATAAGGAAAAAAGAAAACTAGAGAATAAATTTTCTAGTTACTTATGAGTAGAAGAGTAAAGCTTGTCTTTATGTTTCTGTTTTTCTGAATTAAAAAAAATAAATTAGATGCTTATAATTTCTGATTTGTCCTCAGAAAATTGTGCTATCTGACTCAGGCATATCAATTTATCTGCTCTTAGGAAAATGTGTCACTTTCTTTCCAGAAAGGCTTTTATGGGAACGTACCTTGATGGATGAAGTCTCAGGATCTTGTCTGATCTGATACCACTCAATGTGCAGAGAGTTGTCACTATGGCTGACATGTAAAATGAGTTGAAACCTTTGAAATATGTTTACATCCACCCAGAATCACAAACTCTCGTCATTTTTTTATCCTCTTGTCTGGTTCAGTTTTGTGAATGTAAAGATACGGAGTTAATAAAAGAGGCATATGGGGGTCATCAAAACTAAAGTCTATTTTCATAAACTGCTTACTTATGCACGAGCAAATTCTACCAGATCTCATAGTGCAGCCTTTATTTGTAGAGTTATTTATATCTGTAGAATGGCTTTGTTGCAAATCTTAAATACCAAAGACATGTGAGTTCCATGCAAGATTAATTAAATCAGGAATAAGCATCTGGCTGCTCTGCAGCGCGAGTGAAATAAAGTTGACTGTGCTGACTTTCTCTTATAAACATCTTTTCATAACAGATACTGTGGCAAGATTTTTCCAAGGTCTGCAAACCTAACACGACACTTGAGAACCCACACAGGAGAGCAGCCGTACAGGTCTGACAGTGATTCTTCTAAATATCTTGATAAATAATGTAAAATTCAAACTGCACTCTAGGCATAAGTTTAAAGGAAGCTACTTTTATCTGTGGCTGAATGAATGTGTACTCAGTGCCGAGTCAAGGAAGAATTGTCTGATTGCTAGGATCTAAATTTAGAAGAGTCCCATATTCTTTAGCCAAGGCTTCCTACCTATCAGTTTAAAAGTTCTGGGTCAGAGTTTACTAAAGAATAAGCATTTAAGAGACGCTAGTCATTTAAAAAATTATTTATTATTACTTCAGTGCTCTTTCTCAATCCCTACTATTTTAGTTGACAAAAATTAAAACATTACATCTTCCATTTCCCAAACCTTGACTCTCTGCTAGGAATTAATAGTCTATACATACTTTGTTTTCCCAGCACAGCAAACCAATGTCCTCAGGTCCCAATAGGAAGTTTAAAAAAAAAAATCTTAAGCATCAGGAAGAGGGAAAAAAAACATATGTAACTGGAGATAAAACAGATAATATAGAGTATATTATAGGAAAAGGGCCAATTCTATCAACAATTTCCTGAAGTACCTATTAGCTCATTCTATTAAATGTCAAAATTAGCAATATGACAAACACATCTAATTTTAATGTTATTGTTTACAAAAGAATGAAAATAAGCAACATAGTCCCTTCCAGTTTTAAAATAAGACCTACATTTTTTAATGTGAAATTCTTCATGAACAGTATTAGGAACTCATATTTTTTCCAAGAAAGAATGGTATTTATCCCAAGTTATATCATAATTTCATTCTCCTTTGAAATTCTTTTGCATTTCATGTGTTTAAAATTATTTGGATCTGAATACTAACATTTTTTTAAATAAGTAAATTATACAGTTTCAGAGGTTTTTTGTTTGTTTGTTTTTTTTACATGCAAGAATGAGACAATGGGCAGAAGCCAATGCTCATTTGAAGATAATCAAAATTTTAGAACAATAGAAAGACTTAAACTCAAAAACATCACAGTGTTTTATAAATTTCCTTGATATCTTACATATTTTATAAATCACTGATCATACATGATGTTTTTACTTTACACATAATAGGATGTGCTTAGTCAAAAAGATCTTTTAGAGATATTAACAATGGGAAATTTTCGATAATTTCTCCTTAGGAGAAAATTCCATCTTCTGGGGATTCTGATTAAGGAGAAGAAAAGATTTGCGCCTTTATGTTTTGTTTTGGCTGAGGGTACTGGTATGCAATGGTGATACCATGCTCTACTTACTCCTCTGTACCTGAATGCACTAGTTTTAATTTTTTCCTCATAAATTGTAGTATTATACATGTATTTTTAAAAGTACAAAACCCAGCAGAGCTGGAGATCTTAAACAATGATTTTTCCAGCCCTTCCCTCTGTTTTGCAAATAAAGAGAGGGAGGGAGGGAGGGAAGGAGAGAGAGAGAGAGAAAGCTAGGGTTGGGGGAGGGAAGGAGAAGGAGGGAAGGAGGGAGAGAGGGAGGGGGAAAGAGAGAGGGAACCAGGCAAGAGCTCACTAACTGCCTCTGTGAAGTCTGGTACCAACAGAGTCGAAATTAAAATCTGGGCCCAGAACTCTCACATCTGGGTTTTTCTCTTTCAATCCTCTTGACCACCTTATCTACATCCAATAACCAGGAAGGCCTGATAATATACTACTCATGATTGAATTATTCATTTTAAGAATTTCTGGAACTTTGATCTGATTTGAACTGATTATTTTTTTAACCACATATTAATTCATTGGAGTAGAAAGGAATGATTTTTTAAAAGAATTTTTATTTAGAGTGCTTACCCCTTTGGCCAAGATGTTAGCAGAAGAGAGATATAAGGTAACAGCTTATCATAGGATAAAACATCCCTTTGGGCCAATTTTATTAAGATTTGAGAAGATGATGTCTACTAGATTTGGAAGAGCCCCTTTTGCATATAAGCAGGAAGTCGGAAGCATGTCCTAAGACTATATCTCTCTTCCTCATGATTTGTGTAAAAAATGAGTGAAAATTTTTCTAAAATGTTTGATGGGAGTTTAGGTTTTCTCTGTCGGTATTGGCTAAGTCGTTCGGCTTCATACAACATAATCGCGTTCCATGTACCTTGCTTCTATTACAGTGGGCCTTTGAATAAACAAAGCTATTTCAAAGACAGCTGTGATTCCACGTACTTATTTTTCAGAAGTAGAGGCTGAAAGAGTACAACCACCATCAACATGGGGTTCCACACAGTTTATGTTAATATTATAAGCAAGAAAAGTTGAGGAACTTCATGACGCCAGAACAGTTTTTAAGGGGGAAGAATTAAAGCAGTCCTTAAGTTGGTTTACTCGTACTATGCCAAAGCGACTATTCAACAGATTTGTTTTTCCTACTGAACTGCCTAGACTTTTGGTATCACGTAAGGACAGCTGTAGAAGCCCAAGGACCTGGAGTGGAATGGAGTGATTTCTGATTTAGAGCACTTGAACTTGAGTCTGCAATCAGAAGAGGGAAGATAAGGGCCCTTCACACATGGAAGAATGAGTTAAGAATGTTCTGGCCACTGTTAGAAATTTTCACTTAAAAGTCACTTGGAAAAAGTCAGTTTTTTTTTTTTTTTTTTTTTTAAGCAACACACACACACACACACACACACACACACATCACAGCACATAAACAAATGATGGACTCTTTATCTTCTAATGCCAGTAGAGAATAACTCCATTAATTACAAAACCCACTTTTCTTCCTCATTGATAAGAACTGGTGGGGATGCTGGGATCTTGCATTTTATATTTTTACTTGATACCAAAAAAATAACTTTACAATGATTTTATTTTATTTTTTAAATCTAATGGAAGGCAAAAACAATTAACCAACCAATAATAAGTGCTTTCTTGAAAACCTGACCTCCTTTGAGTCTGTACTGAGACTGCAACTCTTGAAGAAACATTGAAATGGAAAATTAGGAGATAGGGAGAGGGAAGCTGATTGAAACCTTTGCTTTCATCTGGAAGAGAGTTAGTGGCAGCTTGACTTGCTTTTGCAGCAGTTTAAAGATTAATAAATGCTTTGGGATTTCCAGTCACCAAAGGTGATGAAAATCACTGTCTTTGGCATCAGACAACACTGTTCTCATTATCTCCATCTTAAAGGCTTGGAATGTTTATTGCTACTTTGGAGAAGATAAGAAAATGTTTTTAGGATTAGCAACAGATTAGGTGAATTTGCTAATAAACTAATTAATCAGACTCTCCAATTTTGAATGAAGAAGTAATCTTTTACTTCAATGAATACATGAATTTGTTTCATGTTTGTTTAAAAATAATCCAATTGTATTTATGCTAAGCAGAAGATAAAAGATTATTTCATTTCTTGATGTCCTTAGTTTTGTGAGGTTTATTTAAAATATTAGAACTGTGTGCTGTAATAAACTTGGGAGCCATAGAATCACTAGTATATTGGTACTTTTTTTTCATAAAATCATGAAAATATAACCTTCAAAGTCTGTTGGAATTGAAATCTTGACTGTGTGAGTAGTGTTCTTCCCTATGCCTTTTCTAAACTGACATTTCATGGGTGATAATTTTTTATCTGTGTCTTATGAGTCTTGAGAAATATCTTTTGATTTGCTTGCAAGTATTTTCTCTGTGCTTATTTTTCAGATGCAAATACTGTGACAGATCATTTAGCATATCTTCCAACTTGCAGCGGCATGTTCGCAACATCCACAATAAGGAGAAGCCCTTTAAGTGTCACTTATGTGACAGGTGTTTTGGTCAACAAACCAATTTAGACAGGCACCTAAAGAAACATGAGAATGGGAACATGTCTGGTAAGTATTTGTGTTACAAGAACAAAAATGACTTTATTTTTCACATTTTAAAAGATAATTGTGATCTTCTTTCTTTCCATTTTGATTCCAAAATCAGATCTTACTATAAATTTACAACCAAGAGTCCCTTGAGAATTTGGAATCATGGGAATGGTATGATCATTGGTTAATGCACAGGTCAATGGCCTTATTTGGACTGTTGTTGTTGTTGTTATTATTATTATTATTATTATTATTATTATTATTATTATTATTTTATTCTGCTAGATTCGTTTCAAAGGGGAATCTCAAGCAAAGAGAACCATGATTGTACTCACTGTAGACATCTGAATGGAGGTTTCCTGAATCACGGGGAACAATCTTTCCACCTGTTGTTCAGAATGTGTCCCTTAAGCATTTCCAGAGGGGCAGCTCCAGAATGCCACACTCTAAATATTAACCTAGAAACCATGGCTGCATTTGCAGGAGGACTGCAGTTCAGGGAACCTCTCTAGGGTAACATTTTTGAAGTTTAGGGATAGAAAACTGTCAACATGATCAGAGCCACCCACAGCAATCCATGGAGGTGTCTTGTTTTTGTCACTAATTCTGATGTAAAATTAAATCAAAAGTAATGAATCAAAAGAAAAAAATAGCTTTCCCTTAAACCTACAAGCATATATTTAGTGGAAAGGACTGTAGGTCCTTTGTCTTTGTCTTCTAAGAGTCAGATACTAACTCAGTAACTAACATTGGCCTGGTGCATATGTGTGCAGAATCCACCAGTGCAGTCACAGGTTCTTTCTAGGATGTTAAGGAATGAGTTAGAAGGTTGAGAACCCTTCTGGGGTTCAGATGGGGCTCAGGAAAAGAGATTTTAGGTGCAAAAAAATATGGATTTACTACTGATATTTATTTAAAGAAATTTGTTTATTATCAATCTTTCATTTATTGATCATGGTTTTAAAATGTGCCTATAAAGGCACATGGTTTATGATTTGAATAGTGTGACTACTTATAGCTACATGCTGTTCATTTCCTGTACTATTCATTTCAAAGTAGGAAAAAAAGAAAGAAAGAAAGTCTAACATTCATGGTTTTAAATATTAGATTTTAGTGCAGAAATCTAATCCAGTATCCAAAACAGGCCACACTTTCTAGCCATGTGTACACTTATAGCCTATTCCTGTAATTTTCTAATTAAAGCTATTTTGTAAAAAAAGAAAATCTAATGTGTAAATTTTCAAAGTTTTCATTAGATTAAAGTTCTTTAAATGGAAGGGACATTCTGATCTCTTGTTTTTGTCATATAGACTATTGTGATCAGCTATTAAATTGTAGATGCTTTATGGGCAAGATAAACAGCATAAAGCTAATGTTGGTGTAAAGTTTGACCATATAAATAGTGCTTACAATAGTGCCAATGTATGTAAACACTAAAGTAGTCCTATGAGATGGGTATTGTGATTCTAATTTTGTAGGCAAGAAAAGCTGAGGATCACCCTGTAGCAGGCTGATTCAATATTGTTGTCTTCTTATTACATCAGCCCTTGGGCTGCTATGATCTGAGCCTACCCATGGCTTTGCCCAAGTCAAGATGCAGAATAGTCAGTATATTCTCAGTCCCTATTTTGTAACATATTTTAGTACAGCAGTAACAAATATGCATTGATTGTAATCAGGATTGGATACAGTTTCTTCTGTCTGAAACTATTTAAGACCTGTCTTTAATTTGTCTCACCCTATCTCTGCATTAGATGAATGAAAACATTTCCATATGACAGTGGAGGTGGGGAAAGCTAGTGAAAGAAATTATATCCTTGGAGACTGTACCTCATGACTTTAATGGGTCAGAATATTTTCAAGGGATTTTGATGGGCATGCATATTTTGTTAAATTGGGAAGAATTCAACCTCCTAATGTTACTATTATTCAAAAGGTTGTGTTTTAAGAAACAACACTGATCAAATTAATAAGAAATGACGTTGAAAATAAGTTGCCACATCAATAATAATCTTTGTCACAAAAGGCTTTCTGCTCCATTCAGGTACAGCAACCTCGTCACCTCACTCTGAACTGGAAAGTACAGGTGCGATTCTGGATGATAAAGAAGATGCTTATTTCACAGAAATCCGAAATTTCATTGGGAACAGCAACCATAGTAGCCAGTCTCCCAGGAATGCAGAGGAGAGGTAAAGCTGGTTTTTGCTTTTTAAACTCCTCCTCTAGGTTTCTAGAGGAGGAGGGAGAGAGGAACTTTTTAAACTCTGTGACATCTAAAATGAATGTATTTCTAAATATATTTTCTGGGCTCACTTTTGTGGTACTACTATTACTCCTTCCACCAATGACTAGTATTTATTTAGTGCATATTAAATACTATATACACATAATACTTGACCCTTTGGGATTGTGCCTATAATTTTAGCAGTGAAGGAATGGAGACATTCAAGATTAAATGACTTGCTGAGGCCACAGAAGTAATAAATGGGGTTCAACGTGATTTCTCTGGTTCCAGAACCCCTGACTTTACCTCCATTGTGCTTCTCTTGATAGCTAAACAAAATGTTTTATCAAAATTTCAAAAGGAAGCTGGATGCGGTGGCACACACCTGTAATCCCAGCGGCTCAGGGGGCTGAAGCAGGAGGATCACGAATTCAAGACCAGCCTCAGCAACAGCGAGTTGCTAAGCAACTCAGTGCGTCCCTGTCTCTAAGTAAAATACAAAATAGAGCTGGAGATGTGGCTCAGTGGTCAAGCACCCCTAAGTTCAATCCTCGGTATGCCCCCCAAAAAAATTTTTCAAAAGGAGAATGGAAAATCCCCAGAGGGATTCAATGGAATCGCAGGTCATTATTAGCTACTATCATAAATCATATATTGTGTGTATTATACATAATTTAAAATTCTGAGTCTCTGTCTCTCTCCTCCCTCCCTCTCTTTCTCTATATATATGTAAATATATATATAGTTGTATATATTGATATGTATTTATATATGAAATACTCATTGAGTGTCCTTAAATATCTGAAATTAATTAAGATTCTATCACTACTTCATGTTCTTTCAGTTGGTGCACATTTAATTCTGGTGGTTTATTTCAGTGGACAAAATCCTTCTTATTTTTAGTGATATGGTATACTTCCTCCCTCTTGTCAATATCAATATCAAACATGTTAAAATAAATTTCCTTTATTTGAGTTAGTTTCTTCATTAAGACGTGCTTTAAATAAACATTTTTACCAAATGTTAATGCTATTTATAAGAACTAACACCTACCACATTACCTTGTATGCAAAGTTCATGAAAATTATTTTGCCAAAACTATTGGATGCAATTTTCCTTATCTATTAGTTATAATCAAGTATCTGAAATTGGGAAATACACTTTTCTGAACCTGACTATCCTGTGACTTTTTAAATTGGGATGCTGCATTGTAAATATTAATATAACATGAGACCTGTTAATGAAAATTCAATTATTTTTCATTACACCAATTCCACTGGGTTAGTATGCTTCATTTTTGATGCTGGTAAACATCAAGGTTAATTATTTTAGGTAGTTTCTTCATTAAAATGTGCTTTAAATAAAAATTTTTACCAAAATAGCACAAAAACATACGACCACTTTTGTTCTCTACCTTGTATAAAAGCATATCCAAGGAAAAAAGGAGGGAAAGATCTTTCTGGGTGTTCAAGACATCTGATAAGAACTATACATTGTGCTGTATCCTTCGTACTACTTGCTCCTTCGTGTGCATGAGTGTGTGTGTGTATGTGTGTGTGTGTGTGTGTGAGAGAGAGAGAGAGAGAGAGAGAGAGAGAGAGACAGAAGGATACAGCAGATGATCCGAAAAGCAACATAGTAAAAGCAAGTAAGAAGCACAATCTTAAATTTTGATAATGATATTGACAAGATGCAAATTAAAAAAAAAAAAAACTGAACAGAAGATACAGTTTGAATTCTGAGATGCCTGTTCAGATTTCCTAGCTCTTAACTGGAGATCTGTGAGTCTGTGTCACCACAACATCTGGCTTCAACATGTCTAAACAGCACACAAGTAAGAAGGTTGAATCATCCAGCTTTTCCCTCCTCTGCTCCTATCAGGCTACTTTTGATGAATAATTTATCCCCTATAAATTGCCACATTTGAAAGCATAATTAACAAAAAGATTGTCTTAATTATGTTGGCTTTTGTTACTTTTGGTTTTCATCCATGCACTTTTGTTCTTTTACTTATTCTTTCATTTGAAAAAAAAATAACAATTTTGATCTGTTCTAGCTAGCAAGTTGGCAGCGTATCTGGAAACTAATAATTTATGTCTGTGCGAAATATGTTTTCATCATTCTTTGATAAAAGAGGTTAAAAGATTGGTTATATAAAATGCTTAATAATAATGATATGACTTTTTCTGGTCAAATGAATTTTTAGTATGTGCATCTGTCATAGCCAAGATTGTTTTATTTATGGATTAATTTTATTCTGGAAATCTAAGTACTAAGCTCTGCTCATTTTTATATGAAAAAATTATGGGGATAAATTACTGATACCCGATCTCCCATAATCTGAAAAATGTTTACATTACTTGTGAAAGTCATACATGACTATAACAGTAATTTAACAGTCTCTCTGAGTTTTCTGAATTAATAAGTAGATAAAAGAGCAAGGCAAAATGGGAAAACTGTGAATGGCCCAGAAGTTAGGATGTCTGTATAGCCATGATGTTTCCATCCCTAACAAGTGTTCTGAACTTGAGCAAAATATTCTCTAGAGCAAACTGTTTACACTTACTTTGTAACCAATTACAATTTATAAATTTCATGTCAAATCTGAAATCCAAATTACCCTTATTTTAATGTTCATTTGAGAGCCTGAGAAGCTTACTATAATTTCATAAATACCCTCAAGTATATTAAATTCCTGGGTAATTAATTTTTTAAATTATTCTTGATCTGCATATTATAACCTGTGTAAGCAAAATCTTGCATACGACTTTTTAATAAAAATACTATATTATTTTGCATCATTATATTAGACCTGCTTCTTAAGGAAAACTTCAGAAATCAGTACAATTCCATTTTTATTCACTTCCTACTTTTATTCCTGGGAAACAAGGAACTTTTTCACACTCAGACTATTAAGAATAATTTGGAGATATTACAAATAAATGAGGTATCCATCACTTTCAAGGTTGGGTGAAGTGTCCAAGTTAACCACTAATGTCACCTAGGAAGAGTAAATACCAGTTGGTCCTTGGCTGCTAGTTACACGTTTTCTTCGAATTCATAGATTTACTTCAAGTGGATGTGTAGAAGCTATTGTCAGTGTTGCCTGTTGTTATGAATTTTCCCCAGAAATCAACTCTTTTAAGTGGTGGGTACTTAAATGGTGATTAGGTACATTATGTAGAGAAAATATTTTGGGGCTTTTTATATTATAAATAACAATATCATTTATAAGGCAAAGTTCTGATAAGAAATCAGAGTCTAAGATTGTTCTTCCGGTTCTGCCAGAAACTCCATTTATAATCTGAATAATCATTCAATTATTTCTTTTCTTCATTTTCTTATTTATGGAATTATATTATTTTCCCAAGGTTGCCACAAAACGTAAACAACAAAAATTTCCCTTTGTAAGTTGAGAATCTAAAGTATTGTCAGGGAAAAGATAAGAAAACTAACTACATGTTTAAAAATTAAACCAATGATTGAAGCTTTTTATTCTTATGCTTTTGAAAGAATGAATGGCAGTCACTTTAAGGATGAAAAGGCTTTGGTGACCAGTCAAAATTCAGATTTACTGGATGATGAAGAAGTAGAAGATGAAGTGTTGTTAGATGAGGATGATGAAGACAATGATCTGACTGGGAAACCCAGAAAGGAATCAGTGGCAAGTAATTTACATGAAGGAAACACTGAGGATGACTTTGAAGAAGCCAGTGGTCTGGAGATGAGCTGTAAGACATCCCCAGTGAGGTGAGCACCTTTGGTGACTTCAGAAGCTAAGCCAGAGTAGACCCACACACAGCTGCAACTCCTCCTGCTCTGTTTGTCCCTTAGAACATTTCAGTGAGAAGGAATTTGTGAGTAATGAATTTTAAAAATTAAATTTGAATCAGCAAGGCACACACAGTGTATTGGTTTTACATAGAGGAACATGAGGTGGCCATCAACATAATCTGAAAACATGAGTACATTAATGTTTGTGGAACGCTGGTTAACCCGGTAGGAAGGATAAGTGAAAATTACACAAACATGCAGTCATTTAATTTTAGACTTTACTTTTATGAAACCCAAAGGAAAATAGAGATTTCAGCATTATCTAATTCATTCAGTAATTCGGCATGATCATCAGTCAAGTATTATTAAGATAAATTTCACTTCATTAGATATATATGTAATTTACATAGATGATAAATTTTTAAATGGAAAAAAATAACCAAACAGTTAAATTGATGGAGATATTATATTTTCATGAAGATAATGTGTGCTGACTGCATATTTTCATATCTAGCTTGGCTTTACATGGAAATTTTAAATGTATGAATTCTGTCTTCACACATGGCTGGCTTAATGTGTCATTGACTTTATGTCAAATATATGCTTGACTTCAGTCATTCAAAATGTTAAGGGAAATATATTTCAAGATATACTTGTAAGTATTTTAAAGAATCCAACCACCACGTGTGCAACTTTATACTGCAAATACAGTACAAAGTTCAACAGCTGTATAGGGTCAAATGAAAGTGATTTGATCAGATGACAAACTGAAAAAGGAAAAAAAAAAACTTCTGTGCTTTCCCATTGGTTGTTCATTTTAGGTATAAAGAGGAAGAATATAAAACTGGACTTTCTGCTCTAGATCATATAAGGCACTTCACAGATAGCCTCAAAATGAGGAAAATGGAAGATAATCAATATACTGAAGCTGAGCTGTCTTCTTTTAGTACTTCCCATGTGCCAGAGGAACTTAAACAGCCGTTACACAGAAAGTCCAAATCACAGGTACATGTTTTCCTGTAGTAAAGCATCATGGTGATGTTGTGCATGAAAATGTACATTTCCTTTGATTAGCAAAAAGTTGATAGTCTTTCTTCATAATATTCTTGAATCCAAGCAGGTTCAGATGCTTTATCCCCAGGGTTCCTCGCTGTACTCTGTATATGACAAATCCAAAAGAGTTCACCAGTGCAACATTTGACATGGCTACATTCTACACAGAAATTCCTGGGGCACACCTCACCCTACTGCAATCTCTCCTTTACTTTGCAGTCCCCTTCCTTTGGTATAGGTAGTCCGTAAGATTTGTTTTCCACAAACAAATGCTTCAGAACAATTTTCTAATTATTTTGTATTTGAAATTTTAATTTATGATTTTTTTTGTCCACATAATTATGTTGCAAGATTTGGGGAAAACAAATTTTATTTTTTCCCTTTCCTATAGGTAGTAAATTATTATGTATTTTTCATGAACAATTCATCAGACTATAGAACTTAGGAGTAAACTGAAGATTAGAAATGAAATGAGATGTCAAAGATCTACGCTAACTTAGTGGCAGATCTGGAAATAAAACCTACCAGGTTTTCTTGGATGAATGGATGGTACTTCATTGTACAGTAACTAAAAGCAAATCTATTGGAGGATCCATAAACATCAACTAAAAGGGCCTCTGTTCTTTTACTAAAGAGTTAAGAAAGCCAGTAGTTTCTTTTTGACATCTGTACTCAGCCACTATTCATTCAGGTCAACTAATGGTAAAAAAGAAGTAGAAACATCCTCTTACCATCTTTATTGATCAAATTGATTGGATTGTTTGATCCATTGTGGTCATTTTTGAAGTGACCCAACCTGTCAAACAATGTGACCATTATTAGCTTATATATTTGGAAATGATTTCCCTTTTTGGCTGAGATGTTCCGGGCTCGTCTTAAAAGACAAAACAGTAACATGTCAAGGACAGTGGGAAGGCATTGTGTCAATGTGATAATATAGATCTTCAAATGTTATTCAATTCAATGAAAGGTCCAAGGTATTATGTATGGTGATAGACCAGGTTATGGTTATGACCAAGTTAATGGTCTAACCGTACATATTGAAGTGAAGGCAGCCAGCCTCAACACTAGCGACTTCTATAGCCCACCCCCACTTCCTTGAGAGCATCTCTTAAGGACTATGCATGGGGACAATGTCCTCACTGTATGGGGGGCATATGGGGAAGATATTCCTTTCTTCTTCTTAATGGGGATGAAAGTGAACTTTTCAATTTTTAATATTAAAAGTAAACCAGCAAGAATAGACCTTTCATTTTCACTTGGAGACATGCACAAAGAGGTAGCTAGTATTATTTTAACCCCTTTACTTCCCATTCTTCCTTCTTAGCAGATCAGAGATACCAGGGGGGATTTGTGCTCTCTTTAAATTTCTTTTAGTTATTCTATTCAAAATACTTTTCATTATAATATACAATATCTAAAACTTTCAGAAATTGTCAGATGTTATAGAAAGCAAAAAGGCCTATATTAGAGATAATATATATGATATATATTTAAGTACTAGCATTTTGATATCAAATCCCTGCTTATTTAACTCTTATCATCACAAGTAATGCTAGAATTCCGTAAACTAACATTCTGCAATCCTAGCTCATACTTTTCTTCTTACTTGATTATATGATATATATTGATTTATAAACAGTGAGGCTTTATGCAAATTGACTTTGTCTCATGAGACTCTTCATTCATTCATTCATTCTTTTATTCATGGTTTATCAATTGTCAGTTATGTGCTAGACATTGATCCTTGTACATGAAAGTGTTCATTTCTTTTGATTATCAAAAGGTAGATATTCTATATTTGCCATTTTATTAGTATCTGAAGGTTCAGATACTTTATTCAAAACATTTATACATTTACACTCTGTGATTTTTATAGTGATTGAATCCAAAATAGTTGACCAATACTACAATAGCTGCATTCTGCATGGAATCTTCTCTGAAAAACCCTATTCTATAGAAATTAATTTTATGGAAATAGGTACTATCTATATAAGTGCGCTGAACTAAGCTCTTTATGTAAGTTAGAATTTGTGATTCCTTCATAACCCTTGGAGGCAAGTACTATTATTGTTATTGCCTTTTTGTATGGGGAAAGTAAAACTTCTGAGGTAAAGTAACTTGCCCAAGTTCACACAGCCGGGCAAGTAGAGGCAAGGTAGAATCCAGATTCAAACTCAGTATTCTAAAATTTTCTCTATACTCCCTTTCATCTTTCCCAAATACTGGAAAAAAACAGCTATTAAAACTATTCCAAAATATTCTTTATTATTTTGATCTCTAAAAGTGGGCGCATAATTTGAGTAATTTAAGTTTGATGCTCACTTACCACATACTTTAAACTCTACAAAGGACAAGGACTCTATATTCTTTCCCTTGATTTCTTAGGGCCTAATACAGTGCCTGGCATTGAATACATACTTAAGCAATATGTGTTAAATGGATACTGTGGTTTTATACAGGTCCAGAAAGCAAATTGCATACATAAAAGTCAAATGTGTACATTCAGAGCAATGACCCAGCAAATCAAAATCAGCCTGTAAGGGCAGATTTCTAACTGAATGGCATGATTACCGAAGAAACCACAGACTGGCCACATGTCTCAGCATGACTCCCAGAGATGAAATTCTGCCTAACAACAGAGGCATTTTGTCTTTGTTTACAGACAGTGGAATGTCTTTGGCAGGACTTTAATGATTCCACTTCAACAGCATTTTGACAAGCAAGTTTAGCAATGGATGAGACCAACAATAGTAAATCAACAGTGAAAAGTTCACTCACAAGTCAAGACCAAACGTTTCATTTGAATATTTCACTTGGCAGTAAATGGGGGATTCTCTGAACAGTTATTTAGAATTTGACATGATAATAGGGAAGAAAGACTACTTCTTTACAGAGCACCTTCATGCACCTTCTGCTTGGCAGGCGCCTGCGCACAAAGCGCTCAGGACGTTGTTAGGTCTCGTGCTTCGTTTTATTTTTCTGGTGGAGCTGATTTGACCCACCCCAACACTCAAGGTCCTTGGGGGTTGGCTGTGACTGTTTCAGGCATGAAGAAAACTGGAGAAAGGACATTGGATTAAAAGTTGGGCAGAAGTCAGTTTTAGTTCTTCTATCTAGTTGAGTGACTTTGGGCAGGTCATTTCCCCTTTGGAGGTCACAGGTACTAGAGTCAGACTGCTCCATCAGACCACAGCTCTGTCAAGGCAGGTCTAGATCTATTAATTAGTGTTTTTAGCTTCAGTCTTAAGTACACAATAATCTCTTTGGTGAGTTGAACATATGTAAGATGGATGACTTTCCTTATGGTTATCCTGAAGGATGAAGTGCTGTTGACCTTTTAGGTAGAATAATTAATTTTTGTTTGGTAAGATGCATCCCATTTGTGACCCCTAGATACTGTAGATCAACAGTGATCGCATGTCATATGTCATTTTTAACAAAAATACATGCCCCCTTTACCAAACACAATCATGAATGATGCTCCTACCCAGGGTCCCCTCCCTTCCCAACATTCACCTACATTCTACAAATCAAAAGTGGTGTTTTTCAAAAGCCATTTACTGGGTCTCTCCTTTTTACTTCAGGCATATGCTATGATGCTGTCATTGTCCGACAAGGAGTCCCTCCATTCTACATCCCACAGTTCTTCCAACGTGTGGCACAGCATGGCAAGGGCTGCTGCAGAATCCAGTGCCATCCAGTCCATCAGCCACGTATGACATTACCAAGGTTGACCAGAGTGGGACCAAGTCCAACAGTAGCATGGCTCTTTCATATAGGACTATGTACAAGACTGCTGAGCAGAATGCCTTATAAACCCGAAGGGTCACTCATTTAAAGTCTGGTGACCTTAAACTGAAATGATTAAAGAAAAAAGAAAGAAAGAAAAAGGAAACTATTTATTCTCAATATTTTGTTTTGCACAGCAAAGGCAGCTGCTGACTTCCGGAGGATCAGTTTGGCTTAAAATGAGTCAAGGAAAACCTTGCTGGGCAGAAGGCACCTTCTAGTTCCCCCTGCCCTAGGGTGTGGATGGGTGAGAGGGGCAGTTGAGCTGGCAGCATTGATACGATGAACACTCCATAGAAACTGAATTCTTGTTTGTACAAGGTCACCTGACATGATTGGGAACAGTTGCTTTCAATTACAGATTTTTAAGTTTTTTTTTTTCCTTTGTTAAAGTTTTATGTAATTTAACCCTTTGAAGATGGAAGTAGTTGGATGAAATGCACAGTCAATTATTATAGAAATTGATAACAGGGAGAAATTGTTCCACAATTAACTTTTGCCTTCTTAAGTACATTGTTTAAAACTAGGGGAAAAGGGTATGTGTATATTGTAAACTATGGATGTTCATGCTCAAAGAGGTTAAGTCAGTGACCTAACCCATTCATCACCAATACCGCTGTACCACTAATAAAATGTTTGCCAAATCCTTGTAATAACATCTTAATTTTAGACAATCATGTCACTGTTTTTTAATGTTTAAATTTTTTTTGTGTGTGTTGCGTGTATCATGTATTTATTTGTTGGCAAACTCTGTTTGTTGATTAAAATAGCACTGTTTCAGTCAGCCACTATTTTATGACGTCTGAGGCACACCCCTTTCTGAATTTCAAGGACCAAGGTGACTCGACCTGTGTATGGGAGTGCCAAATGGTGTTTGGCTTTTCTTAACATTCCTTTTTTTGTTGTTGTTGTTGTTTGTTTTGTTTTTCCTTCTTAATGAACTAAATACGAATAGATGCAACTTAGTTTTTGTAATACTGAAATTGATTCAATTGTATAAACGATTATAATTTCTTTCATGAAAGCATGATTCTTCTGATTAAAAACTGTACCCCCGTATTTTATGCTGGTCGTCTGCAAGCTTGTGCGACGTTATGTTCATGTTAATCCTATTTGTAAAATGAAGTGTTCCTGACATTATGTTAAAAGAGAAAAGTAAATAACAGACTGTATTCAGTTATTTTGCCCTTTATCGAGGAACCAGATTTGTTTTCTTTTTTTGTTTGTAATCTCATTTTGAAATAATCGGCAAGTTGAGGTACTTTCTTCAAATGCTTTGTACAATATAAACTGTTATGCCTTTCAGTGCATTACTATGGGAGGAGCAACTAAAAAAAAATAAAGACTTACAAAAAGGATTATCCTCTCCCACCATGCGGTGTTTTCCTTCTCATGTGATTTTAGTTCTCCTTTGGGGTCAAGTGATTTAAAGATACAGTGTTTGGAACCTTGATGTCCTAACAAAAACCTGGAATCTGAAGCATGTCTGTGTTGTTTTGCGATGACATACTGATAGCTCTTGACCAGCAATGAGTTGTGTTTGCGGTGCTGAACTTTCCACCACTACCCATGTACCCATTCCTGGGTACTAGCATTCCATGTCCACAGCACCCATTTTCTCTAGGGCAGGAAGCAACTTAGTTTTTCTACTGGATTTTTCTGGATTTTACATGCCAAACCGAGCTTTCTTATTTTTGCAGCTAATAATACCAATACTGTTAACCTAATTCAAGAGGAGGGGAAAATACCTTTAACTTTTCTACATTCCTTTTAAGTTTTGGTCCACATGCAATCTATCTTTTTTTTTTATAGCTTGCAATCAGAGTGTAAACATGGTTTTGCATTTTCTTACTTGTGGCAGAAAAAAGAAAGAAAAGAAAATATCACTGCATGCTGCTAAAAATTGTGCAAAATAATCATTTAGTGGTTACTCAATGTTTTCTGTCAAGTTTGATCTACTATAATTTCTCCAAGAATTTTAATTATGTTGAAAATGTAGGTTGTTTTCTGTTTTCACTGGTATAAGCAAGGACATTTTAATATCCATGAATATACTTTATTTCTGAGTGTTCACATATGTATACGCAGAGCTGGAGTGTAATGAGCGGAACTTGCAGAGAGAAGTTATCCTGTGGGGGAGCCATTATGAATTTTTTTCTTTGCTCCTTTAATATAATGCCAATTTATTTTAGAATGGTTATTACAATTTTGGCTGGCTGTAGGGGTTTCGCTTAACAAGTCCTGAAGAACAAATAAAGTTGACATGTGAAAATATATCCAGGGTAATTCCTTCCTTCATTTATTCATTCTTAGTCACAATATAAGAGAATCCCCTTGCATGGCTTCTGAGTGTTGTATAGGAATTAAAAACATGGGATAGATGTATTGATTTTTTTTATTAGAAAGTATAGATAGGAAGAAGTATTCAGAAAATATACTTAAAGCTATAAGCCCATAAATGAAGGAGAATAGGAATCTAGTATTTAGGACATAAGAATAACACATTGGAGAAAGTAGAGATGGGGAAGGTCTACACATTTTTTTTTGGTATTAAAAATATACCTATAAATTTCAAAGCAATTCAAATACTCCCAGCGCTTCTTACTTCTCGTTAGACTTTGATCATGTCATTTCGGTTGTTCCCTAATGCTTATTCCTCCAAATTCCAAAAAGGCTTTCAAGCCTTACATTTCTGCTTTTTTCTTTCTTTTTTTCCATTTATTTTGCCAACAGTTCACCACATGGCCCTGGGGGGAGGCAGTGAGTTGCATCGCAGACAATCTGAGACTTGGAAACGGAAGGCCTGGGTTTGAGTTCTGGCTCTACTGTTTACTGGCTTCAAAGTCTTGGGAAAGTCACATAGCTTCCAAAATCTCATCTGTGAAACCAGGATAATAAGCCCATTTCTGCTACTGCACAGTGTTTCTGTGAATGTCAAAATTCAAAATAAGGTTTTGAAAATATTAGGTCAAGGTTCTGCAAATGCAAGGCATTTTATAATTTTCATGGGAAGAATTAAAGGAATAGAGATACGTGTATGTATAATGTATACAAACACTATGCTAAGAGGAATGTTTTATAATATGAGGAATCTAGATCATGCAAAGGTAGATATGGAAGTTTCTTTAGAAGAATTTTTTTTTTTCTGGTGCTGGGGATTGAACTAAGGGCCTTATTCATATTAAGTACACTCTCTATTATCAAGCCACATTCCCAATTCCAAAGAAAGGTTAGCCCTTTGAAAACATGAAATATTCAATACAATTGTTATTCTTCAGTGGATAAATAAAAATGGTATTTATTTATGATGTGCAATATATTTTTATATATGTTGTGGAATGACTAAATCAAATGAATTAATACATGCATTATATCACATAATTTTTGTGGTAAGAAGCCTACTCTCAGCAAAATTTTCAAGTATACACATTATATTGTTAGTAACTATAGTCACTATTATGTATTTAAATCTCTTGGAAATTTTTCCCATTATAATTCTAGAGAGCTCTCAAAAACCTTCAAGAATAGTCCAGAAAACACATTTGAAGAGTAAACACATTTATAATTTTATTTTCAGATAATGAATGTCTACCAATCTTATTCTGTACAGAATAAATAAAATAATAAATAAATAAAGTGAGTTATTCATTGTTATGGGTTAGATGTGGTGTCTCCCTCAAAAGCTCATGTATAAGGCAACACAAGAGGTTTGCAGAAGAAATGATTGGTTTCTAGCCTTAATATAATTAGTGGATTAATCCCTGATAGGATTAACTGAATAGTGACTGGAGGCAGGTGGGGTGTGGTTGGAGGAAGTGATTCACTGGGGGCATGGCTATGGGGTATATATTTTGCATCTGGAGAATAGAGTCTCTGTTTTCTGATCACCATGTGAGCTGCTTCCCTCTGCCATACTTTTCCACCATGATGTTCTGCCTCACCCCGAGGCCAGAGGCATGAAGCCGGCCTTCTATGGACTAAGACTTCTGAACCTATGAGCCCTCAAATAAATTTTTCTCCTTTATAATTGCTCCGGTGGATTCCTTTAATAACAGCAGCAAAAAAAAAAAAAAAAAAGCGCTACATAAAACATTCATTAAACTGCTTGTTATGTCTATCATGCTGGGAACATGTATATCTATTATTCAATTAATCTTCACAATAGGACTACAGGCAAACAGTTTTATTCCTGTTTACAGAGGAGGACACTGGAGGTCAGAGAGTTTAAGAAATTTGCTCAAAGTAACCCAGCTGGGAAGCGGTTGGCAGAGAATTTGGGGAGGGAGGTACACTCAGTGTTTCAGACCTCCTGGTTCAGGTACAGTAGAACAAAAGCCAAAAAAGAATGTTCCAAAACAGGAAATGTACCCCGTGGAGATCCAGCCTGTTAGAGAGGTAAACATGCCCCTAGACATTTAGGCGACTAAGTTTTGGCTGTGAAGAGCTTGCAAGGTGGGTGCCAAGGTGGTTCCCAGGGTTTTAAAATTCAGGTTATCTCAAGTCAGAACCAGCAACACCAGTGCTTTTGAAAGATCCTAATTAATTCCTTAATAAGGGCCTTAGTCATCTTATTTGCAAATTCCTTGCAGGTGGCTTGAATTTCTTTCTTATCCTTTATGAAAAAGAAAGATTTACCCCAAACTTATGTTTTTTAATTCAATAATATGGCATAATTTAAGCCCTTTCTGAAATGGTTAACAGACTCATCATGAGAGAAAGTAAATGCAAAATCAAGTGCAGTTTGGAAGTGTACTTATCAGGTTCAAAGGAATTGCTAATGGGAGAAAGGGAGGGGGAGGGAGAAGAGTGCAAGAAGAAATTTAGCTGATTGGGCCCAGAGCCTTAAGGAGAGTTAAAGGAGCTGGCCAACTCTTTCCCAAGAGATGGGTTAGTATTTAACTGTTTATCATTTTTTTGTAACTATTTGTGAATAGGAGAGACTGTCTTTGGCACTATATATATTTTAAAAAATAAAAGAACTTCTCAGATCCATTAGTTGGTAGGATGGCTACTATTCAAAAAAGAAAATAACTATTGTTGGCATGAGCATGGAGAAATCAGAGCTCTGTGCTGTTGCTGGGAATGTAAAACAGTGCAGCCACTATGAAAAAGTGTGTGGAGGCACCTTAAAAAATTAGGATTCTAACTCTGGGTATATACCCAAAGGAATTAAAATCAGGGTCTGTAAGAGAGATTTATACATCCACGTTTATGGCAGCATTTTTTTCATAGTAGCCAAAAGATGGAAGTGATCCAGTGGCCATGGATAAATGAACAGAGAAATAAAATATAGTATATACATACAATGGGATATTATTCTGTATGAATGGATAAAGAAAATGTGATATGTATATACAATGGAGTATTACTTAGTCAGAAGGAAGAATGACTTCATGGCATTTGCAGGTTGATGGCTAGATCTGGAGATTATCATGTTAAGTGAAATAAGTCAGTCCCCAAAAGTCAAAGGTTGAATGATTTCTCTGATATGTGGAAGTTAATCCAAAATAAAGAGGAGGGATGAAAATTAAAAAGAATAGAAGAATGATCAGTGGAGTAGATAAAAGGGAATGAAGGGAGGGGAGGAAAGATGGGATAGGGAATGGAATGACATACCATTCCTGTGTACATATATGAATACACCACAGTGAACCTCAACATCATGTATATTCATCCACAAGACATTAATTTTTTAAAGTAAATAGCAAGTAGATCAGTAGAACAGAGGGAAGAGAACAGAGGGGGGGTAGGAGGAAGGGAGGGGAAGAGCAAGTGCTGGGGACTAAATTAAAACAAATATTCTGTGCTTTTATAATTATGTCAAAATGAATTCTATTGTCAGGTTTAACTAAAACATACCAATAAATAATAATAGGGGGGAAAGGAAGGAAATTTTGACATGCTGTAATATGGAGAAAACTTGAGAACATTTCATCAAGTGAAAAAGCCAATCACAAAAAGAAGAATAATCCCAAAATGAACCCCAATATTATGTATAACCATAACACACTAATAAAAGTGTAAACAGAGAGAAGTGCTCTGTGATTCCACTTATCGAGGCACCTAGAAAAGTCAGTTCCTAGAGAGAGCAAGTGGAAGGGTGGCTGCCAGGGACTGAGAGGTGAGGAATGAGGAGTTCATAGGTATAGAATTTAGTTTTCTAAGATGAAAAGAGTTTTGGAGGTTGGCTACACAGCAGTATGGACATACCTGTCACTATTGAAGTGTACACTTACAATAGCTGAGATAGTGCATTTTATGTAATGTCCCATTTGACCACTATTAAAAAGGAAAGAAAAATAATCCCTCACTATCTCTGTGGTTCCTCAGACAGAAAGAATCCAATTCTATTCAACTTACTCTGAGAAACAAATTACCAGGTGGAACTGGGTGGGCTCATTACAATTGATGAATAGATACGGAAACTGTGGTATGTATACACAATGGAATATTACAGGGCATTAAAATAGAATAAAATCATGGCATCCAGAGGTAAATGGATGGAGTTGGAGAATATCATGCTAAGCGAAGTAAGCCAATCCCCCAAAACACCAAAGTCCGAATGTTTTCTCTGATAAGTGGATGCTGATCCATAACCGGGAGGGAGAGGCATGGGAAAAATGGAGGAACTTTGATTGGCAAAGAGGAGGGAAGGAAGGGGCAGTACATGGAGGCAGGAAATATGGTGGAATGAGATGGACATCATTACCCTAGGTACATGTATGACTGCACATTTGGTGTGACGCTCCATTGTGTACAACCATAGAAATGGAGAGTCGTGCTGCAATTGTGTACAGTAAATCAAAATGCATTCTGCTGTCATATATACCTAATTAAAATAAATAGATAATAAATAAGTAAATAAAGAAGGATCGCTGGGACACAACCCAGAACCAGTGGGTAAGCAATAGCAAGGACAGGTAGGCAGCTTCTTAGATGGTTATCAAGATGAATCTACCATATCATGTTTAATCTTTTATTGCAACTCTGGGTTTGCCACAGTCTGGCTGGGCACAAATGCCACAGTCTGGCTGGGCACACAATCACGAGCCACCACATAGCTTGTAGATTCAAACAGCAACTCTTTATTCTCGAACTGTCACCGGCACTTTACAAACACGTTCTGGGGAAATCCATGTTCTCTGCCCAAATCCACGTTCTCTGCCCAAATCCACCTCCACTGGGCTTCTATCTCCAAAATATACTGTCTGAATCCCGTGAGAACTCAAGGGGAACTCAGGCAGCAGGATACGCCCTATTCCCAGCAGGAATAATCTTAAACCTTAAACCTGGAACCTAAACCGGGAACGCCCTAATCCGCCTTGGTCTTTGAGCAAGGTCACCTACATTCAATGTCACTGCAACATGGGGTACGCTGGCAAGGAAATTGTCATACCTACTTGGCTAATGGCTCCCAGCATGGGTTCAGATTAAAATTCTAGGGTGAGAGAGTGAAATGGGCCCTACTTGAGCCTAGGAAGCAGCTGAAGGCCTCACTCACCACAGAGCTGTGGAGGTGTGGCTTCTCTTGTTGCTGCTGCTGCTGCACAGAGGCTGTCCTTACTGCTGTTGCTGAAACCCTGATGGCCTTCAGGGACCTTTGGCTACTACCACTCCCATGCCTCAACCTCACCTCACTGGGAACAACCAGCCAACCAGCAAGGGAGAAGTGAGATGGAGTGAGGTTTTGGTTCCTGTGGTCCCATCACATCATATCTGGCCCTAAAGCAGGCATGCATTCTGGAGCAAAGGAGAAATGCTCCCCACTGTGTGGAGTCTGGGACATGGGGCTCTTATTTTTTTTTAAAGAGAGAGGGGGGTGGAGAGAGAGAGAGAGAGAGAGAGAGAGAGAGAGAATTTACTTTTCAGTTTTCGGTGGACACAACATCTTTATTTTTATTTTATGTGGTGCTGAGGATCGAACCCAGCGCCCCGCGCATGCCAGGCAAGCGCGCTACCACTTGAGCCACATGCCTGGTTCTTGCTTAACTCTCTAGTGTCTCCTCGCTTGCCTGACTCAGATTTCCTTGGTTGTTATCAATCACCAAGTTCAAGTCTACTTTGGAGGACTTTGCAAGTGATACCCGGTGAACTTGGAGAACTCCCTCTTGTCTTCTTCTCCTAGAACCCCACCACCTCCTAAATGTCCCCATAATCTTAGTTGACTAAATAAACTTATTTTTAGATTTTTAACTGATATGTTACTCTTTCAGAGAAGCTTTCCGTGATCTTTTCACTCTTTCCCACCTGTTAGTGTTGATTAATTAGTCCTATTTTAGTCTCTCATAGAACCAGTACCACACATTCAACACACCTGTTACAATTGTGATGTTGTGTGTGTGTGTTATTTAGGATCTGCTTTGTTAAAATCTTGGGCTCCGTGAATGCACATACGGTATCTACTTTAATCAGAACTATATTCCTAGGGACAAATTGAGAGCTTATTCTGTAAAGTTTATAATCAATGACTAACTAAATATATTGTCTGAAAGGACACATACCAAACTGTCATCCGTGGTTACTTCTAGGAAGTGGGGAGGCAACTTTTTATATTGTATGCTTTTGATTATGTTTTCTATCAGAACAAATTACTCTTATCTTTTAAAAGAACACGTATTTCTTTTTATGAGCATAAGTCATGATAAAGAAACTTTCAGTTTGGGAATTCATCCTAAGAAATTAGCATTACACATTAGGACTTGCATACATCAATGTCTGCTAAAACATTGGTAGTAAGAAATCAATGAAAGTGGCCCATGAATTAAGCCATGCTGTCTGCATGCCCATGTTCAAGAACATGGACAGACAATGTCCAAACATATCATTAACTGAAGAATCAGGTTACAAATATCTGGAAGCTATATATATATATATATACTATATATACTATAATGTTTTCCTGGTTGGTGGGATCATGGATGGATTTTGTTTGCTCTATTCTTGTTGCTTATCTACATTTTTTTTTACATTATCTAAAAATAAACATGTGTTGCTTTTTTTTAAAGAGAGAGATAATTTTTTCATATTTATTTTTTATATTTTGGTGGACACAACATCTTTTTTTTTTAAATTTTTATGTGGTGCTGAGGATCGAACCCAACGCCCCGCGCATGCCAGGCGAGCACGCTACCGCTTGAGTCACATCCGCAGCTCAACATGTGTTGCTTTTTAAATGAGAAAGTTATTATGAAAACACACAGAACAGTTCCTTTCAAATTAGATAAACAGTGCAGAGTGTCCTTTGCCCAAAAAGATACCTTGTCCACAAGAGTGAAAGGTGACTTCTGATCATCAGTTCTGAGAGCTGGATGAGCCCTACCTGCTCACTATGGATGACAGGGAGATTTAGAATGAGGCATGAGGGTTTTGTTCAAGGTCTGAGATCACACAGCTAATTTGTAGTTCAAACCTAAGTTTCTGCTTTCTAAGACACTGCAGTGAGGAGTGAGGGGAAGTCCTGGTGTCCAACAAGGGCACTCAGCCCAAAGGCTTGTATAATGAGCTCAGGAGTTGGAGTACCTTTAAATGTGTCCAAATTGACTATGCCATGGACACTGGACCCTATTTGTTTTATGTGCTATCAACTAAAAGAACACATGCCTTTAAGGCAACAAATTTATTGTTCATATGATAGAAGTAGAGTGCAGTACCCATTTCCCATCTCAATTCATATTGATTTCGTTCCACTTTGGAGTTCTAACTCCTCATCAGAAATGGGCTTCTTTAACCAACTGAATGGTATGAGCTTATAAAAGCATAAGAAAATTGGTAGAAAAAAATATTGTGTAAGGACTGTGACCCGATTTGACATCTCAGAAGGCAAAGCAAACTTTCAGTCCTTTCTCTCCAACATGTCCCTAAAGGATAACAGTCTGGCCTCTTTCAATCATGTCTTATAGGCAGCAGACTCTCTAAATCAGGTTGAATGGAAAGTAAGTAATTGGAGAGCCCCCAACCCCAAAGAAGCCAAGGCAGGAGGCCTGCTGTCTGCAATGAACTTGTTAAAAAATATCTTCTAGTCACCACCACTGAAGCCGTCCTGGTCTGGGATAGTCAGATTCTCTTCACCTAAAATAATAACATTTCACTCTAGGGAGGGTGACATATTACATGCTTTATGTCAGCATTATTGTGATTTAGCAAATTCAATCATTTTCTGTGATAACCAGAGAGGGGAATATTTTTTTTAAACAATCAGAGAAGTGTGAAAATGAATGCAAGGGGACATATTTGAGGCAGCATCTGAATGAGCAAGCCTGGGATGTATGAAGCAGCAGATGGTGGCAGAGCCATCTGAGCATTCTGGTTTCTAGTTGGGAGAAGTTGCCTTGAGAGGGAGAGAAGGTGGCAGACTTTCATATTGCTTTGCTTGCTCATTTTACTTTTTATGTTTTGGTGAGGAACCGTTCATTCTTCAAAATTCACTTGAAAGTTAAGGACTAAGATCTTCAAGATCTTCCACTTGACAGAAGAAAGAAGACATTATCAGAAGAACAAATTGTAAATATCAGTAAAGGATTTTTTTAAATCATCTGCTGGGATAGTGTCAATTCCAAGTTTTGTTTTATAAACCTCCACGGACCAAAAATCTCTGACGAAAAGAGAATGATTTCAGTTCGGCACAGTGGCTCACACCTGCAGGCCTGGCTACTCAGGAGGCTGAGGCAGATTCCTGTTAGTCAGCTTTTTACCATGGAGACCAAAATACCTGACAAGAACAACTTAGAAGGAAAGTTGATTTGGGGTTCACGGTTTCCGAGGTCTCTGTCCATGGTCTGCAGACTCCATTGCTATGGGCAAGTGGTGAGGCAGAGCATGAAGGCAGAAGAACTTGGCAGAGGGAAACTTCTCCCTTCATGGGATGAGAAAGGAGAGAAGGAGAGGAAGAGGGAGAGAGGGAGAGAGCACAAGCCAGGGAAAAGATATAATCTCCAAGGGCATGTCCCCAGTAGTCTGCTTCCTCCAGCCACACTCCACCTGCTTACCCAACATGGTAAGTTGTCCCTTTGAATTATTAATCCATCAAATAAATTAATCCATTGATTAGATCACAGCTCCCTGATCATTAACAGAGGATCTTTTGGGTGACACCTCATATCCAAACCATAACAAGGATGATTCTTGAGCTCAGAATTTCAAGGCTAGTCTTGGCCATACAGCAAGACTCCATTTCAATAACAAAACCCTCCAAACCAAACATCAACATCAAAAACCCCAAAAGATGATTTACATTGTTTTAACCTTTGAATTTCTTTATGCAGAAATTAGCATGAACTTTATAGAAAATAATTTCCTTCTTAGTATCACTAATTTAGTGCCGATGTTGTCGCCTTTACTATGCTTTCATGTACTTAAAATCTGTAGTTTCTTGTCTATTTTCTTGCTATAAATATAGTAAATTTTATAGAAGTAACAAAAAAGTGACTGTTGAATCATTTCAGGTTTTCCTAATATGCCATCCAAACATACAAAAAAATTAAAGAATAATTAGTGGAATTTTCTCTCATTAATTTAGCAGAAGTGACTTGGGGCGATTATATAGGCCACAGCAATGTGGGAAGGGAACAAATGTAGAATCAAAAAAATCTGGAATCTTATTGGTTTTTGCCCCAAGCTAGCTATATGACCTCATGCAAGAATAGTGTTTCCCAGATTTTAATTATTTAGCTATTGCTGCAATGTTTGCATCTCTAAACCCCTCAAACCCACCCATATCATAATTTACTTAACATTTCTTTGTCTTCATTCATCGTTTTACATCTTAATAATTTCATTTTAAAATAATATGCAAATAGAAATCCACCAGCCATAAGTACTATTTCTTCATGGGCATATGCACCATGAGAAACTACGATGCTATTAGATCCTAACTAGACAATGTGATCAGTGCTGTTGCTTTGTGGACATAGTGAAAAGAACACATTTGTGTTAGGGAGATATGTATGACTATCTCTGTCTACAAGACTTCTAAGGAGAAGTCCAGCCTTGCTGGACCAAATAATTTATTTGGCAATGCACAAATTTCTCTATTCTCTTTCCTGAATGTGACAAAAGAAGAAAGCTCTAGGTTTCAGATGATGGAGCTCTAGGAGGGTGCAGCCTCAGCCTTGGTCCCTGAATGACAAGGGCACATACCTGCTTCTATCCTGAACATCCATCCATATAGGGCATAGACCGGGAATAAGAGAGAAACTTCTATTCAGTTCAGTCACTGAGACTGTGGATGTGCTTTATATTTTTTCCCTCAGTGAAACCTAAGTTATCCTGCCTCTGACTGTGGGCTTTTGCTATGTTTGCTTTTTGTTGACAAATCTCATCTCAGTCAGAATGGCAATTATCAAGAATACAAACAACAATGAATGTTGACGAGGATGTGGGGGAAAAGGCTCACTCATACATTGCTGCTGGGAATGCAAATTGGTACAACCATTATAGAAAACAGTATGGAGAGTCCTCAGAAAACTTGGAATGGAACCACCATTTGACCCAGCTATCCCATTCTTTGGTTCATACCCAAAGGACTTAAAATCAGCATATTACAGTGATGCAGCCACATCAATGTTTATAGCAGCGCAATTCACAGTAGCTAAGCTATGGAACCCACCTAGATGGCCTTCAACAGATGAATGGATAAAGAAAATGTGATATATATATATATATATATATATATATATATATATATATGATGGAATATTACTCCGAATTAAAGAAGAATGAAATATGGCATTTGCTGGTAAATGTATAGGGCTGGAGAATATCATGCTAAGTGAAATAAGCCAATCCCCACAAAACCAAAGGTTGAATGTTTTCTTTGATATGAGGATGCTAATTCAAAATAATGCGCTGGGGTTGGGGGGGCCGCGCTAGGGAAGAATTAAGGTACTTTGTATTAGACAGAGGGGAGTGAAGGGAAGGTAGGGGATTTGGGGTAGGAAAGTAAACCGTAGAATGAATCAGACATGATTACCCTATATACATATATAACTATAAAGCAGTGGGATTCTATATCATGTACAACCAGAATAACGAGAAATTACATTCCATCTATATATGATGTATCAACGTGTATTCTATTGTCATGTATAGCTAATTAGAACAAATAATAAGTAAATAAAGAAATATTAACACTGCTAAAGAAATATTAACACTGATTGGGGACTTGGTTTTTCAGTATGATAACAAAAAATATTTAAAATGAGAACAATTTACTTTCAGGTACTTCACATGTATCCCCATTTCCTTATAACACATTGAGAACAATTAGTGAATTCTTTGATCCTTGGTTCCCTTATCAAAAAAAGTGATAGAAAAAAAATTAACTTTATGTTGATAAGAGAAAAATATATGCAGATGCCATTTATTCAGCATATGATGAAAATTTTTAGTAGGTTGTCTTAAAGTGGCATGAAGTTAAGCAACATAGCAAAATCTTGCTTTGGAAGGCAAATGTTTATTTAACACTATTTTAGCCTCTTGGGGTTCTAAGAAGCAAAGATGATCCTTTGATTGGGTAAGCCTGTCTGTGCTGAAGTGTTCATGTGGAGGCCTGAATGTTGGAAAGGAATCCTCTGTGAATGATCTGGCTAGGGTGTGGCAGGCAGAAGGGAGAGTGTTATAGTCCTCAGAGATCCCCATGTATGAAAGAGCAGAATTCGGGATATCAGATACTCAGAAAAGGAGTTTCAGAAAAGAAGTGCCTCATTTGTGCCATATGGTTTGGAGGGAGAGCCAGTAGGACTTATTGATGGGTTGACTTGTAGTGTAATCAAATATTACCTAAAGCAATAGTTATCATTTATTGAATCCTTACCATGTTTATAGCACTGAGGATAATACTTTATTTTATTTTTAACCCTCACAACAATCCTGCCCAGGAGATAGACAATATTATTATTCTCACCTTATGATCTGAGAAATAGAAGCTAAAGAAGTTAACAAATTTACCCAAGATTTCACAGCAGGTTAATAAGAAGAGTTGGGAACCCACTCAGCTATATCTTACTCTGAATGCTGGGCACTTAGTCACTTCCCTTCATCCTGATGATGAGGGATATACTTCATTTTTCCCCAGAATTAACTAGCAGCTCTACTTTTCTGTATCAACTGTGTCCTGCTCCTTGTCTTTCAAATATTTAGAATTTGGTCATGAAGACAGTCTACGATCTATCCATGTGCTTAGAATTTTGCCTGTGTAAACAAAACAGTTTGCAGAGGAATGCAAGGGTTGAGGACTTCGAGAACAGCCCAGTTATGCGGAGTAGGATGGATGCCACTTAACTTTGACCAATTACTCACATATGTCTCGAACATGAAAACTATTTGTTGGTTTCCTACAATTATTCATGGAACTGTGCAAGGTTCTGGGTCATTTCACAGTAGGTGGTTACTTTCCAAACAAAGTCATTTCTGTATGCACTGAGTTTGAGTGAGTGTGAGGGGTGGGTAGAGAGGGAATGTAGAGGGGCTAGTGAAGTGATAGATGGATTGCAAACTTGTCTGTGACTTCATCAAGCTGGCTTTACAGAGAATCTCAGTAAAAATGGCATAACAAGAGGAAGCATGAAATGACATGCTCATGGCTTGACCTAGACACCTCCAGTAAGGATAATGGTTGTTCTTAATGAATACATGACCATAGACAATTTTTTCTCATTAAGTCCCAGTTTCTTTAACTGTAAAATGGGGATAGTAATAACTACCACATTTGGGGACGATTACCAACACTGATGCATATAAAGAATGTGGTACCTAGTCTGTGTTCATTAGGTAGTACTAATAAATGATCAGTGTTGTGTTTTCATGATAATCCAATCTGACTTTAAAAAATTTATTGTTATTCTCATCATCTTTTGGAAAAAGATAATATCTATTAATTTTAAATTTCTGGGTTTAAAGAAAAAAGAGTAATATAAGAGGAAAGATGAAAAAGCATGAGATCTCATTCACAATAACGTCAAAAAAAAAAAAACCCAAACAACCTTGGGAATCAATCTAATAAAAGAGGTGAAAGACCCACAATGAAAGCTACAGAACATTAAAGAAAGAAATGAAGAAGACCTTAGAAGATGGAAAGATCTCCCATGTTCTTTGATAGGCAGAATTAATATTGTCAAAATGGCTATACTACCAAAAACACTATACAGATTTAATGCAATTCCTATTAAAATCCTTGTGACATTCTTCATAGAAATAGAAAAAGCAGTTATGAAATTCATTTGGAAAAATAAAAGGACCAGATTAGCCAAAACAATTCATAGTGAGAAAAATAAAGCAGGAGACATCTCAATACCAGACCTTAAATTATACTACAGAGCTGTAGTAACAAACCAGCATGGTTTGGGCACCAAAATAGGCATGAAGACCACTAGAATAGAAGACACAAAAACAAACCCACATAAATTGTCATCTCATACTAGACAAAGGCATCATAAATATGCACTGGAGAAAATCTAGCCCATTCAACCGATGGTGCTGGGAAAACTAGAAATCCATATGTAGCAGAATGAAATTTGATCTCTCTCACTCTGCATAAAACTCAACTCAAAGTGGGTCAAATACCTAGGTATTAGAACAGAAATGCACCTACTAGAAGAAAATATAAGCCCAACAGTCCAACATGTTAGCTTAGAAAACAACTTCCTCAATAAGGGGATGGTGTCAAACTAATATCTTCTTCATAGCAAAGAAAACAATCAAGAACATGAAGAGAAAGCCTACAGAATGGGAAAAAAAAAATTCCTGCCCATACCTCAGCTCAGACAAGGTGTTATTTTCCAGGCTATACAAAGAACTCAAAAAGCTTAATGGCAACGACAAAAATAAATAAAAAAAGAAAGAAAGAAAAAAAAAAAAAACACAAGTAACCCAATCAATAAATGGGCAAAGGGACTAAACAGACTTCTCAAAAGAAGAAATATGAATGGCCAACAAATACATGAGAAAGTGTTCAACATCTCTAGCAGTTAGAGAAGTGCAAATTAAAACCACAATGAGATTTTACTGCACTCTAGTCAGAATGGCAACAATCAAGAGTAAAGGGCTGGGGTCATGGCTCAGTGGTGGATTGCTCGCCTAGCACGTGCGAAACCCTGGGTTCCATTCTCAGCACCACATAAATTTAAATAAATAAAATAAAAGGTATTGTGTCCATCTACAACTAAAAAAATATTTTAAAAAAGAGAATTTTAAAAAATAAAGAATACAAGTAACAATAAAGGCTGATAAGGCTGTGAGGAAAAGGGTAGACTCATATTGCTGGTAGGACTGCAAATTGGTGTAACCACTCTAGAAAGCAGTATGGAGATTTCTCAAAAAAATAAGAATGAAAACACCATTTGACTGGGTTATACTACTTCTCATTATATAACTAAAGGAGTTAAAATCAGCATATTACAGTGACACAGTCACATCAATATATATTGAAACACAATTCACAATAGCTAAACTATGGAACCAGCCTAGGTATTCTTCAATAGAAAAAAAGATAAAGATAATATGATATATATGTGTATATATATATGAAGAAATATTACTAAGCCATAAATAAGAATGACTTTATGCCATTTGCCAGTAAGTGGATAGATCTGGAGACTATCATACTAAGGGAAATAAGCCAATCCCCCAAAACCAAAGGTCGAATGTTCTCTCTGATATGGGGATGCTTACACACAACAAGGTATGGGGGAGGGGAAGAATAGATGTTCAGTGGATTAGACAAAGTGTAATGAAGGGAAGAGGGAGGGAGGATAGGAATAGGAAAGACAATGGAATGAAACTGACATAAGTTTCCTATGTACATATATGAACACACCACAATGAATCTCCACATCAGGTACATCCGTAAGAATGGGATCCTAATTAGAATAAGATATCCTCCTTTGGATAAATATGTCAAAATTGACTCTCTGTCATATGTAACTTAAAAGAAGTAATGAAAAACTTTAACTCCAAAAACAATTAATAACTGCAATTAAATGCAACAAAATGGATAAATCTCGCCAACACATTTGAAAGCGCAAGATCTTAGATGCAAAAGAATGCACACTGTGTTTTTCAGTTTATGTATTTGAAAAAGGCAATACTAATGTAAAATAGGAATGAGGATAGTGGTTACTTTGGCATAGGAGGGAAGAGTAATGACATAGATGTCATTAAAAGAAATTGTTAGTGTCGATTATGTTCTATTTCTCAGTCTGGTCATGGTCACACAGATGTGTTGACTTTAGGCCTGGAGACTGGGAAGTACAAGACAGGGGTGAGAGCCTTCTTGCTGCATCATTTCATAGAATAAGGGCAAAGAGAAGGGAAAAGAGAGAAAGGCTACCAGACTAATTCTTTTAATTTTATTATTTGTTAGAGATTGAAACCAGGGGTGCTTTACCACTGTGCTACATGCCTAACCCTTTTAAATTTTTATTTTGAGTCAGTGTCTCACCAAATTGCTGAGGGCCTTGCTAAATTGCGATCCCCCTGCCTCGGCATCCTGTCAGTGGTATTACAGGCATGTGCCACCACACCTGGAAAACATGTCCTTTTAGAAGAAACCCAGTCCAAAGTAAAAGAATCTATTACTGAGATAATGGCGTTAATTCATTCATGAAGGCAGAATCTTCATGGCTTAATCATCTCCCATTGGGCCCCATCTCTCAGTACTGTTGTATTGGGAATAAGTTTCCAGTCTATCCTTCTGGGGTGGACACAGTCAAACCATAGCACCCCCTAACCTGATAAAAATACCTCAACAACCATGTGGCAGAATAGACTTGAGTTGCAAACTTATGGATTTCTCAGAGTTCTTCTCTAGTATATGGTAACTGGATAGATTAACTTCAAGCCCCTACAACACCCCTTGGAGCCACCTATGTTTTCTTCCCATTTCTGTAAACTCTCTGCCAAGAGGAGCTCTGCTGACATATGTGTGTGACAAGCTAGGTTACAGGTTCAAGATCCATCCACACCTGTTTCCCTGTTATGGTTTACTTATAGAATGTCTCCCTAAAAATCTCATGTTTTGAAAGCATGATTCCCCAGTGAAGCAAGATTCAGAGGTGGGGCTTTGAGGCAATGATTAAGGCTCTGACCTCACCAGTGGATTAATCCATTTGCTGGATCAATCCATTGATAGGTGAGTGAACTACTGGGTGGTAATCATAGGCAGGCAGGGCATTGCTAGAGGAAGTAAGTCACTGGGGGGTATGCCCTTGAGGACTATAACTTGTCCATGGGTTCTATGCTTTCTCTCTCTCTCTCTCTCTCTGCTGTCTGGATGCCATGTGCTGAGAGGCTTTCTTCTGTTATGTCCCTCCACCATGATGTTTCTGCCTTGAAACCCACCGACTGAGGACTAAGACCTCTGAAACTCAGAGTTAAAATAAATTTTCCTCCTCTAAGTTGTTCTTGTCAGGTAATTTGGTCACAACAATGAAAAGCTGACTATTATACTCTGTCAGCCTCCACCCTAGGCTCCTCCTTGATCTTTAGGTTGTACTCACTGAAGTAGTGTATTTTGACTTCTAGAGAGCGGATTGGAGGAAAAACCCCTAAAAAATTGAGGATGAAATATATCTTTTCATGCTTGAGGGGGTATCTTTTTCATGCCTTTTTTTTTTTCACGGAGGGGATAGGCTTCCATAGGGAAGAAGAGAAATTATGGATCAATTTGTAAATGGAGCAGGAGTTTAGTATTCTCAGAAGTTTATATTTCACTTCTCTGTAAACTACGAAACTGTCTGGTGAGAGAAAGCAGTTGGGGTTGGGGAATGAGGAGAGTGATTGTGACAAATGCAGGGAATTGCATTTCTTAGGGAAAAAAAAAATCTCCTTTTCAGTGGCAGGAGAGGTGCTCAGAGATGAGTGGAAGTCCACTACATGGCCTTTAGGATCAAACTGAGTTTGGAGTAAAAAAAAAAAAAAAAATGTGGTTGCGACTAATTGTGTGATTGTGGGATTTTTCCTGGCTGTGGAGGAATAGGAGACAAAATGTTCACTACAAGGTAAATGCAGGATCACACTCAAAGGTGGTTTGGTGAACATTTAGTGGGTAATTACATAATTATTTTTGAGATTTTCCTTTCATATCAAGTCAGAGAAAATATAACTGGAAAAGATCTCCTTCCATTCCCTAAGCAAAATTGCTTGTTATAAGGGTCTCCAAGAATGCATGCCTCATTTCCAAAGTCCTGTTAGGGAAGAGATCTCCACTTCCTTTAGGAATTATTTCATAGCCTAACAGTTATTGTAGCCAGGAGACTTATTTTTTCTCCTTTTGATATTTAGTCCAACTTATATTCTTCTTGATTTCAACCTATTATTATTAGTCATTTCCTCATGGTTAGCTTCGGAATCTCTATCCCTTCCTGGTATTTACACCTTCCAAATATTATGTCAACTTATCACCTGGCCTGGCAATAACTGTTTAATAATACACATTTTTGGTTTATGCATAGGATGATGGCTTTACATCCTATAAACACACTCTACATGGATGTCTAGGGACTCAAGAAAATATACTTTTGTGTGAGTGAAAATATGTAGGCCATATATACCTGATATATGTAGTTACAATCTTCATAATCATTCATTTTAGATTTGCCAACTTGCACATGTGGAAATGTTCAATTTGTAATGTGATTATAACACAAAAACAAAGCATGTTTGATACCTGTGGCTTGGTCGTTTCATGGTAAGTGCAGAAATTTCGAAAAACTGTGTTACATTTCATATTCCCAGCCAAGTCAAACTCTGAAAGTAGCTCTATAATTCTTGGGGAATCTCTTTAAGCAGACTTGTGTCAAGGCCAATTAGAATCCAAACAGCCTTTTTCTAATTGGGGTGAGGTATGCAGCTGAATAATTCTGTCATTAAGCAAACCCCTTATAAAGGTTATAACTCCAAGGCAAACCTTAGCCCCAGGCCTGAATAAACATGGGAGGTAGGAGTGCAGCATTCCACGCCTGGCACCTTCGCCCCATGCACCCTGGGGAGGAGGGTGTGGGATTTCTTCCTGTGCTATTGCATACACTTCTCCCTCCATGCCCTGCCATCTCTCATATGTAGCGAAGACATTACAGAATTAAGGGGGCAAATGTAACGTTCCCATTAGCTCTTGCCTTGTCAAGAAGCCATTCTGTATTTCCTTTTTTGGGATAAGAGAATAGTGGAGAATTCTTCAGCACTAGTTCAACTCAATTTCGTGGTAAGTCCATGTCTGCTATGGAATTCATGTCTTATCCCAATTTGAACTCTTCTGTCTTTTTCAGACTTGTTTCTCTCTAACACTCCTCATGACCCCGGACCACTCAGCTACTATCCTCGATGGACTTCTCTTTATGAGCGATCTATCTATCTATCTATCTATCTATCTATCTATCTATCTATCTATCATCTACCTATCATCTATCTATCTATCTATCTATCTATCTATCATGTATCTACCTACCTATCAATCATCTAATCTTTGCTCATGTTTGCTACTGATAGCAATATTTGTTCACTGTGCTTCACAGGCTTGACAAGTTGACTGACCTGGCTCAAATCTTGACTGAATAATAGTTAAGACAGTATGTCATATCAAGTAAAGTATTAAATTTTTCTAAGCTTTGGCTTCCTCAACTTTACAGGTTTTACTTCAATACTGAACTCACAGTTTATCTTGGAGAGGTTTAATTATATTAACACAAGATAAGTACCCACTACTACTAATAATTAATAATAATCATATCTAATTCTATGGTGTAGGTTGGGATCCCAGAGAAAGAAACTTTGAAATGGAGACTTGTGTGCAGGAACTTTGTTGGGGAAAACCATGAGAATGTAAGAGGTATGATAGAGTGATAGCAAATACCTCAATCCATTTGTGAAGAACTCTGGAATCAATAGTCTTTAGAGTTAACCAATAGAATAGAAAGAAATAAAAAATAATTACCAGAATTAACTAGTCATTGTACGAGGATTGGTTCTGGGTAAGGAGGTCTTGGGTAAGGAGACTCTCTTCATCTGAGGGTAGTATCAATAGTTGAAGTTCTGAGCTGTTTAGTGGAGAAGGAAAACATGGATAGTGAAACATGTTTCAATAGTATTCAATACAGTTCACTCTTGGTATTGCTTAACTTAAAGGGAGAAAAAAAAAAGCTCCATCATAATTCTGGATAACCTTAAAAGAACATGAGGAGGGGAGCTACAGCAACTACTGCTGTAGCTGATCTTGAGGCTGCAACTGACACTCGTCATCTCCCATCCTCTAGCATCCGTTAATTCCCTTGGTTAACATATGTTCTGAGCTAGGTGACTTACCTTGTGGCTATAACACAGATTTTCATCTTTTAGATATCTGACCTCATGGTTACCATGACTTTCTCAGTTCACGGCTACTTCATTTCTTAATTTACCATCGAAATCAGTTAGGGAGTATCAAGAGACACCCAGATGGATCCCATGAATACCAAATATATTCTTTCCTGTCCTCAATTTATAATAGTATCTCTTCATATTTCTGATGATCAGGGTTAACTATCTCTGCTTTTCTTTTCTTTTCTTCTTTCCCTCTATCTCTTTTCTCTTTCTTTCTCCCTTTCTTTCTTCCTTCCTTTCTTTCTATTGTTCTCTTGATACGAGGAGCCCAAGATGACCAGGCACCACTGAAATTTAGTATTATATAATGCTAGTGAAAGCACTTCCCAGGTATGGGAAGCACAAATTCCCCCAAGTCAGTGGGAGTGATGGTAGTAAGATCACTCCTGTTTCTATTCCTTGGTTCTTGTTCTATGTATTAAAGACAGAGTTCAGTATTATGGTTATTTATTTTGGTTATATACTGAATCGTGAAGGATAAGGTCCCATCCTCATTATTTATCAGCTCTAAGCTGGCCCCTGACTGCATTCTTCCATATTCTATCAGGACAACTGAGAGGAGCATTATGCAAAAATGTTCAATGGATGCAGTGACATGTGCCCACTGCCATATTTGTTTTCTGTACAGTATCGTTTGGATCAATATGATGTTATATGGGGTCCTTTGTTGGAGATCAGACTCTATACATCCTCAGTTGATGGTGCTGGCAGGGTCTTCTAGGAAAGGCAAGTTCATACTTAAAATTCATGTTGATTTAGCTGAAGATAAATTGTTGCCCTTTCATGGGGCCCATTATTGTCAATTTGCCACCAAAATTGTTCTCCTTGAAATATGATGCCACATAAAAAACTCAGATTTGGTCTTTATTCCTGGAGACTTGGATGTTTGATAGTGGCAGCAGCTAGATAGTGTTCCATGAGGGTGAGCAGAGGCTCTTGATCTCATTCAGATCCTCCATTCCTCTCATCAGTCAACTGACTCATTCATTCTTTTTTTTCAGCTTTATTGAGGAATGACTGAAATAAAATTTAATATATTTAATTGTACACTGTGATGATTTGATATATGTCTACATTGTGGAATAATTATCACAATTACATTTATTAACACATTCATCACTTCACATCATAATCTCTTGTGGGTGTGTGGTTTTGAGACCATTTAAGATATACTTTCTCAGAAAATTTCAAATATATGATACACTATTACTAACCATAGTTACCACACATTGCATTTGAACCTCAGAATTTACTTATTTCATAACCAAAAGTTTACACCCTTTGGCCAACATTCCTCCTTTCCCCCATCCCCCGACCTCCAGCCTTAGCAACCATCATGGTATTCTGTATTTCTAAGCGTTTATGAATCATTCTTTTTATTTTGTTGAGAGCCTCTTCTGTAACAAATGCTATCTTTAAGTGACATTATGTGACACAAAGATCTTACCCATGAATTAATCTGTCCAAATTCCTTTGTTCTAAACTTCCTTGTACCATCTAATTATTTTTTTCCTTCAGGTTCCAGAGTAAACAGCTTTGAGGCCTTATGCGCAATAAACTGGACTTCTTATTTTCTGTACAAAGTATGTAACATGATGCCAAGGATGACTATGTTCACTGCTCAGAGCTTTTTCCTTTAGGAGATCCCATCACTTCTCTTTCTTATTGGCCCAGAATGAGGCTACTGTTTGGTTACAGCTCATTTGTGACCTGCACACCCAGACCAGACCAACTCATCCATGAACGTACCTCAACACTTCCTCCCCTCTGTCTGGTTCCTTCTCCTCGCCATGTGACCATAGGTGTGAACTGTGAAAGACAGTCTTGTACAATTGTGCTGAAGGCCACAGGGATCTGAGCCATCAGTGAACATGGACTAAAGGGTAGTTTTCTTAGGGCCTCTGGCCCTACTCACCATAATCCCAGGTATATTGCTTCCATTTTAATATAGATTGCTGCTAGACTCATTCAAATTTATGACTCAGTGACTCTGGAAGAGCCCAGTTTATGATGGGAAGTTTTGGCCATGAGGTCACTTGGTAGTCCATGATGATGCTTTTGGTGTATATGATGTCTAGCAGCAAACCAAGAACTAGTATCCAAAAATTATGTAATTCTCATTTGCAATTCTCTGACTTCGCTCCACAACCTAATGATGTTGTGATATTCCATTGGAACTTTCCATAAAAGCCATATAGCATCTTTGCTTTCCACTGATACCTCCTATATCATAGTGTCTCCTGTCATGTGGCACAGTGAGCATGTAACCTAATCCCTAATTGTGTAATATGCTCTCTCCACAACCCAGAGAGACTCACCAGAAACATATTACTTCTTTCTTAGTGATGGGAATTATTCAGTGCAAGAATTTGTCCTTTATATTGGATGGGATAACTATACTCCAAAGATCTTCAGTGATATGAAATTCTGAATTTTTTATTAGGTTTATTTATACCCACCCCCCACATTTTGAGAATACTTGTGTTTTACTAAGATCTCCAACATCCTTGTCATTTCTTGTTCATTTAGGTTAAATAACAGGCCCTCATCTATATATGGGATTGATATAATTTATGAAGAATATTTATGCAGTGCAGGTCCTTTGTACTATATTATGATAGGGGATGGGAAAGGGAAAATAGACTAGAGGGCAAGATTTTTCCTACTTATTCTTGTCTATCTTAAATAAATGTGAAGCATTCCTGATTTTTCTAATTAGACTATAAAAAATGCATTTACCAGATTAGTGGCTATATATAATCTGTCTGGGACTTCATTAATCTGCTCTAGCAAACATGTCATTTCTGGTTTAGCAACTACAATTGGAGCTGCTATTGAGTTTCTAATAGTCTATTGCCATATTTCAGGGCCTATTCCTCACTCAGTTTCCAGATCAGAGCCTCTATCATTCATTTGGAAAAAGGTAAAAAGCAAACATTTTAATAACTATTAGATATACTCAGAGCTGTCACTCCAACACTGCTGCTCCTGGAAACCATTGTTTCTACCTTACTTCTGTAATTATTCCAGCTTCTATCCCCCACTGCTGTCAGAGAGTTCTGTATAAGTATCTTCTGTTATTAGCCCTGACCTATCTGGGATATTCACCATAGAGGTTCTCAGTGATGCTTCTGTCCTCTGACGTGCAAGCTCCTTACTATCTTGGGAAATTATCTTTTGGCCTTCCTACAAAAAAGTCTAGTGGGCTTTCCAGTCTTATGAAATGTAGGTATTGTACTATGTCCCTTTTTCCTTGGTTTTATAAAGATTCTTTCTTTCTTGTCTTCCAGAGTACCCTTGTAAGTGTATTTCAGTTATAATGGCATTAATTTCCAACAAACATCTAAGAGTATACTAAAAGCACATTGACACTATCTCCTCGGCTCCTTTGCTGGAGCATTAAAATCCTGTATAGTGATAGAGTGCTCCCATATTAATAAATTCTTCTTTATCCAACGTTGTTTCCACCATCCTGTTATTGTTGGTGCGTGTTGATTAGACCCTGTTGTGATTTTGAAACATAGACTTGTTCTTTCCTTAGCGGGCCCTGGCCCTTTCCTTACTGGGTTTGTGTGGAGACTCCATTCCAGCTATTATATTAGAAGACCAATTGGGAAGTTAGATCCGGGAAGGGGGATGTTGCTCTATAAAGTAGGGACTTTGCATCATTTTCAGACAAAGGATAAGTATTGGCTTTGAACAGGGAGGGTGGGTCACTTATGCAGATTCAAAGATTTCATGAGAATGTAGGGATTCAAGATGTTTTAAGGGAATTACCCTGATATCCGCAACCTGTCTTGGTGTCTTACTGCTTCACACCTAGGGGTCTGACCCTGGTATTATAGAACTGCCATGTTTGAAAATTGAATTTCTTTTGGGGCTTTGTTACTCATTAAGTTCTTGATCTGGTCGACAGCTTTTTCTGCTCTAAAGCTGCAGGGGCTAAGAGGCTCTTCATTTGTTGTCACTTAGTCTTCAAGTAGTGAATAATTCTGTAAAACCTTTCATTTTCTTTCTCCACTGCATACACAGCTGACATTAGAAGACATAAAATTTGATAGTCTTGATAGTCTTTATCATTAGCACTTCTTCATTATTTCTTCAATGTGATATATTGCACCTTTTAGTATATTCCTTTCCATCAGTATCTATATTTGTTATCTATTATTACATAACAAATTACCGCCCCTCTCAATTTAGTGAATTGAAATAGCAATAAACATATGTTTTCTCTCATAGCTTCCTTGGGTCAGTCATGAGGGAATGGTTGGTTGGGCTGGACAGTTTCTAGTTCAGGGTTTGTCATGGGTTGAGTTACATTTCAACCAGATCTGTGCTCATGAGAAAGGTTTGACTGGAGCTATAATAGCTAGTCTCACATGGCTAGCTTTTGAGTTAGACCTCAGGGTTTCTCTACAGAGAAATAAGGACATTTAAGCTGCTCTTAAATGTCCTTATGACATGGCAGTTAGCAGCACCTGGAGAAAGTGACCTGAAATACTAAGATAGAAATTTCCACGGGTTAATAACCTATCCTCAGAAGTCATACATCATCACTTTGGTAATTTCTATTAAGTATATAGATCACCTTAAGGAGGAAATTGCTCAAGAGCATGCATTCCAGGAGGTGAGGCTAATTGGAGAACATCTTAGGCCTTTCATAGCATCCCATTCAAGTTTAGAATTAGTGAAAACTTTAACAGTTGCCCCACTATGCAAGCCAATGATCCTAAATGTTCTCCTTAGACACTCTCCATGAGGTCTCCATTACTAATTGGCCATCCATGATCTAGCTCCAAAATCCCATTTTGATCCTGCATCCTTTGATCAGTCCTAGTGTTCATGTGCCAGGTTTCCTGGGAAATAGACTCTGGAGATTTTCATGTAAGATGTTTATGAAAGGTGCTGTTAAAATTGACACTGTACAGAGGAGGGGCACAGGAAACAAGATTGAACAGAGGTATAACTGAGCTTTTATGCAGTTGCATCGAAGATGTCAGTGATACAAGAGGAACTCTGGAACTGAAATGCCCCTTTAGAGTAGCCCTGAATTAAGTCAAGGGAGCTGGATATTAACAGCCAGCATCCTATCCAACAGTAATTAAGTAGGTAGGTAGATAGATAGGTTGATGGATCAATCAATCAATCAATCAATCATCTATTTATCTTTATTTCTATCCACACATCAATTCACCTATCTCCTGAATTTGGCTATTTTCACAGCCAATTATTACTCTTGTCCAGGCCACACCACCAATTTATCATGGCCTTTGGTGTCTCTGTCATCTGAACCCCAGCTCCCTGTCCAGCCTCCTCTCTGACCATGCTTCTCCTGGCTTATCCTTCTGTAGCACAAATGTCACCTTAACAGACAGGCCACATCTGCACTCCTCATCGTAAGTGCCACCACCCTGCATTCTCTTCTCCTACTGCTTCTCTGGTCATCATCAGACATCACAACATAGTAGATATGTGATTGCTTATTCACTCTGTGTTCATCTTCCACACAATATTATTTGGTTCACTGCTTAGAACTGTGTCTGATAAACAGTGTGGGTCCTATAAATACTTTTAAAAATGAATACATAAATCCATTATTGACAACTTAGTGTTATCAGATATCACATTGATGACCTGTGTTAAAATATTCCTGGGCCCTGATTGAACCAATACAAACCTGATTTTATAATCAGAATTATCATTTTGAGTTAAATTTGGCTTTAATTTTAAGGCAGAAGGCAGCCTTCTTCCTCCTCAGTGGCCTTATTTCTGTCTACACTATTGTACTGTGAACTTCATTCTTGCAGAGTCTATTGTTCAGCTTTGCACCAACATACAATCCCCTAAGAATCAGAATGAAGGGTTAAAAAGGATATCATATCACCCAATTTTCCGTGGCTTCTTTTAACTCTTAGCATCTAGATCCTCAGCATTCCCATGACCAGTCCGACCTGTGAGGACTGTGGAGCTGTCTCTGAGGTTTCTCTGTCAACTGGCCTTGTCGTTGCTGTTCATTGTAAATTCTGAGTGTTTCAGGAAATAAAAAAGGGGCAAAATTACTACAATTAATTTATTCCTTGTAAACCTATTTGATGTCTGATATAAGAGCCTTTCTGCTGTTTTGAAATATTTAAGTTAACAAAGTTCAAGTAATATTTACCTATTTAAACATAAATGTCTGTAGTGGTAAATCCACAGAGCTTCTATCAACTTCTGCATTTATCAAAGTGCCTCACCTTTGTGTCTTTCTGCAATATCTAGAAGATGTCTTAGGAAATCCATGGGTAGAATTAAAAAAACACTATCATTTGGTAGATCAAATTCAGAAATACTTAAGTGTTTTTATAAAATTTTGGCCAAGTCACAGTGGATATTGTCTCCATTTTTTTTCCTGTGTTTGTGTATTTGATTAGTCTTGCTGTGTTACTAGAATGTAAACATCATGAGAGAAGACATTAGTTTCTATTTTTTTTCAACTTATCTATATCTAAATCATCTAGAACACAGCCTGGCATGTATTAAACTCTTAATATATAACATTTCTTTTAAAAAATTAAGATCTGTTATTTTTTTCTGCTTATATGCATTTGACATCCCTTAATGCCAATATTTAGTTTTACCAACCATAACTCACATTAAGATTTTTGTTGCTTTTATTTTCTGTGGAAAAATAATCTAACCCTTTAAAAAATATGTTCTTGATTTTGTAAGTTTTCACAAAGTGTCTTACTTTTCTTAATCATATTTTGAGATCTCAAGAAGTGTAGAGCTCTCATCATCTCTAAAAAAATCTAAGAAAATTAGAATTTTACCTCTTTAGAATGCCTGATATTTGATCTAGGTTGGCCATTAATTCATTCTCTCCCACAAATAGGTATTGAGTCATATTTTATGTCAAGCATTAATCTTGCCTTGAAAACAGAAGTTGTCCTCATTGATCCTATACTTTGGAGGGAAAGATAGACACAGGACTAGTGAGTTCACCTGAGATGGATGTTGCAAAAGATTAATAATTATGTGCTATGGGAGCCAACATTGAGCAGGGTGATGTCCCTGAGGAAATAATGCATAATTTAAATGTGACGGCTGAGTTGGCAGCATTCACTGAAAGAGTAGTAGAACAAAATGTTCCTGGTAGAGGAAGTAGCAAGTTCAAAGCTCTTGAGGAGATGGAGAAGTTGTTATTCTAAGAACCAGGATCTATGTGGTATATGATGAGGCCAGAGAAACTGACAAGATCCAAACTATGTAGATTTGATTTTAAAATTAGAGTAAGTGTTGTTTTAAACAGGAAATGTCATGATCAGAGTTGGTTGGAGAAGTTCTTTAGCTTCGGTGTATAGAATGATGTTAGAATTACCTTTTGCAAACGTTTGAAATATTGTATGTGAGAAAAAATGGTGAATTGGGGCTGAGGTGTCATAAAGAGAGACAAGAAAAAGTCCATAGAATAAGGGCTTGTATAGGAGATGGAATTGCCAGGACTTGTTGAATGATGAATTTGGAAAGTGAAGGAAAGGATGGAGTCAACAATGACTTCTGGATTTTTGACTAAATCCATGAGCTGAATGGTGGACACATACACTAAGATGGAAGATACTTAGTTGGGTAAATGTTAGTATGATTGTGATCATATACTTCATATGACCAAAAGGCTTTCAAAAATCTCTCTCCTCCAAATCTATTTACTCTGTTGAAATTTTTAAGATTGAAATATAAAAATGTTGGAAGGGTTTTATAGATAATCTTCCTAATGTATCTCTATTGCCTTCATATAAAAGTACTGTAGGATGATTATTCAGTGTCTATTTACTTCCAGCAAGAAGGAGCTAACTTTTACCTTATAGAGATACTACTGATTATCTCTTCATATTCTCTCCTCCGGTCTCAGTACTAACCTGGAAGTCTTGACCATATTGGTAACTAGTAGACCCAACCTACTTGGCATAAAAAATTGAAGCAAATAGGTTTAACTAGATAATATTCTACTGGGAGAATGTGAACTACAATACTCTGAAGTAGTGGAGAGATGCTGTTGTGTTTGGGAAAATACAAAAATGGGTATAGAGTTGTTCCTGTGGCTAGACAGAGCTGCATACAAGTTGAAAATATGGAGTCACAGAAGCCTGAAATCTATCAAAGGATCATGCATTCCTTTGAAGAGAGAAGAATGTAACAGACTTAGAGAAAGGGAGAATAGGTATCTTATGGTTTATGAGAGAACAGGGTAGAGAGGAGGTGCCATATACTATTTTATTTTCCCTGAAGTGTGACTGCACTGACTGCAGTTTACAAGTATTTCCCTTGTCTTTCAATAATCTACTTTAAAAAATATATGCTAGAGCAAGGCTTTCATTGCAACCATTGGGTATCTGTCTCAGACACTGTCATAAAGAAGATTCCCATTTAACAGATGCAGTGAATAGAATTTTATTCCATACATGAAGTCATATCTTTCTTCCTGCAAATTATGTGCTTTGGTCCTTGTGATCCATATTGAGTAAGTCCAATTATTCTATTCTATTCTATTGTTCTATTATATTCATGGATGCCTCTCTTCCAGGTCTTCTTTTCTTCACACAAAACATCCATTTTAATTATTCCTAATGCAATTTAATTTTCAGACCTCTTCCCCATTCTGTTACACTCATCTTTATAGTTTATGATTTGGCAAACTTCTTAAAATAAGAGGCTCACAATTAAATATAATACTTCATATATGATCAGAATAACATAAGCTATCTCTATCCATTATAACTTTTTAGTAGCTAAATTTTTCTTCAGAAAATTCTTATATTGTGCTTTTACTCTTTAGCATAGAACATTTCCTAGGAAAAATCCCCCCCCACACACAATTTATTTGGATTAAAACTCTATCACCTAGTAAAATGAAAATACAATTTTAAGTAAGGTAATGCATTTGTTATCACCAGCTACTTATATCTGAAGCAGTGGAAAGATGATGTTGGGTTTGGGAAAATACGGAAATGGGTATAGAGTTGTGGTCCTTCCAGTGGGTCCACTAAAGGATGCTAACTCCTATATTATCTGTATTGAGAGAAGAATAAAGATTACTGGGCCAGAATATCCATGAATGTGTAGAAGTGGAGGGATTATGCTTCTAAGTCAATGAGAATATTGGGTAGATTGAATAGATTTGGAAGAAAAGTCAATGTAAGTAAAGAAATTAAATGAAAGGTGGTAAGGTATGGTAAGCAAGTCAGTGACGGGCAGCACTTCTCTAATGATGAAGCATTCTCCAGATAGCTGCTTTCTTAAGATCAGTCCAGGAAGTAAAGAATCAAGAGCAAGCAGTTTCTGTTCTTCTGATCATGGGTGGTTGTCTATGACCAGTGAGGGTGATAAGATTAGCAAACATCTTTAAACTGTCATTAATCAGCTGCAGATCTGTTGATCTCTGCCGCCAGGTCCCACAAACTGGCATACCACCCTCAATATATCAGATTAGGTGATACTTTAATATCTGATCCTCATAACTCCTTATAGAAGAGAGTCAATGGTTGATTGTTAAATTTCATTTTCTTTTTGTGTGTGTGAAATTGAGAAGCAAATGTAATAAGGCTTTTTACATAGTTATAGATGACTCCAGGGGCAGAGCCAGGAATAGACACCCCTTCTTTATACAGACTTGGATTTCCAGCCATGCAGAGCCCTGCCAATTGCAAACTGATCCGGTGTGTGCTGGCAATCTGTCCGTGTGCAGTAAGTGATCAAGCGCCACCCTTTCTGCAATAAGGCATTAACATGGACATCTGGCAAAGGTTACTTCTGCCAGGAGAATGCCTCTGCCCAGCTGTGGCTAGAGCTGCAGAAGATGAATTTTCTCATCGTCTCTCTGGGTCAAGTTTGCCTGAGGAGAGAGGCATTCACTCAAAATAAGAAATCAAAGTAAAACATTTTCTTGCACCTTCTCAGGTCTTAGAGATACTCTCTGCAGTGCAGGTTTCAGTTAGCTTTCATAAGATCACAATGCTTAGTCTCATTAAGGTTATCAGTTCTGTCATGTATTATAAACCCTCCAATCAAGGCAGTGGGAACCAGTGTTTCTATTTAATACCCGGAGAAATGGTGGAAGTCAGCGATTGATACCAACACAATGATGGGAAAAAGTGTCCAGAGGTGCTGCTCACATAATCTCATTTTACAACATCTTGAAAATTCAATAGAAAAGGCTCCACTAACAATACCATTACACACCACTGATTATTGTTCTCAAATGTTCCTAAAGCTCTAAAAGCATAACTTAACAATAAAAATGCTCTATAAATACATCCCAACAATGTAGGTAACTATATTTTTTCCCTTTAAAAACAAAAGCACCCTGTGTTAGTCACAGTCATATAATTTTACTTAGGCAATTTCTTGGCTAAAAGTAGATCATCACTTTAAAAACATCTAAATCTAAATCTAAATAAATGAGCTGTTACTTGACATTATGAAGTATTTCCAAATGATTTAGAAAAGGTAAAGAATATTGTGCATTGTAATAACTGCTACCTATTTAATATGTGATATATATTAGGAGAAATATTTTGTTTATTGTGTATTCTGTCTTATTTGCAAAGACGTTTGTTGAAAATGAATAGAATTTCCTGGCAAAAATCATGTATGGTTTTAAAATTTCCTGCTAGAAATGTGTCTATGATTCTTGATTTTTATCTTTGGCTATTAAGACTTTCAAAATACATATATATTTCAAATGAGTTAAAATGGTAGGAAGTTACTATAATATCCTGTCCAAAAAACAAACAGTTGAAAGCTATACATGAAATGCCAGCACTTGAAAAAAAAAATTCGAACTCATTTAGAAAAATATATTTTGTGCTTCCTGTCTGTACTCACATCTTGGACCAAAAAAGGAGCAATACCAGTCTATAGGATCAAGGAAAACTTTCAATATTATTTTCCTAAGAATTTTATATTATTTCATTCTGCAATTGAAAGAAATAAGAAATAAATATTTTTTGTTTTAATGCTAAAACTGTTAAAATTTTAGTTTGGCAAGTCTAAATTTTAAATAATTTGAATATTATTGAAGACCTTAAAAAAATGATTTTCAAAACCATTGGTGAAATCCATATGCTTTTAAAAATTCATATTTACATCAAAATTCACTTTCAAAGTGTCATATGGAATTCCTTGAAATTTGCTGACACAAAAATTTTAATGCAAATTAAAATATTCACAATAGCAATTTAAAAATGAATGTCCTAAACTGTTTTATATTTTTACATATTGTTAACTTATGGCATTGAGAAACCTGTACATTCTTATTGAAATACATCCAGAAAAATCATTTTCATAACCTATCAGGATAAATTTCAAAACCTGTTTTCTACTAAGAATTCACAAAACTATCAGCTTACATTTTCTTTAAATACTTTTAAAAATGATTATTTGAAGCTATATTCTTAGATGGTAATTTTATGTATTCTGCCAGATTTGTTTACAGTTTTTATAAACAACATTTATTGGAGAATGCAAGATCATCCGAAGAGAAAGTTTTAACTCCTTCAAACATAATAAAACGATCAAACGTTTGGAATAGAAGCAAATTGTAAAAATGTGTCTTAACTGAGACGCTTTGCCCTAAGGAATCATGCCTTTGTGTTTGATGATTCTTCCATAAACCTGAGTTTATTTTTAAAAATTGACCCTTTTAATGCAAGAAGGTTGATGGAGAAAGAATTCCTCTTACGAGTTTTTCCACTAGACACTATAAAACTCCATCATAGCACCTTGCATTTTTGGCATCTGCGGTTGAAACTCACAGCTGAATATTGCCAGACCTTATTTTGAAAAACGGGGTTGTCTGTAGAATGCAAATCATCTGGATGAAAATTCAAGTCAAATAAAACCTGTTTTTTTTTTTTTTTTAATGAGGTTGAGTGGTGAGAAGACCCAAACTATCAGGATGTAAAGCAAATTCTCCAATATTTTAAACAAAATAATTGATTACAGTGTACTAAATGCTTTATGAAAACAACTTTGTAATGTCATGGATTAAAGAATACATTCTTGAAATTAACTTTTAAATTAATGTTTTAAGGGAGAAAAGAGTAAAAAAAAAGAGAGAGAGAGGAATGAAGGAAAGGCAAGTGTAAAGGTAAAAAGCAAAGAAAGCTAGGGTTGGCTTAGAAAGAGCCTTGGTCACATGCTTCCTGGTCTGTTGTGGTGTTACCATTTCCCCTACACACTGAGATATCTTGCCCATAGTATGGATTCTATGTGATCATATCAAATATGGAAATATTTGGTATTTGCGTAAATTTTAATTTTTTTCTTGGATAGCTAGTGATTTTTTAAATTCTCTTTTCTTTATTGAAGAAACTCAGACTACATTCTTTACTGTTTTTGCATTATATTTATAGCTTCTGTATCAACCCAAATTCTCATTTTACAATGGTTTATATTAATACTCTAATGAACTATGTACTCACTTTACTGAACACTCAATCTAGAAAGTACAAGCATTTATTGAGAAGTCTATTTACATGAAGAAGTGGCTCATGTGGAATTCAGTATTGTATATGTTTTATCTTTCTCAGGACAATAGTTTAAAATAAGTGTTGCAACCAGGAAGAGCAGAGAGGAGTCATAAACTGAGAAATTCTAAATAATTCAAGGATGTGCATGGAAATAATGTTTCAAAACTGAAGTCAGAAGCAGCTGCTGGGGAAAAATTGTTGTGTGTTTTTTTTTTAAAGAGTCGCAGAAACAACAGTAGTATTATTTCAGGTTAGCTCACACCATTGTGTACATTTACAATGCTACATTTGTATGCTTACATTGATTGTGGAAAGAAAATTTAGACCACTTAAAACACATAAACACAGCAAATATAGAGAATCTTTCTAGTTCTTGCAGACCGTACGTGTGACGCTATAGTAAGAAATACTGTTCTACTTGCAGAATCTATTCTAAAATATGATTCTGTTTTTAAAGATTTATATTACTTTTATTTGATGATACATAATAAATGTGCAAATTTATGTGATTTAAAATAAGTAGAAGAGAGGATTTAAAATGTTTCACCATGAAAAATGATAAATGTTTGAGGTAATGATTTTATACTTTTAAAAGTAAATCTAAACTTGAATCGTAAGCCAAAGAATCACCCGTTTGCAAAGAAAGTATAAAAATAAGACGTTATTGTTTTTCTTTTCTCTTTTGTTTATTTCACAAATGTGCTGTATCTTGACAGAGGATCAGGAAAAGGGACATTGGAGGTGGTTGACAATAAATGTGAAGCCAGTCATTATCCAGGCAAGTAGTTCCCAATTCTAAAATTGAACAAGATGTGGAAGCAACTTATTTATTACTCATAATCCCTAGGTTTGAAGTGTGAATGGAGAAATGGGAAAAGGAAAGTAATTGACACCGTATGGGCATAAATATTCAAGTAAAAGAAGATATTCTTCAAGACATCTTTTGGAAAGAAGATAATTGATAATGATACAAGTAGAACCATTCTTAAATTTATTTAAATTGGTTTTAAACAGTTTCCTTTTCATAGCAAGAACTATTCTAGCTCCCTGGACTAATATAAAGATACTACAAATATATTTACCACTATATTTAAGTATTAAAAATCTAAATTTCTCCAATATTTTAAACAAAATAATTGATTACAGTGTGCCAAATGCTTTATGAAAACAACTTTGTAATGTCATGAATTAAACAATACATTCTTGAAATGAATTTTTAAATTAATGTTTTAAGGTTATTTACAGTTACTTTTTCTTTGAGTGATGGTGATGTTTACCCTATAACTAACTGGGAAAAAACCCCACATCATTCATCTTTAAAATTTGAGAAAGAACAAGCCCTATATCTCGAATAACTTGGTAAATTTCAAATAACATTTCTAAATTTGTAAGCTGGTCTCTCTTCTTACCAGAGTGTACATTTGATCTATTCAAACCATGAGGCTATAAACAGTATATTTTGAGGAATTTTATTTTAGCTATTGGGAAAACTAAAATAATATATGGTATTGAATGCTAAAACATAACAATATTAATTACTCTAATTAAGAGACTTCTTAATTTACATTGATAGTTAATTTTCAAATACTGATCTTATTTTAATCTGTATATATTTTTATTCATAAGAATGCAAATTAATGGTATTTAAGAAGAAACTTACTTTTTAAATGTATTCCTAAAATGACAGGGTTTTTTTTTTCTTTTGATTATCAAATGTATTGTTTCTTGTTTTTATTTGGTATTACTCCAATACCCAAAAAGAACTTTTATGCAGTTGATTCTCATTAAAGCCAAACATTTCACCTGCTATATGATCTCCCATAATCAACTCTTCCATAGAATTAAAATTAAGAACAATACTAAACCATGCCCCATCCCCATGAATTACAGCTCACAGACAAAAGCTGTAATATGCTAAGACTTGGCCATAGAAACATGGTGAACTGAGTGGCGATGGACTAGATCCTGACTTCGCTGAGCACTTCAAATTTCCATTTTGACAATGCTGTCATTGACTTATTCTGCGTGGATTATCTTATTTAGATTACATGTGCAGGGCACACATGAGTTACTTTCCCTCTCCCTCCATCTTTTGGTCTTGACTTTCAGTACTTTTCAGTCCTGGATGTCTTCTCTGCTCTTTCCTCTGCAGTTTTCTGGAAAGTGTGACATGAATAAGAAGTTCTTTTTTATGTTCCTGTCATGTGAAAAAAAAAAATACAATCCAAAACTGCACACTGGTCAAGAAGAGCAAGGAGGTTTCTTCTCCTCTACTATTTTCATCTTTTTGCAGTAGATCCCTGTGGATTCTGTCATGAGGTCTCAGGCAGGTCTGAGAAAAAAAGTATGCTGTGTTCTAGTGGAGATGTCTAGCCTTGGGCATAGAAGGGAAAAGTTTGTCATCCCAGATCCTGGTGTAAAGTTCAGCAAATGAGCAGCTATGCTTTTCTGAAAATCAGAAAATGATTTTGTGTTATTTATATGCCAATTTCAACTTATCGCTGGCTGGACCTGAGAAAAATAAATATCTAAAAATGGTTAATAATTGATGATAACTTCATTGAGGCTCAGTTATCTACAGTGAGTAATGTCTGAATTGAGGTTTCAGGTTACTGTAGACAAAAGTGTGAAGCCATAGTTAAAAACAAAAAAATTAAGAAAAAGGTTTATTCAGTTAAAAGAATCATTTGTTGGTTAAAATAAATTTTAGAGCATTTTAAGGAAACCCAGAAACTCATGCATATCTTAAAATGTAGTTATGATTGAATACTTTATTCAGTGAAATTGAAATGATTTTTTTTTTCCAGTTTTTTCTGGTTAAGGTTCAAATGGGGAGAAAACCTATTGTCTCAGTTTCAAAAGTAAAGAGTTACCTACTTTTTCCCCCACTGTAAAACTTAAGAAATTATCCAGATATTCTGATTATATTTAATGGGTTAGAAACCTTTGCCACTCCAAGTCTGATTGATCTTAAATTGCTGTATAACTTTTTACTTGGAAGCATGGCTAAGCAATAGCCATTGTAGTCACTTTTTTAAAAAAAAAAATCTATTTTATAATTATATTCACAAAATGAAGGAGAGATCCCTTCAGAAGAAAAAATATGTAAATTTTGAAGTATGTTTTCATAAATTCCTTCACATGTGTACAGTAACTATTTCTCATCAATAGCATATGTACAGATACATCGGCCCACAAATGTGTCTGATTATTGGGCCATCAATTTCACTCATACTAAATAAAGTAGTTTGACTTTATTATTTACATGATTCTTAAAATATGCAGACCATTGACCACACAAATAAACATGTGCTTTTGGATCAGTATAAAGCCTGGTGTTTATGAACAGGGTTCTTTGTGTTTTTAACAATATCTGGCACACTTAAGCAAAACTCTTTACTGAGACATGGAGCTTGGGTAATTGTGTGCTTCGTGATCTGTGCCCCACAGGGGCCCCAACCTCTGCTCTTCAGGCAGACAAGAGTACAAAAATCTGTTACTACAGTTTGACATTTTCTTTGCATGATTCGGTCAGTTGGTAAATCTCCACTTCACAGTTCTTAGAAGCCCAGATTTCCCGTTATGAAGCAATGTGGTTCTGATTACAGCATTATTGAAATCCAGGCATAGTACCTGTGTTCTGCCAGCAGTTCTACCTCTCATTTCCCACATTAACATGAACAACTTGGGATCTCTGCCTCCTTCTTCTTTGCTGTAGTGGTTTGGGGAGGTTGACAATTCTAGGGGTTGCAGCAGGTGAGGATGAAGACAGTAAGCATCATCCACAATTCAAGTTGTCCTGCAATGATCTTGAAGTGGAGAAGAGAATCATGATGAATGGAACTAAAACTGAAAATGTTTTTTTCTAGGTAGAGCTATGGAGCTAGCACATCTGTTTCGGGCTCTAGTTCTGACTCTTACCAACAAGTTCAGTTTGTGAGACAATATGAATATCTTCCAAAGGAACGCTGCCAAAGACTTCTAGAGGCACCATGAAAAGCCCCAATCCTACTTCATATTGCATGATAAACCTGGTACATGGCACCATCTTGGCTCTCCTGATTTATATAGCAGGTTCTGAACTCCTCTCCTCTGTCCTTTAATTCTTATCATCCTATAATTATTTCCCCACAGGGGAGGCTGAATTTTCTTTCAAAAATGAGCATAGGTGACATAGTTCACCTCTTGCTGGAATGCTCCAGTGGCTTCTCACTGCACTCTGATCAACATCCAGGATCCTTTCTGTGACATCAAAAGCCAGACACTATCTGGGAGGAACCATTTTTCTGACCTCGTTTCTTACCAGTCTCTCTGTTCCATGCCTAATGGCTCTTTCCTGAAACCTTTGAGATGGCTATTCCTTCATTTTAAAAGGCTCTTTTCCTGCTCCATCTTACTACCATCCTCTCTTTCATCCTTAAAGTCTCAGCTGGTCCCTCATGGCAGCTCCTTATAGAACTCCTCCAGGAGCACTGTATCTAAAGAAATCCCTGAGGGAATCTCCATTCTACCTTATTTTCTTCACTGCACTCATTAATACCAATATTATTTAGTTGCTTTTTTAGTTTACTTGTATTTTTTTTTTTGTCTTTCTGTGCATGATGTGTGCTATCTAAGGAAAATGATTTCACCTTATTCCTGTTGGACCATAGCTTACAGAATATAGTCATCCAGTGGATGAAGACCAAATTGTTGAGTTTACCTTAGTTTCTTCACTAAGAAGAAAAAGCTCAGGATGGGTTTCAGAGCCTCAATCTACTACAACTAACACGGAGTTCACTGATTTTCATTCACTTTTCCCATTGCCCTAATTCTTGTCAGAATCCTACATTTATTTATTTATTCCAAGGATTAAACTCAGGGACACTTACCACTGTCCAACATGCCCAGTCCTTTCTATTGTTTATTTAGAGGCAAGGTCTTGTTAAGTTGCCGAGGGTCTGGCTAAACTGCTGAAGCTGGCCTCAAACTTGCAATCCTCCTGCGTTGGCATCCCAGGTCATGTGCCACCACATCTGGCAGAACTTTGCATTTATTTAGTTTCTATTACTGCCTAGAAATAGAACCCAAAACAGGTTCCCAGTCAGTATTGAAAAAAAAAATGGAATCTGATTTTTATTTTCAATAAGTTGAACAATCTCATATTTACCATATAACTCATTAACTCTACTAAAATAACCAAATATTTACATATAAATAGAGAATAATTAGTGATAACACTCCCTCTTCTAACATCAGCAAGACAGTCTCGGTTCCTGAAATGTGAAGGCCATGCAAGCTAAGGAAGGGATAAAAATAATACTTGCAGTTTTTATAGAAACAACTTGCTAACAGTTTTTACCAATTACTGTGTCTGCTCACATAGAATGTCTTCAAGAAAGTGTTCTTACATATCCCTATTCTAGATGGAGTTCATGTGAAGTGACTCATGCCAAGCAGAGGAAACACCACACGTTTCTGATCCCCACCCTACTCGATCGAGACCTTCCCTCCTTGCCTCCTGTGTCCCTACTTTCTGCCTATTTGCTGTTTGAATGTGTTTGCTCTTTTTTATTTCCCTTGGATTTATTAAAGTTCAAACTTATCCCCTTGTTTTTCATATTTTAAAGCATGCAGAAATGAAAGGTGAGGGAGTGGAAAGAACTGCCATTCAGGGAATGAGAAGGGTAGGAAGAGATTGTGGTAAGCATCGTGGGATCTTTGACAAAGAGAAGTTCAACAAAGCTTTTTAATAAAGAGAGGAAGACCAGTGCAAGGTTAAGTAATTCCTTTTCAAAGTTAGCCAGAGGAAGACTGGAAATGACTAGTGCATTTACTCATCCTTGACGGCAATGCTTTCCTTATTGTGCAACCAGAGCCTTGTGTCCTGTTTCAAGTCATCCTGGGAGCCCAGCACTTGAGAGCATTTAAAGGCTCTGGCTCTCAAATAAAATTTGATTGGCTGCTAAACACTAGATTTTCAGTTGTGATGGATAAAACAGTGGCATTTACTTCCTTTTCTGCTCTCAAGTCTCAATGACACAATTTTTTTTAAACTTTTCTGGGAAGGATAAAATACATGCTGAAGGGGTGCAGAGTTGCAACCAGTTAATAAGGGTAGCAGGGACACCTGCTCCAATTCCACAAATGGGGAACAAAAAAGTGGATAGCAACTTCAAGGTGCTTTGGACTATCTGTGGTTAAACTATGACTTGTCCATTGGACTGCTTTGCCTTCTATCCACCATCAGAGCCTGACTATCATTTCCCAGAAGCATAAACGGAGGAAAATCTCAGATACCTTTTCCATCTGGAAGGGTTCAGTAATACGAGGAAAACGAGCCCCAAAGTGTGAACAGTTGGGGAAAAGCTATCTTTTCTATTAAGAAAATAGATGCCAGGCTTGTGGAGGCTGCATAGTGTGTGAGATGCTTTCTTAGTTTCAGCAACACCATTCCTGGGCCAAGTATTGAGCCCAAGTTTAACATCTTAAATTGGAGATAATAATACATAGCTTGCAGTGTTGTTTTGAGGTCTAATCTAATAGGAGGTTCATAGGAGATATTTTGGTGGTGGATAACTTTAGAAAATATAGGGATAATTCAAACTCAGCCAAAATTAAATAATTACTGAGATCTTGTGCTAAGAAATGTAATATTCTTTACCAAATATGTAGTAATTGCAAATTCCCTATAAAATGATTTTTTATCATTGTGTAAGCTATCCTCAGCTATACAGAGGCCACATGGAGTAATAAAGGTTCTTTTGAAATATGCTTCATCATACTTGTTACAGATTAAATGTGGACCTGAAAATCTATGAGAATATGGTTCTTTAAAACATTCAGAAAAAAATCAAATAGTTTAAATGCCAGGATGCTGGGTAGCTCATGGGTAAAATGTAAGGAGGTTTTTTTTTTGTTGTTGTTGTTGTTTGTTTGTTTGTTTGTTTTTCCCTTGAAATACAAAGGTATTTATGTTATGAAGTATGAAAATCTATTTGAGTGAATTTTTAAAAAATTGCTTATCTGGTTGTATTAGTTTCATTTAGACCCAACTTGATTTACCCTAGTAAATCAAGTTGTTATGTATTTTCTTTCACATTATTAAGAAAATGTGAATGTCACAGATTGTAGTTTATTAATTCATGGTTTCATTGCAACTTGATATATGGGGATTAAGCATCAAACCTCTCACAAATTCACCAAACTAATGTTTAAGATTATGAAGATTATCTGCCAACACAAAAATAGCTTTTTTATGTTTTTACAAATTTTGAAAGCAACATACACTAACTGTTAAAAAACAAAACCAACCTAAAAAAAAAAAGCAAAAGCAAAACAAAACAAACAAACAAACAAAACAGAAAATGAACTCAGACCTAAAGGAAGTTCTGAAAAAGAAAAACAAACATCTATAAGACCATTACCCAGGCAGACGGCCTTTTTGGTTTATATCATCCAGACATCTTTTAAAGCAGTCCTGGATTCTACCTAGCTGGATTCATACTATATGTGATGTTTTCAACCTCATTTTAAACTAAAATGGGCCGTGGAGTTCAATGTCAATGAACATGTATCCGTAGCATTTGTAATGGCTTTCATGAGAATCCATTTGTATAGGTATACCTTAATTTACTCATTTTCCTTTTTGAGACAATTCAAGTTCTTATTTTCCTAATTCTTCTTACTATTAAAACAAAGACATTTATTTGCCTGGTTGTCTCCATATAATTAATTACTATCAATAAAATTACTAGGTTAAAGGAAATTCACATTTTAAAATTTTTTGATATGAATTTTTAAACTAATTTTTGAAAGTTTTTCCCACTGTGACCTGTGTTTGTGTGTAGCTTTTCTTTCTTGTTATACCCAACATTGTTGTCCTTTTAAATCTGTGCTTATCTAGTAACATAAAATATGCTATTTCAACTTTCTTCTTTTTCTCCTTCTCCTTCTCTTTCTTCTTCTTCTATTGGAGTCTAACTCAGGGGCACTTTACCACTGAACTACATTCCCAGCCATTTTTTTAAATTTATTTTGAGACACTAATCCTCTTATGTCAGCCTTCCAAACTGCTGGGATTACAGGCATGCATTACCATGCCCAGAAGTTTGCATTTTTTGTTTACTGATTACCATGAACAATTTTTGTCTGTATATTGACTATCATCCTACTTTTGCAAACTGCCTGCTTATTATTTATTATTTTTATGCTGGTCTTTAATGTTTTTCTAGACTAATTTCTAACAGTGTCTCATATATTAAAACTATCTGCTAGTCATTTTGCAAATTTATTATTTTTAAATTATTTTTAAAAATTAATAGCATCCAAGTTCTAAGTAAAAAGTAGCAAAGCTAATATAGGCTAAAAGGAGCAGGGGTGTGGGGCCAGGGTTGTGGCTCAGTGGTAGAGTGCTTGCCTAGCATGTGTGAGGCACTGGGTTTAATCCCCAGCACCACATAAAAATAGAAACAAATAAAATAAAGGTATTGTGTCCATCTATGACTAAAAAAAAATGTTTAAAAAAATGAGCAGGGATGCATAAAGAAATAGGGATGGGCATTAGAGAAAGATTCAGGATGTCCCTAGATATTTTTTTTTTTGAATAATGGTTAAATTATAACATGAAGAATAGGATTAGACATTTAAAAAATTCCTAATAGTTAATATTTTAAAAATTTGACTATGCTCTAGAAAGAGTCACAGAAGTCTTCTGGGGTACTTTGTAAATGGGTTACATACCTTTCTGTCAGGCTTGCATAATCCACAGGGATGGGCCAGATGACCTTTCAAGATGTCCCTTTGCTCTGGGTAATTATTTTCTTCTATTTTCACACATGAACTTGATTTTCTAAAAGCTTTGATTCTTTTCACTTAATTTACTCATGTTGTCTATATTTGCCTTCCTAAATAGCTTTTCAAGAAGAAAAAGTAAAGTGAATAAATTCTAAAGTATATTGCTAAATCCAAGAACAAGTATGAGTGGGCTTGTCTTTCAATCCTTCCTAATAGCAGAGAGCACACAGAACAGTGTGACTGTGAGTCATCTTCCTAAGGTTTAATTTCTTACTGCTCTCTTGTGGCCATTCAAATGAACTGTCCAGAGGCATTTTTTTAAAAAAAAAAAAAACAGATCCTATATTAATAGGAAAAAGTTTTCCAAGCAGAGTCATCTGATTTTGTTTATGTAAGAAATTTGAAGTTTTTGACATTTGAACATCAAGGACGTAAAATAATTTATTTTATTATTATGCTCTGGGATGGAATTGCAGAAAAGAAATGCCTGTTAATTTCTTCCTACTTTTTTTTTTTTAATAAAGCCAACCACATTGTTATTCATCTGTGAAGTCATCAAAAGGCTGAAGTTTGAAATATTTCTGGCCATCCTGAAGATAAAATAATGGAATTCCCAGCTTGTTCCCTTACTGTGGTTTTGGGACTATCAGTAGGGTCTAAGTTTAGTCTTCATAATTTAAAACAGCTTCCTCTCAAGGGAAAAAATAATTCAAATACTAGTTATATGTTAGAGTACAAATAAGACATAACTAATACATAAAATTATGTTGTTATATTTTGGTCATCCATGAATACAGAGGACCCAGGAGTTGCATCTTAGCAATCTTAAGACAAACGGAATTGAAATGTTCTATTCTTACAGTTATGTTAGTCATGGAAATTATGATGTACTCTGACAGATTTCTAATTCATTTGTCCTCAATTTCTGGGACCACATGTACTCAATCATGCCAGGATTTAAGCAGAGTTGGTTGATACTGTAATTAGCACACATGTATTTTTGTACCTAACATTCCTGCAGAGATGCACCCAGAGTGCCAAGGGTTAAGTTTCGTGAACCAATGCATCTTGGAGGTGCATCTATATGCCAGATCCTGGTTAAACAGTGGAAATACCCACCCTGGAAGGCGTAGCCTCATTGAGTTTGTGTAGTTGACTATATGAGACAGACACAATCAAAGAATGACAAGAAGGTATGTAAAACTGCAACCATGGTAAGTGCTACAAAGAGGAGAGAGATGAAGATGTTATCAAGTTGAGAAAGTCAGATGAGGTTTTCCTGAGGATGTGATGCCACATCCAAGATGTCATGATGAGTAGGCAAAGAGGAGAAGAACAGAAGGACCAGCATGTGCAACATCCTTGCTCTGAGAGGGAGCAAGGAGCTTTCAATGAAATGAAGAAGAGTCAAGAACTACGGTTGAGAAAAGTAGAGAAAGTACGGGATGATTTGAAGTTGACATTTGTAGGTTTTGTGAGTTGTCAAGTAGATAGTATGACTTTATTATGAGAGTGAAAGGAAGACATTGGCATGATTTAATCAGGTAATGCTAGGATTTCCTCATGTTTGAAAGGATCATTCTTTTCAATGTGTGGAAAATAGACATAAGTTAGAGCAGTGAGAAGAGAGTTCTTTTAAAGATATTGCATGGGTGTGAAGAATGTGAATCAGAGGATAAAGAAGGTCTTATCCTTAGGGCTTGTATTAGATATCAGGGATGGGTGTGACAGAAGTAGTCTGGAAAATTCTTGGCTTAATAGCTTCAACAACACATTGAATGCTGGTTATATTTACTGAGGGGGGAATACCAGAAAGTGACTGCTTTGGGAGAAAAGTTGAGTTGATGTATGGGAGACATTGAAGTGGAGATGTCAAAAAGGCAGTTTGACATGTCAACCAAGAATTTAGAGGAGTAAGCTGTGCTGGAAAGAGAATTTGAATGAATTTAATATTCTAATGTGTGAATTTTGATGAGATTGTTGAGGGGTAGAAAAATTATATAAAGAGTAAACCTTGTAAGTAAAACTTGAAAAACTTAAATATTTATTTGTTAAGTAAAAAATAAATAAACGAAGAACAGAGAGGGGGTGGAAATATAGCAAAGGAGAGTGAGAAATACGACTATAGCAGATAGTATAAAATCATGAGTACATGGTCCCAGAGAAATCAATGGATGATTGGAGTTAAAGCATAATGAGATGGGGGCTGGGATTGTGGCTCAGCAGTAGAGTGCTCGCCTAGCATGTGCGTGTGAGGCCCTGGGTTCGATCCTCAGCTCCACATAAAAATAAATAAATAAAGATATTGTGTTCAATGACAACTAAAATTTAAATATTAAGCAAAATAAAAAAGAATAAAGATGATTAATATGTGTGTTAGTCAGCTTTTCATTGCTGTGACAAAATATCTGAGAAATTAACTTAAAAGTTGTAGGGGTTTAAGTTCATGAGCAGTTGGCTGTGTTGTTTCTGGGCCCATGGGGAGGGAGAACATCATGGTTGGGTGCACTTGATGGAGCAAAGCTACTCACCTGGTGGTGGCCAAGAAAAAAGAGATACAGGAAGAAGAGGGGTTGGGGACAAAATATGACCTTCAAAGGCATGCCCCTAAGGATCAACTTCTTCTAATAAGGCATCATCGTCTAAACTTCTAGTACTTCTTAATAGCCCACTTTTTAAATTATAATTCTATCAATAGGTTGATCATTTCAGATCCAAACCATATCAGCATGTCAAGCATCTGACAAAGTAATAACAAATAATAATATCTAATACCTATAACATTAATACGAGTCAGTTATTTTCCCAGATCTTTACATGTATGAGTTCATGGAATCCTCCCACCTGTACTATGACGTAGACGCTATTGTCATATTGAATTTGGGGGTGGAGCAAGTGAAGCACAGAGAGTTTAAGTACCTTGCTTAAGGATGCACATCTAGAAAGCCAAGTGTGTAAGTCAGCCTTCCACTACTGCAACAAACACCTGAGATAATAGAATTAATACTAAAAAAAGTTTGGTTTGTTTTATAGTTTTGGAGTTTTCAGTGCATGATCAATTGGTTCCATTGCTTTTGGGCCTGTGGGAAGGCAGTACATCATTATGGGAAGAACATGGTTGAATAAAGCTATTCATTTCATAAACGGGACACAAAAAGAGAGACAGAGAGGAGGAAATGGGGGAGTCCATAATCCCCTTCAAGGGCATTCCCCCCATCACCTGAAACCTCCCACTGGGCCTCAGCTCTTAAGGGACACTCTATGGAACCAGCATTTAACATGCGTGGCTTTGGGGACACCCAAGACGCGAACTATATCACCCAGGTGGTCTAACCTCAGAGTTCATGCTTTGTTTACCACAATTTTTTTGCCTCATGAAAATCCAAAGATAAAGACAGAAAAATATAGTTTTGACTTCAGTTACACGAAGGTCAACCATGACCTTCCCAGAAGCTGTTTGAGCGGAACAGCAGGGCCAGCAGCCACACTGGAGTGAATTGGAGAGCCAGGGAAGGTAAGGAAATGGACATTGCATTGAGTACAGCTGTACACATAGACTTCAAGAAGTGTGGATCTGAGAAATGTAGCTTGAATCAGGTCCAAAGACAGACATGTGCCAGGAAGACTCCTGTGAGCTCCGGGTAGCGATGGAAGATGCCAAAGATTCGGGTCATCACTCTATGGAAATGAGGGAGTGGTTTAGAAATGTATTGGGCTCTCAGTTCTCATTTCAAATGAGACCAATTTATTGCATTACTTCTGATATTAAATTTTTGAGGTCAAAAACTATTTTACTCATCTCATTATCAATCCTGTTTCCAAACCCAAGTACTTATTACTGTGCTTTATGTGTAACAGAGAGAAATGTGGTGCTGGTGAAAGTCACTCTTCATTGGCTGTGACTTTGGACAAATCCCAATATCCTGGTTCTTTAGCTGTAGAAGAGGGAAAACACCTCCCTGTCAGCATTTTTGGAAGAATGAAGAATAAAAATACTTTGTTAACAACACTATTCCACATAAATGCTAGGTGTTAATATAATAACTGTTATTGTAAAAACAAAGGAACGTGAAAGGGAGGGAGAGAGCTGTAGGTTTTGAGAGTTTCATTTGACTGGAAGAAACATAAGCCTATCAAAAAATGTGGGCACATAGTAGGTGCTCAATAACTACCAGCTGGTGGATTAATTGGTGTGTCCATTTGGAAAGGGCCAGAAGCAAAATACCCAACCACTGATCAGCCTGGTCTTTGCCTCAGCACCACTCATGTGAGCACCTTGGCCAGCAGAGGGGGCGTGTCATATCAGCAGTACTGATAGAAATGCATTTAACATAAATATTTGCTGATTGATTGATTGAACTGGACACATCATCAACATTGCAGCCCAAAACATTTTGACAAGTGATCTTGTGAGACTTGAGAGGCATAAGCCCGCCAGCACTATGGCAGCCAGACATTTCCTGAATAGTCACATTGCAGCGCCCCAGATGAATTGCCCACCAGCGCCAATTAAACATAGCTGTAGTTAAGCTTTCAGGGTGGTAGAAAATGATCTTCAGGACAGTTTAGGATTCACTGGGGAGCAACCAGTCTGCAATATTCGTTTCATACATAATTTGAGAAGGGAAGTGGAAGAAGATACAGGGAGTGCTGTGCTGTATCTGCATAGACTAAAGATTCTTCATCCAGATCAAGTCTGAGCATGTTTCAATCTTTAGAAACAATAAGATTTGTGGCTCTTTCAGGCATGACACCATGTCCTCTGAAATTTTTATTCAAGCACGCATATTATTTGTTAAAATACTTTGTAAAAACGTTGACTTTTTAAACAAAACAAATAAGCCATAAGAACAATAGCAAACAGCAAATGAACCAAGGAGAAAAGAGTACATGTCTGTGTTTGAGTCCATAGGACCTGACCCTGTTAATGGGAAGCAAACTACTTAGAAATATTTTCTATGTCTCATCTCTAGAGGAGTCATCATTCCCTATACTAGTACACCCTGGAGCCCCTTGGAGTCTTTGGAGTCCTTGACCAAACCAGGGGATGCTGGTAGGATCCGGCACTAAATCAGGTCAAGGTCAAATGCAGACTTCTGTGCAACCTGAAGGAGGGTTGTATCCCTTTTTAAACTTTCTTTTGGAGATGCTGTATTGGTGAGGTCCTTCAGGATAGGTGCTTTTTGGGACCTAGTGTTTCATTTGGTGCAAATTCCACTTTGTGATGAGACTTTCTATCTTTGGACATAAATTATCCCCCCGAATTAATCAAAGCCTGGAGGCCTGAGATTGAAATCTGGATTCTGCAACATAGTTTGAATATAGCATAAATGTTACTTGAAATATAATAGTTTGATTCATTTTAGCAATAAAATTTAAAAGGTCTAGTCTTTTGTTGATGGGTGGGCCATCAAGCCCCTAAATTCTCTTGTAAAAAACCCCACAACTATACCCACTTAAGTCCATGAAAATGGCTTTTGTATCCCTCCTTGCAGTTAACAGAAACTTACCTGGAAATGACATCTGCTGAAACCCACAGGTGGAATGGCTTTACCTCAAGATTGGAGGAATCAATGCAGTCAATTGTGAGCCACACAGAAGGAAAACTCCATTATTCTCCGCTGGTGAAGAATGGAGTTCTTCTCATCCCCAGGATTCCACGTTCCATATTCTCTTCATTTACGTGAAGAGGAAACCCCTCAGACTTCCATTTCTAAAGCCAAATTATCAGGTGATCTGTCACATTCCGTGTTCTGCTCTGCCATAGATTCACAATTTTTTTCCCACTCAAGAAAACATATCAGGTGGAACATAAGGAAATGGTGATATCAATGCTTTATAGAGATGGCATTGAATCTAATCAATAAAAACTAATAAATGCTGGTACTTCATCACCAGTGATACACTGCAGTTGCAACTGTTGTTGAGTACTGTTTTCTAAGACAGACACCTAAGAGGAAGGTTTGACTTAGAATGAAGTGTAAAACCATCTGATGTTCACTCTCTCCTCCAAGTTCCCGTTGAGTAGGCCTTCAGGAATCAGATGATGCTACATATAGCAAGAGCTTTTTTTCTGTGGCTGTACAGGGAAGAACCAGGCAAGAAAAAGAGCTCAGAAGTCACGTTGACTCTGACATTTCCATGACTGTCCTGACATCATTTATTTTAGTTCATTACTCTCAAAAACTCTTCTTGGATTATTTTTGTAAATAAAAATGTTCTCTAGGAAACAAAGTTAACATGTTCATCCTAATAATTATGTCAAGAACTCTTAATTGCAGCTAAATACTCTCATACTACTCTTGTTCTCATTCCAAAATATCCAGCTATACAAATACTAAATGAATATCTAATTAATATGTATTGAGATCTACTACATTCTAAACTCTTTTTATGTTCTACAGATAAAACAGAGAACAAAATAGTTTCTGTCATCACAGAGTTTACATCCTGGATGAGGAAATAAGTAACAAAAAAGCAATTATAACAAGGATTTAGGTCAACAATTATAAATGTTGATGGGTAAACACTAGATGCTAACAAACTAAATAGCAAAAGGCATTTAATCTCATGTTAGAGGGAGGGTTCTGTGCCTGGGGGGCATGATAATTCAGCTGCTGCCTGAGGATTGATGGGGAGTTAGTGACACACTAATCAGGCAGAAGAATCCGAGCTTAAGTAAGAGTTCTAGTCAAATGGAATGCCCTGTGCAAAGTAATCAAGACTAGGGATAAATGGTCTGTGCAAAAAATTCAGAATAAAGTACCTCTGGGAGTTGAAGTTTCATAGTGGAGTGGCAGGATTAAGAAAAATCAGACAATCTAACTCTTCTAAGCCAAGTTAAGACTTTGTGTTATCATAAGGACTGTAGGAAGCCATTGTAAAACTATCTAGGTAGTAGTGTTGTAGATTAGATTTGCATGTCAAAAGATTACTTGGGCATCACTGTAGAGAACAGAGGTACCCTTCACTATCCACATTTTTCAGTAGTAAAAGTTCACAGTGTCCCAACCCAGGAGTGATGAGACTTGAATAAACTTTTAAGTAACACCTGCCCCTAACCTCTTGCAACTTGCCGTACCAAATAGACTTGGATAACTTACTGTCCTGTCCTATCGGAACTCTTTCAGTTCAACTTGAGGAAGCAGATTCAAAGAATTCCTGATTCAGGGAATGGAGAGTACCTGTAAGTTTCCGTGGGGAAAAGACACTACTGGAGACACTACTTTTCTTCATGGTGCTTTAGCTTTTACCCCAGTGACAGAGAATGTGTTAGATACACCAGGGAAAGAATGCAGAGTGAGAAAAGAAAGGCCAAGTGACCAATCCTAGTGGAACACCAATGTTGAAAGTGTATTTCAGAATCTTCAAAAAGGGGTGAGAACCTGAAGTAGAGGAGGGGATGGGGGGTGTCTTCCTGTGAGCTGGTGAAGATAGTTTCAGGAAGAAGTATGTGGTCATTGTGCCAAATGATACCGAGAGGTCCAATAAGAACAAGAGAAAAAGAGTCTAGGAGATTTAGAGTCAAGAAGGCCATGGAGAGTGAGTTCACTGGGGTGATGCAGTGAAGAGATGGCAGAGAAATGAAGACAAGAAGCCTGCAAATGCAGAGAGCATGTTAAGGAAGTTTAGTGTGGCAGAGCTATAGATGGAAATGAGATTGACAACTAATAATTAACATGTGGATCAGATACTTTTCTAAATGTTTTACATTTAATGTCCCATTCAATCTCCACAAAACCCTATTAAATCACTTCTACTAAGTATATTTCCCAGATAGAGAAACTAAGACAAAAAGAAAGGAAATAGTTGCCCAAGGGCCCACTAGGTTTTGAAGCACCCTTCATCACAGTTGTACTGCAGCTGCTGATCAGTCCAAGGAGGTTATATATGGGTGCCCTTTCTAGATGTATACCACTGGAACACCTCCTACTTTATATTTGCTGTGTGAGAGTTCAAGTTAATCCTGCCCGCCTGCTCCAAATATTTAACTCCAAGGAAAATCACATTAGTTTTTCTACTTCAACAATTTGTCCCACTTAGCCCTGAAAAATGAAAGACACTTCTGGATTTTGTACATTGGTAGCGATTAGCACCATTTGTTAGTCACACCATGTATTATAGAGTTAACTTGTGGGTTCCTGTGAAACCATTTGGCTTGGATGCCAACATTATTAGGCTCACTTGATTATTTGAAATAAGTATGAAGGGATCTAGCAAATAAGCTAACACAAGGTAGAAGAAAGTATTTTTTTAAAACATTTTTACTTGTTCTTTTTAGTTATACATGACAGTAGAATGTATTTTGACATATTACACCTACATGGAGTATAACTTCCCATTCTTGTGGTTGTACATTATGTGAAGTTACCCTGGTCATGTATTCATATATGAACGTAGGAAAGTTATATCTGATTCATTCTACTATCTTTCCCATTCCCATTCCCCCTTCCTTCCCTTCATTCCCCTTTGTCTAATCCAACAAACTTCTAGTCCTCCTCCCACAACCTTATTTTGTATCAGCATCCACATATCAGAGAGAATATTTGGTGTTTGGTTTTTTTTGGATTGGCTTATTTCATTTAGCATGATAGTCTCCAGTTCCATCCATTTACCAGTACATGCCATAATTCATTAGAAGAAAGTATTTCTAAGAAGTTCTGAGAACCCAATGGCGGTTGTAGAGACCACGAATTTACTGTGGTATCTATCTACAAAATTATGTGATTTCCTCCAAATTATGTTCAGTTGCTGAGGTTAATGCACTGAGAAGGGAGTTGGTTGGATTCCTCTTGGCTTGGGCTTCTACCAACAGATGATGGAAAAATAATGAGTAAGGAAGTTAGGATATTAAAAGCAGAGTAGTCAAAATAATGGATCATGGGATTTAAGCTGTGTAAGAAAGGAAGTTAGGAGAGACTTGGTCAGAGAGAAAAGAAGGGTCAGAATTTCAATGGAATCACCTTCCTTACCTGAATCACTCTAGAGATCCAATGTCTAGAACATTACCAGGTACCCAAAGGGCTTTCAATAATATGTTAAAGTGACTAAACAAATGAGATTAAGTAATTGGAAAGAACTGAGCAATTGTTAGAGAGAGTAAGAGTTTTATGTTAAGTAATTATAGAATCTTAATTTGAAATTTAAAAACCAGAGCTGTTTCATGAGGCCCATGTGTTGAGAGCCAGGAGTTGGTTTGGGCTGAGCATAAATCTTTTCAGGCCCTCAGGATGATAATAGAACCTGTGGAGAGAGTAGAAATGGAAACTCAGGCACCAAGGCAATCAGAGAGTGAGAGGAATCATCAGGGAGTTGGAAGACAATGCAGAGGGGAGGACACAGGTTGGTATAACCAAAGGGCATAGAAGTCAAAGAAAATTATTCCAGTTAATTTCACCCAATAATGTTAATGGTTAATGTGATCATTTCACTTGGCTAAAAATTAGGCAACAATATAGGTTTTGTAGCCTTATTTACCTGTTTTCAAGGACCCAAATGAAACATTGATTGCCTGTCTGGAAAATTGTTTTATTCTGTGCCATAGGACATGAATCTTGTTTCTTTGTTTTTGGTATATGCCAACATTGGTTGAATCTCCAAGGAAAAATTTTATTTGACAGTAATAATCAATCAATACAAGAAAAAAAAACATTCCAATGAGTTTAAGTTTTTGATAACTATTTTATAATGTTCACAAATTCTTATTATTCACTACTGTTTCTCAATAAGAATTATCTACTTACTCTTGGCTCCCTTTACTATGGTGTGCATGATTTAAAGCAGGGTATGTCAAATACCTTGGGTTGGCCAGGGCCTTTTAATTTTTGCAATTGTATACTGTTTATTTGATAGTGTAGGTTGAAATTTACTTCATTCACATTTGATAATACAGATATTTCATTTTCAGGTGATTTCTTTTTATTTAAATAATATTATGTAAAATGCTAAATGCTTTATTTTATGTCTTAGAACTAAAATTTATCTCAGCTAGAAACAAATAAAGGTAAGTGGTTCCTTTGTTTCATACTTGGAAGAGAAAATGGAAAATCTCACCAACAATTTCAGGATAAAAAATGACTTGGCTATTTTACTCCAAAGAGTTTTTTTTCACTTGAATTATCTGAATATTTGTCTAATTCTACTCATCCATTTCTGTCAGAGAAAGACAGTGTCTGAATCAGAAACTCAAGAAAAACTTTCTTAGGCTTCAGTTCAAAAATAGGTGAAAATGTTCTGTCTAGGCTGTAATATGTAGAAATTCGAATGCCAAAATATTAACAACAACAAAAAAATCTTCTACCTTGAAGGCCAATAATTAGAATTTAGGAACAGAATCCAATCAATGAGTAGACCATTTCATAAAAGAGAGCTTTTGTGCTGAACTCCTTCCCCCCCCCCCTTTTTTTTATAAGTTGAAAGTCACCAGGCACTATTTGATAGCTTGTTCTACCATTTCATAGTATTCTTTTCTTTTCACTATTTCAGCTATGCTACTCAAATGAGTTTCCATAGCCCTGTCCTCAAACGTTGTACAGGGCATGATGGCTTGTTTTGTTTGGCAAAATTCTCTAAAACGTGATTCATTGTCTGCAGGTGATTCATGGTTAGGAAATTAATTCTGAACTCTGCCAGTGATTGCGGTTGATTAAAGTCCAGAAGTCCCTGCCGTCTGTTCACTAGCACTCTTTGTCAACTGGAAGATTTCTATAATAAAAAGAGCCGAAAGTCGATGTGCTTGATGCATGGAATTTACATGCATGTTTGCATCTTTTGAAACAGCTACTCAGGCCTACACAATTTTAACACTTGGCATGAAAATCATTCTAAAAGTGTCTGACTGAATGAATCACATTTTACAAATAAATATCTGTCAAATGGTGCAATTACTTCAGATTCAGTCATTAAGCCATAAAATAAAGAAGTAAATAGGATACATCTGCTGCAAAGTGCTATAGAAATGTGAGTTTCCTTCTCAAGTTTCTTGTCTTTAATATTTTAGACTAATTGGTAGAGTGATTCACGAGAAACATCTATCACTCGATCTCATCATGGCACCCCCCCATCCCCCCAAAAAAAAGGAGGGGAAAAGACTTAGGAAGCCTTTTCATAGGAAATGAAAAACAAAATTTCCCTAAGTGAGAAAAGAAAGCAAAAAATGGGGATGGGCATAAAGCTTCCTTTGGTGTGTCACACTAAGGAGATGAACCAGACATCTCCTGAGAAGCACACCAGCAGCTCATGGCGTTAACCCATTTCCTCTCACAGCAGAACATTTAGCTGAGTGCATGCTAATAAAAGTCGAGGTAGAGAGATTGTTCTCTGTGTAAATGAAAAAAAAAATTCTTTATTTCCAGTGGATGGTTTTCTTAAATGAAGAAAGTAAATATACTGGGATGATGTGAACTTCATAATTCTCCATCTCTTTAACTTGGTCAGTGGCGTAGAATTTATATTTGCAGGCAGGTGAGGGATTACAAGTGTTAAGCACATCTGTTGATATATTAATAGACAATATAAAACAGGTCTTCTTTCTCCACTTGGCCCCCTTTATGTTAATAAATGTAAAATAAATGACATTGAGAAGGGAAAAATTTGTGAACATTTAGTTTGGTAAAATATTTAAAATATTTTTCATTGGAATTTGATTATAAAACAGTGCAATTTTATTGTTGTTATAACATAAAAGTAGTATGTTATTAGTGTTAGAAAAAATAACAAAAAGAATTGAAAATTACACAGAATACTGCCATCCAGATAACTAATGTTGGAGTCTATGTATCTTGTGGTTTTTCTGTTTTTCAAAGAATAATTGTAAGCCTAGACCTAAAGAGTTTTCCCTGTTTCTGATTCCTCTTGTATCTCTGACCTGACCATAGAAGAACATACTCAGGCTAGTTTGATTCTCTAAAGGGGATGAAAGACTTCTGGAACATGTAGAGCAGAGCTGTCCCAGCTGACCACAGGCCTACAGTGATGCATGAGTGATGATAACTGTATGAGTGGTAATATGTGATTGTCATTTGGGGTTGACTCAGTATGCAGCAATAGCTAACAGATACAAAGTGTTTACAGATACATTTGTGTATATTAAAGGATATCATGCTTTGGAAGCACAATATCCTTAATCTTTTTTTTTAAGTCACTATATAACCACACTTAGCATAAATAAATATTTCCATTTTTGTCTTCCTGCTAGAATGTGAAGTTGGTGAAAACAGATACAATTGAATGCCAATATCTGGCCAGGATCTGGCATTCTATAAGAACCTAAAAGGTGCATATAGACCAAATTAAAAATTTCATTAACAGCATTTTAATGGTTGCATTTATTTC
>NW_026000075.1:13324242-13353274 GCF_001458135.2 Marmota marmota marmota
ATATATATATATATATATATATATTATAATGCATCATGATTTCTCTACTTTATTCTTATTAAAATCTTTGTGCAGCCTTTCAGTTCAGTCTCTGTGCACATGTATGATTACTTTCTTGGAAAAAATTCTGAGAAGTATAATTTTGGATCCACAGAAAGGACAGCAATTTAAATAAAAAACAGTTTATTAGCATCTTAGCCATCACAATTTGGCAAATTGTCTTGTTTTTCTTCTACTTCATTTGACTAATAATGTGGTTTTTCTAAGTGAGAAAAAGAATGTTTTCAGATTGTCCCAAGCACAAGAAAGGTGTAATATTGGGAATTTTTCCCCCTAAAGATGAAGAAAATAGGCTTTAAGCACTTCTTTTTCTGTTGTTTTCTCTCTCTGCTTCTTATGGTTCCTTTCATTTGTAGTCCATGAAGCTCCTTTGAGGTTGTATGTGAGCAGAACTTTTTTCACCAGTCTCTTCTGTGAAAGGGCTGCTCTCCTCCATGGCACCCCAGCAGGCCCACGGAGTAGGTGAATGCACAAACTGCAAATCACAGGCTGAAAATTCCAAAGACAGGACCTATCAAGACCAAAGGAGAAGCAGTCTTAACTGCCTTTGTGTACAACCCTATTATCTAGCTTGAGGGAACCTTTTGCACCTTTCAGTCTGGACAGGTTTAAAAGCAAAGGCCAGGAAGTTGACTAGAGGAGGAGAGAACTTATTAGCAACCGGAAGAGAGGTGTGCCCAGTAAAGTTGAGGGCCTTACACCCACAGCATTTGACAGAGCATAGCCTTTCAAATGGGCCATAATTGTGTCTGAGCCTCTTCCTTCCTCATCTCTAGGGATCATTCCACAACATAGACTTCACAGCGAACAAAGACACTAGCTTTACCGCTTTCTGTGTAGTACCTGATGAAAGTACAATAGGCTTGTCAATCCATGGTAATGCTATTCCCACATTCTGCCAAACACTGTATTTATTATCCAACATAAATGACAGCAGGCTGACAGATTTTGTTAGCACGGACACTAGACGTTAACTATGCCCCATCTATTTTAATTGATGTGTACTACTATAGTTTAAGAAACTTTTGTTGGTTGTTTTCTAAACGAGACTAATTTCTGTTTTAATGCTGATATTATGTTCAGTTCAGGCTGAAGCTAAGGAAATATAATCAGAAGAATTTCATTCTACCTCATAGGTTATATGGTGTGTAAAGATCAGAAAAAAAATAGGGGGTGGGTTTTTTAGTTTCAAATAACTGTAATTTTAGCCCCCTTCTGATATCAGAATTGTCTTGGATGGATTGGAATATAACCCTTTTTAGCAGAGTTGAAACATTGACTCCAGGATCAGAACTCTACTCTGTATGTAGAATAAAAGCTGAAAAGATTTGTGTTTCCAACTGTGCCTCACCCCCAAAACTCACCCACAAAGAAAGCCATGTCTTGTCACTGTTGTAGGAAGTTGTGCTTGTAAGCAGCCTAATTCAAACCATTAAAGTTGAAAGTACCATATTTCAGTAAAGATTTTCCCATTTATCCATGAAGTTCAATTTAATAAAAAAAAAGCCTCTGAATTTTGAAACAAATTAGAAAGAGAGAAATGAAAAACGATACTCTCCATTTATGTTGGAAAATTGGAGACACAATTCAGGGCCTACCCTCACCCTCTCCTCCACAAAAAGACCAGATTTATATGTGTATTCAAAATGATATGAATAATTGGGGCAATTATTCAGATATTTGGACTGGAATATTCAGGAATACTACATAAAAGTGCTTAGATATTTTGGAGTTTGAATTATTTTGATAATGGGACCAATTCACCATTTCATGTTGCCTCTGCAAGTATAGCAGTACCTTTATTAATGTCTAGTTTATAGACAATAATTCTCTCTCTCTCTCTCTCTCTCTCTCTCTCTCTCTCTCTCTCTCTTTTTCTCTCTCTCTCTCTCCCCACTCCACTGCTCCCACAGGGGCACATTACCATTGAACTACTTCCCCAGAACTTTTTATTTTGAGACAGGGTCTATATTTTAGAGGCTGGCCTCCAACTTGAGATCCTTCTGCCTCAGCCTCCTGAGTCACTGGGATTACAGACATGCTCCACTGTGCCAGGTTCTCCATAGACACTTCAAGAATAGGGCTGTGGGGGGTGTGTCTCAGTGGTAGAGCACTTGCCTAGGATGTGTGAGGCACTGGGTTAGGTTTTCAGCACCAAATATAAATAAGTGAATAAAATAAAGGTCCATTAACATAATAATAATAATAATAGATACTTTATTTCAAATCAGGAGACCTAGGCTTGATTCTTTTTCACCCTTACTAGCCATGTGACCTTGGATGAGCCACTTTCCCTTTACTGTTCCTTAATCTAGATAAAGATATAAAGCAGACCCTGCACATTCATGAAGTTGAGAAAAAGCTGAATAACTAACGACACAAAGATCTACTGTTCATTGGCCTCCAGTTATCTTATATATGTGATTTCATTTAATTTTCAATCATCACAGTTGTGTAGAAGAATTGATATCTAGAGAAATTAAGAATCCCCCAAATCACCCAGCTAGAACTGCATAGAGCCCATAAACACACCTCAGGCCTGCATGCCTCTCTAATAAGATAACTTTTACACAAACATAAGGGATCATTATTCCTATGATTCTAGGCAGAGCAATGAACCAAGCAACCTACAACAAGTTGAGCAAACTTCCATACTGGTGGATATTTAAAATTTGCAGATTTCTCATCTTTTTTCACCAATGATTCTAGGACACTGCAACAAATGTCTGTTCACGGTGTCACAGTTGGGGCTGTAGCTCCATGTTCATGAAGGACATGTGAAACCTGTTAGTTTTGGCACCATCATCAATAATAACTTTGCCATTTCCCTCAGCATGGGAATCAATCCCTGGGGTTGGATTTGCTAACACCAGCATGAGGTCTCTTATCTAATCAGAGCTAGACTTAGCTATATTTCAGTGCATTTGACAAGGAATGATGTAATGGTCTTAGTTGAAAATGAGATACGCAGTTGACATTTGAATATCACATGGTAATATGATTGTTAACTGAATTACCAATAATAGGCTTAGTAAAAGCGTAGTTTAAAATAGGGTAATGGTTTTACTCTAGACTTTTTTTTCCCCTTGGTTACCATGCTACTTAACCACACACATGTACATATGTGTCGACACACATATATATGTACTTATCTACAAAATAATAATGATATGCCTGTGAAACCAGATTGTGTCTGTTTTAAATAAAGAGAAGTCACCATTTTTTCATCATTTAAAATTTTCCCACATATGGATGAGAAAAATAAAAATAAAAATCTTCTTTCTTGGATTCCAGTAGTGAGTTATTTTTTCCCATCTGTTCAGCATCTCTACCCTTCAGATGTTTTGAGGGTAACACAATAGTACATTCCATCCCTCATAAATTTCCACCAAAATTTCCATCAAGCATACTATACAACGAACATGGACTAGGCTGCCTACCACTTGCATAGCTAAAAAGAAGGAATATTTGCAATTAATAAGGAGATGATTTGATCTTTCTAGGAATAATGGATAAGATATAATATATAGCACAACTCCATAAAATATAGAGAGATGACAAATAGACTAATTTTATATTAAACTATTGCTAGGAAAACTGCAAATGGAGGTCAATCTTTGACAGATCTAAAAATACAACCATGTGGATCAAATTTTCCAGTCACAGTTTCATCTCCATAGATTTTCTTTCCTTTGTAAAAGATCTTGCTATTTCTGCAGAGGAGCTGATTAGACTGTCCACTTTAGTGCTGAGCAATGTGTTTCTGAAAATGAACTTCAGCCAACAATGCAGTCTATTTGCTGAGTGTTTTTTTTAATCTGTCCAAGACCAGCCTTGTAGGCCCTACACTTCTATTTGACAGTTTGCCTTCGGCATGAAGTCTCTGCTAGTGGCAGATGCTTGAATTTTCACATAAATAGTATCCCAGTTGAAAACTGTACTAAAAGAGACATGTCATTGGAACATAGAATTTTAAGCATCCTCTAATGATTAACATCCATTTCCATGTATTGCTCTCACCAAGTTTTGGCTTGTACCTCAGGAAAAAGTAAACAATATTATACATTTTCACCTCAATTCATAAACTTCAGAACAACTGAGCTAGAAGTTGAAATCATTCTTGGAATATTTTATTAAAATATCTCAGAGAAATTTGTTTTTTTATGAACGCACTTATTCAACCCTAGGACTTTAATCACAATGGAATTGTTTTGTTTTTCTAGGCCACTTAAATACTGTTGCACAATTCAGTGCTCTAGTAATGCTAAGACATTCTGGGAAAAAGACTTTCACTAGAATGTAAGCTATATCCAAATCATTAAATGATGAAATATCCCAAGTAAGTAAATCTAGATAATTGAAGATTATTCCAAAAAGCATCCACATTTTTTTGTGTGTGTTTAAAATTCATAGTGTTTTGGTAGATTTTTCCCCAGAATGCACTTCATAACAAGCTATGAGCATTTTTTTTTTTTACCTAATTCAGTTGGATGCAAATGCAATAAATATTACTAGTGGTGCCTACCTGTCTCATAACTTATCAGGAAGAAGCTCTATTCCCATTTTGATACTATGTGAACCTTTCTCATGCATACATTTGATTAGCTTATGAGTAGACTCTGATCTGTGTTGCATAATTAGATTTCTTATTTTCAAATAAAACTAAATGAAGGGGCAGAATCTCAAATTTAGCTCTAGAATGTGATGCTAAGTTACTTCTTCAGTCATATACCCAGCTTGCAGTAGGAGAACATGACATGGAGAGAGACCAAGGTGAACAGAAAGACAGGAGTCAGTGAGGAAGAGTTGGGGAAGATCAATTTCTTTGTCCATTTATCCTTGAGGCATAACTGTACTTCAGTCCTTCATTTTTTATAATTACAAAAGATAACTGTCAAATAGAGGCATGTATATATTCAGAATTAGATTATCATTAGTGAATACAAGCTGCAGTCTAGTGTCCTCATGTATCAGAAAGGAAATTTGTTCACCATCAATAAAAGCTCAATATAGTATCTTTTTATTTTCCAATAAATATATACCTCAGCACCAATTATAAAATCTTACTTTTTTGGAAACTAGGTATTTCCACCTCTTTGTAATTTTGCAAGATTATCACATGCTTCTGTCATTTCATTATAAATGTTTTTAGTACATTGAATTGGACGTATTTAGGACATTTATAATACTAGGTGTTCTTTCAGAATCATGATGGTCATTTTGATCTGACTCTAATCATTTCAATTCTCATGCTACATTCTTTTAGTCTGGGACGTTTTCAACCTTCAGAGAATTGATATCTCTATGTCATTTACAAAAATTGTTCCATGTTGGAGTGATCCAATATTTTTCTTGATTTCTTTTCTCTCAATATCTTTGAAAACTGAAAAGTTCTTTTGGGTACTCTTTTCCTATATATGTGTGTGGAGTGTTAAGGCTCAGGTTATTTGGGACTTTAATACAATATGTTAATTTAAGCCAACTGTAAAAGTTTGTAGGGACCAGTTTCTGCTGAGACCACTGTTAAGTTGATAATTCACTAGAAGATTCACAGTACTCACTGAAAGCTATTATATTCAAGGTTACAGTTCATTACTAGGGAAGGGCACAGATTAAAATCTGCCAAGGGAGGAAGCACATGGGGCAGATCCAGGAAAGGTACCTGACATGAGGTTCCATTGTCTTCCTGTGGAGTCAGAGATGTGATACTTTTTTGGCACTGATGTTGGATAGTACACAGGGAGTGTTGCCAACTGGGGAAAATGGTCTTAGGCTTCCATGTTTCAGCGTTTTTACTGAGGTTCAATTATATACTGCCCACCTGGCTGCCTTCTTCTGGAGGTTGGACTGATAACTGTGGTCTTGATTCTTTTGAAGGCAAATCTGATGCTGTATGATCCACATACTTTATTATAAATCACATATTTCAGCTCTTTGGTGGCTAAAACCATAAGGCAAACAGACACTCCTATTGGACATGACATTTTTACTGTGGTAAGATGACCAGTAATTGGAATTCTTACTAGACACAGGATCTATGAGTTGATACTGTTCTGCCAGCCTCCAGAAATAGGAGAAATAAATGTTTGTTGTTTAAGTCACTTATTCTGTGTTTTTTTGTTATAGCAGGGAAAAATTAGTTTAATCAATAGGAAGGGGATGGCATATTTGTTGCTTAGTTGGAAAATATAAAAATTTATTCCTACCTCGTAATGTTGAAAAATTGCAGATGGGTTGAAATGTTTAAAAGGACATAATTTTAAAGTCATAAAATATGTAGAAGAAAAAGATAAAACACTAACTTTGACGATCTCCGTCTCACATTTTAATATAGATGTTCTTGTTCTCACGGAGAACTCTCAGAATTCAATAAAATGTGCAAGCAGTCATACAGTGTGTTCAATATTTCTAATGATGAGTAATGCAACTTATCAGGGAGAAGCTCTATTCCCAATCTTTGGAATTTTGCCTTGAATACACAAAATTTTTGCATAAATCCTACTCCTTTTTATTAAGTAGAACCATATTGAATGCAGAACCATATTGAATGCATCTACACATACATAATTGCTTCAGCTGTATCTCTACTTGACACTTGACTCTCGCTTTGTGAGGAGACAAAATTGGACAAAGGTACAGTTGATGATGGGTCATCCTGAGCTGTGTATGACATGACGATTCTGCAGGCACTTATTGGCACCATATATTTATAAGTTTTGAAAATTAAAGAAGGCATGGAAAAGAGAGTGGGCAACTGATGGTGGCTTTTAAAAGTAAATTGACTTGCCACATGGAATATTTAAATTATGTATTCAAAAGTTAGGCCAATGGTTTAACACTGTTAGGTTTAGATGTGGTGTTCCCCAAAAGCTCACGTGTGAGACAATGCATGAATGTTTGGAGGAGAAATTATTGGATTATAACCCTAGCCTAATTAGTGAATTAATACCTGATGGGATTAATTGAAGTGGTAGTGTTGTGGCTGGAGGAGATGGGAACTGGGGCATGGCTTTGGGGTTATATATTTGTATCTCTCTCTGCTTCTTGAATCACTGTGATGTGAGCTGCTTCCCTCTGCCAAACACTTCCGCCATGTTCAGTCTTGCCTTCAGCCCCGAGAAATGTAGCCAGCTTTCTATGGACTTGGACGTCTGAAACCATGAGCCCTCACACAAACTCTTGCTCCTCTACAGTTGTTCTGGTCAGATCCTTTAGTCACAGCAGCGAGAAAGCTAATACAAACACATAATTTTTAAAGATGCTGTGATTAACATGAGTGTTTCTGAGGTGAGAAAGCAGATTTGTTTAATTGCTTAATCCTTACTTATTTAATGTAAAATGCACCATGCTAGACTCTGGTTGTCTGGTGATAACTGGGAGGTTCTTCGCCCTTGTGGAGTTTATGATCTAGAAACAGATACAAATTTAAATTTTTCCAAAATATTTCCCCATGTCCAATGCCATGACAGATTTTTCTGGTAGCCATGGAAACAAGATAAGTCTAATGGTGCCCAGAAAAAGTGATATCTAGGGTAAGAATTGCAGGATTTATAAGAAACAGTGACATTCATGAGATTGGGACAGAGAAGCATGTTGGGTGAGGAGGGAAAGCAAATTTCCATCAATCCCAGAGGTGAAAGGAAACATACCATATTCCCAAGAAGGCAGTATTCTATGGTGGAAGAGTCCAGAAATAGGATTGAAAGGGTAAGTAGGAAGAGTGTGAGTGGCCTTATTAGCCCATGCAAAATGATCACATTTTACATGATCCTGTGGGCAGTGTGGCACTGCTGGAAGTAAAAGTGACAAATCAGGTTGGAATTAGTGATCACAAAGACGAGGGTAGAGAGGGCCATAACTAGTGGAGACAGAGCACATGGAGAGAAACGAGATTTCAAGGGTAGAGAAGACAAGACCATTTGCTGTGGATGGTTGAGGGAATGCTGGATTCAAGAGTGCTGTCAAAGGTTCTGACTTGGGTGCATGATGTGACTTAGGAAACCAAACGAACCCCAAAGAATATGTGGAAAAACATATGTTGGCTTGAAGTTGGATGAACTGGACTTAAAAAGCTCCTGAAGCTTCCAAGTAGAGATAGAGCCGAGACGGTTGCGTACGTGTAGATGGAGGAAGAGGCATTATAAAAATGATTGATAAAATAGGAGAGAAAGAAACCTGAAAATTATAGGTTATATAATTTGAAATAAAAAATCTTTCTTCTTCAATCCTTAGTATGTGTGTTGTGCATAAGAGGGATTAAGTAAATATTTGTGAGATATAAATTTCAAACAACAAACTTTACCAAATTTGGCATACAATTTGATGATTTTTTCCAAAAGTAGACAGTTGTGTAGCCACACGTCAATGCTGATATGTAACATTTTTGTCATTCTCAAAAGTTCCCCTGTGGCCCTCACAGTCCTACTCACCTAATTCCAGTCCCTGACACTGATCTTTGTGTCACTGTATTTTTGCCTTTAAAAACTTTCATATAAAGCAAACTGTCCAGTGTGAAGACTATCATATATGGCTTCTTAGTTTTTTAAAAATTTAATTATTTACTTTTATTGATGTATTATAATTATACATAATAGTGGATTCATTATGTCATATTCATATATGCACATAACATAATTTGATTAATCTCATTTCCCAGTGCCTTTCCTTTTTTGTCTCCTCTCTACTTCTGATGTACTTGCTCTACTCTGCTGATTACTGTTTCAAATATTATTGTTTTAATAAATGCAATATGTGTGTGTATGAATGCAGAATTCATTGTGATATATTCATACATAGACATAGCATAACTTGGTAGAATTCATTCCCCAGTACTTTGCCATACCTTCCAATCCACCTTCCCTCTCAAACTCCCTCCTCTGCTCTATTGACCTTCCTTCTATTTTTATGAGATTCCCCTTTTTAAAAATATTTAATATTTTCCTCTCTGTCTTCTGTATATGAGAGAAAACATTTGACCCTTGACTTCTTGAATCTGGCTTCACTTAGCATGATGTTCTCCAGTTCCATCCATTTACCAACAAATGATATAATTTCATTCTTTATGGCTGAGTAAAACTCTACTGTGCATATTTATCATATTTTCATTATCCATTTACTTCTTGATAGGCACCTGGATTGTTCATGTAACTTGGCTATTGTGAATTGTACTACTATAAATGTAGATATGCATGTATCAATATAGTATGCTGATTTTGATCTTTTGGATGAATATTGAAGAGTGAAATAGTTGGGTTTTGGGGTGGTTCTGTTACTAGCTTGTTGAGGAATCTCCATTCTGCTTTACAAAGTGGTTGTACTAATTTGAAGTCCCACCAACAATGTTTGAATGTACTTTTCCCTACATATTCTTGCCATCAATTATTGTTAATTGTGTTTTTTTATATTTATTTTAGTTGTAGATGAACACAATACCTTTATCGTGTTTATTTAGGTTTGTTTTTTTGTTTTTTTAATGTGGTGCTGGAGATGGAACCCAGTGCTCCACACATGCTAGGCAAGCTCTCTACCACTGAGCCACAATCCCAGCCCATTAATTGTGTTCTTGATGATTGATGTTCTAATTGGTGTGAGAGAAAATCTCAGAGTAGCTTTGATTTGCATTTCCCTGATTACTAAAGATATTGAAACTTTTCTCCATGTATTTTTGGCCATTTGTATTTCTTCTTTTGATAAACATTTGTTTAGATCCTTTGCTTATTTATTGATTTACTTTGTTTGGTGTTAAGTGTTTTGAGTTCCTTATATATTCAACCTTCTATCAGAAAAGTAGCCGGCAATGATTTTCTCCTATTCTGTGGCTGATAGTTGTTTTTAAGTCTATAATATTATTTTTTGTCCATTTGTTTGTTCTATCAATTACTGAGAAAAGGGTGTTAAAATCCCTGAATACAATTATAACTTTACTGTTTATCTTTTTAGTTTTCTTTCCTTCAGTTTTTGCTTAATGTATTTTTAAACTCTGTTTCAAGGTACACACACATTATATATATATATATATATATATATATATATATATATATATATATACACACACACACANTATATATATATATATATATATATCCACACACCCACACATACATATATATACACATATGTATACATACACACATATGTATATATTTATATATATTTATATGTATGTGTACATGTATCATATATGTATATGTATATATGGTACATGCACACACAAATATAGATATATATGTTTATATATTTGTTCATTATGTCTATGAAACTTCTCTCTTCATTATCAGAAATCTTTCTTATTCTGAGTTCTTTTTTATAATATTAGTATGGTAACTTTAGTTTTTTTTTTTAAATATGTTTTCATGGCATATCTATTCTCATCCTTTTATTTTTAACTTATTGCTATATTTATGTTTTATGGTTAATTTTATGTATCAACTTAACAAATCATGATGTGCTCAGATATTTGATTAAGCATTACCCTGGGTGGGTCTGTGAAGGTGTTTTTAGATGAGATTAACATTAGTAAAGCACATTGTCCTCTCCATTGTAGATGGGCCTCATCCAATCCACTGGAGGACTGAGTAGCACAAGAAAGAAGGAGTAAGGGAGAATTAATTAATTTATTTATTTTTGCATGCCTTGAACATGTAGAAAAGCTGGGACATTGGTCTTCTCCTGCATTAGGACTGGAAGTTATTTCTTCCATTCTCTAGATGCTTAGGCACTCAGACTAGATCTGCGACACAACTAATCATGGCTCTCTAGTTTGCAATTGTCATATTGTGATACTACTCAGCCTCAAAAATTATATGAACAAATCCATATTGTAATTTCTGAATCTATCTTTCATTGGATATATTTCCTAAGGAATCCTGAGTAATATGATTTTAAGTTGAGTTTTCTGTAAGAGACGATACTTTGGTTTCATTTTAAAAATCCAATGTGAATAGCTCTAAGTTTTTTTGTTTAGTTTTGTTTGACTTTTTTTTCTCAATGATTTCTCTATTTCTTTGCTTGAAAAAAAATTATCTAGGTGGAACATTGACTCCTCTCTTCTTTCCTTCCCTCTGTCCCTCTCTTCCTTCCTTCCTTCCATCCCTTCTTCCTTCCTTCCTTTTTCTTTTTCCTCCTCTTTCTTTCTAGACCTGAAAGATTTTACTTCATTGTCATTTAGCTTGCATAGTTTTAAATAGAGTGTCTGCTGTAATTCTTACATTTGTTCCATAATACGTAATTTTTTTCCAGCATCTTTTAAGACTTTATTACTGTTTTAAAATAATTGATTATGATGTAACTTTGCATGTTACTATTCATTTGTTTTTCCTGTGATTCTTAGTACATATTGTATTGATAAATAGATCATTTAGATAAAATTAGCATTATTTATTCAATTTCTCCTCTCTCTCACTCTCATTCTTCTTTCTTTGAATCAAATAGCACAAATTTTATCAATAGATACTGTCTCATAGGTCAGTGATGCTTTGTTGATATTTTTAAATTATTTTGTGATATTTTGCACTTTAGATAGTTCAACTAAAATGCACCCATATTTTCTAATACAATAATTTTTAATAGTTTCTGTTATTATATTTTCTTTTGCAGTGACCAATAGGCTGCTAATCTCATCCAAATTATTTTATGCACTGTATGTTCTTCATTAGCATGCCATTGTTTTGTTTTTTTTAAGGTTTTTTAAAATTTTCCCTTCATTATGCCATTTCATAAATATGTGAATCATTTTTTTTATAACTGTTTCAATGTACTTTGCTGGCAATTCCTTCATCTCTGTCATATCTAGAACTGTTTCTATTGATTCACTTTTCTCCTATTATAAGAGATATTATCCTGCTTATTTAAAGTATGTCTAGTAATTTGTAAATAATTTCTAAGCATTGTAAAATGTCTCTTATTGGTTGCAGGATCATACTGCATTTCTTTAAATAGTATTAGAATATGTTTTGTTATAGAGTTGTATTATTTGGAATAATTTGGGTCATGATGAGACTTGCTTTTAAACTTTGAGCAGAAACAAAAAAGCCTTTAGTCTATAATTAGTACAGCATCACACAAATGCTTGACTTTTTTGAGTATTCTACCCTTTATTGTAAGATAAGCTCTTTTTACTTTTGCTTGTGGGAACACAAACTACTCTCTGATTAGCGTGACTATGAGGGATTGTTCTGCCTATTGCCCTCTGTTGATTGTTTCTTTGAACTTGGAAATTATTCTCTCAACATATGCTTATTAATATTAAAAAAAAAGCTCAAAGTTTTGTCTGCAGATTTTTGGAGCTTTCTGCCTTTTTAGGCAGATCCCTGAAACTCCCTTCTCTCTGGTACTCTTCGTCTAAATTCCATTTGTCTTGACCTCCTGTATGTTTTTATCTCTCTCCTTAACTCTAAAGCACATTTTTAATTTTGTCTTCCTAAAGTGTAGCATGGATACTGCTTTCCGGCATGAAGCTGATACAACTGTATGTATCACCTTTTCTTCCCCTCTCCTCACAGAGATTATAGTTTTATATTGTTTGATTTTTCGATGTCTGAAAATTGTGTGTGTATCAATTTTATTTTTACATTTGTTTTAGATGAGGAGGTAATTCTTTATCTGTTACTCTATTTTGGCCACAAGCATAAGTCAATATATAATTGTTTTTATGATAGAACTGTTCCAATTTGGGAAACATATCTACTAAATGAATTAACCTAGACAGGTTACTTAACTCATGAAAACCTTAATTTCCTAGCACATACAATGTTAATAATAATGCTTCCCATTTTGATACTTGGGTTGTGATTAATATCCCATGTGACAGAGGAGGGATTTTGTAAATCATGAAGCTGTCTGCAAATGGTAAGATTGAGAGTTGTGGTGAGGGTGGTATGATTATAATGATGATGACTGTTCTCTTCCATACTATCTTTAGATAGTAAAACTATGTGTTATAGTTTGGGTATGAAGTATCCCCTAAAACATCCTGTGCTAATAAAGAAATTTTTGGAGGTGAAATGATTGGATTGTGAAAGATGCAAAAAAATATCAGTCCATCCTTGTTTTAATGGATGAACTGGGTTGTGACCGTAGGCAGGTGGAGTGTGGCTGGAGGAGGTAAGTCACTGGGAACATGCCTTGGCAGTTTGCATCTTCCCTGTGGCCCTTTCTCCCTTCATTCTCTCTGCTTCCTGGCTTCCACCATGCCATTCTCTCAGGATGTGGTGCCTCACTTAGGGCCCAGAGCAATGGACTTGGCTGTGATTAACCTGACCATGTGGTTCAGAAGTCTTTTGGAGCTGGCTTATGGGAGGAGTTCAGAAAAGTTTAGGATGCAAGCTGGAAAACCTTTAGAATATTGTAAGCAAAGCTTAATGGGTGACTCTGGTGGACGCTCAGAAGACCAGAATGCTGAATGGAATGTGGACTGTGCTAATGAGGTTCCAGAGGAAATGAGGATTGAATTGGGAATTGGCCATTCGTGTTTGCCCATGTCCCAAGATTTGGTGTGAGGCTGAATTTAAAACTGTTGGGCTAATTAATCTCATAGAGAAAATTTTAAGGCAGCACAGCATTGAGTCAGTGGCATGGACATGGCTGGCAGGTTTTAGCCAGGTTTACTGTGAGAATTGAGAGCAGAAAGCAGAGCTAAAAGATCTTAAAAATTGAAGTTTGACCAGAAAAGTGTTTTTAAAACTGGGGGCAAGAAAAGTAAAGTCATTTGATTGTAATTACTAAAAAGATGCTAAATTTGATTATAGCAACACAAAGTTGACTAACACATGATGTTTTAGAAAGATTTACTTAGAAAAATTCTGTGAATAATATCAATAATACTAATAACATTTGTTCTATATCCTAGGTGTGAGGCCCCACATCTAAACTGGTTTTAAGCAAAGAACATATACTGGTTCATGATCTGGGAAGGTCAAATTGTAGGTCAAACCTGCTTGAATCCAGAGGCCAAATGTTGTCAGTATCCTTCTTTTCTCTTTCTGTCTTCAGTACTTTTGCTTCCCTTTCAGACTTTCTCCAGGTGGCAACAAGATGGTCATTGGCAACCCCATATTAGTATTCCAACAGCTTGGAAAAATGAGCAGACAGAAGGAAACTTTCAACAATTGTTTTGGCAGAAAAGTTCTGAATTTTGTTTAGAAGACTTTTCTCTTTTCTGAATCAACCACAGTGACCAGGAGAAAGTGCTATAACAAGGAGCCAGGTCTTGGAAACGAAGGACAATTGCCTAGATACTTGGGATTCAAAGCTCAAATAGGATATCATCTTTGATGTTTCTGAGTTAGTGAACTATTCTGTACAATGAGTCACAATACAGGGTGAGGCCAGTTCTATTCAGCTAGTGATCAGGAAGAAGTTCACAATGTTTTCTATGTTTAGCACCCTTGCTTGCTACAATGGTACACTTCGATGCTTTGCTATGTGGGTTAATAAGAAAACAGGCAACTGGCAAGCAAGTTCTGAAAACAAAACCCTTCATAGCAACAGAAAAACACGAAACCACTTTAAATTACAGGATTATAAGTGGGAAATAATACTAGTATTGACCCACTCTGTCTTGTTTCACTTTCATATATAATATATTTAAGTGGTATGTTTTGATTATTATTCGATATTGTTGATATTTTTGTTTGTTAATTATTTTTGAGACTAGACAATTAATTACTTAAAGGCAGGAAAAAGACTATCTTTGCTTTATGTTCCCTTGAGGCTCAGGACAGTAGCCTACCCATATTAGAGTCTCTATTAATTATTTGTTGAATGTAAATAAATAACTAATAATGACTATAAATAACTAATGCTTGTTCTACATTTTGGTGTGTGAGATACATCTGAAGGGTTTACATATAATTATTTGTATTTATCTGAAAATCCTGATATGTGTTCTACTTATTTTTCTTTTGCAAATGTAGAAATTCACAAAAAAGAGTTGCTACTTGCACAGAATCTTGTAACTAAGAATGAGGTTTCAAATCCAGGTAACCTGATTCCAGATTATTCTAACATGCACTAAAAAAAGTTGTATTGAATTACTTTACTAGAGAATAGGAAACAAAACAGAAAAATGAATAGTCAATAGCATTTGCCACCCATGAAATAAACAGAAAGATTATTATTAGCTTTTGTAGAAGTACAAGGAAATTATCCATTAACTAGATGAGTCAAGTGATGATCCAAAGAAAAACCTTCCCTGCTTAACCAATCATTTGGGTGATTGTTAGTATTGTAAGAGGGCTGATTCCCTCTTTGTTCTTACGTAGCCATGTAGAAATAAACAAATTTAAGCAACAGGTTGCTTCAACTATTGGTGATGCAAGAAACCACATTCTGAGTTCTTGTGACATCAAATTACTTGACTCATACAATAAAGCTTAATAAACCTAAACTATTGTAGAAGAAACCCAAGACTTTAGCAATAGCAATGGGAGATGAACCAAGGATTCCTATTTGCAACTGTATTGGAGACCTTTCTATTGATGAATCTCTTGATTTGTGGTGATTGCTATTTGTTTTAACTACAAATTGCGTAAAATCTAAATCAATAATCTTGGCTGGCTCCAGGAAACATTGCAATTTGAGTAAAGTCTCTGTTGTTTCTGTACTCTCCTTTGAGTATTGTCTTAGTAGAGCTTTGTCTTTGAGCAACTGAAATGCAAACCCAAACTAGTTTAAATAATAACAAAATTATCTTAAGTATGTTATAAGAGGTTCAGAAATAGGGCACCCTGGAGTTGACGAATAGCTCACAATGCTATCACAGGTCTGGTTTGTTTTTATCTCTTCATTCTGGTAGCCACAGTGCTAGCTTGTTTCTCAGGCTGTTTGTCCCCTTGGTCTCAAGGTTGTTACCAGTAGCAACTAGCATCCTTTATTTATACATCCTCATTTACATAGACAAGATGAAGGGTCTAGCTACCTGGGACAGCATCTTAAGAAATGGAAAGAACATATCATGTGGAAATAAATGATCAGAGGTCACAAATTTCTTGATACAATACTGATAAAATATTAGGTAAAGTCATGGACCATAAATTGAAAACCCACTTAATTAAAAACTTCAGTGAAGTAACTACTGAAATAAGAACTTAGAACATACAAAGCACTGTATTAGCTGTTCATTTTTAAGAATAAAGAGAAAGAAATAATATGAAGAAAAGCTGATATACTCGCTACAATAAAATTTAAGTTATATCTACAGTTAATTTGTTGATAGACAAACATAGTTCCTTTCTAGTTGTAAGTAAAAATACTAGAGTTTTCATGTGATATCCAAAAGTTTATTTTAATTTTTATTTTCCAACCACTATTAACATGAATCATGGAGATATTAGTTAGAATGCTCTTCAGTTTGTTGTAGAAAAATTGCATTGGTTCCCTTAACATTGTAAATACTTTGTTATTAGAGGTTAATTTTCCCCACCAATCATGTGACCCATAAATAATGACTATAGTGTTCCTCCTGACAAATCAGTAGGTAAGAGTTGAACACTCTCTTATTAAGTCGGGGATGTATTTCAAAACATTTCTTCACATAAATAATGTTCATTGAACAATTAAAGTAAGTGACTATTAACAGATTCATTTAAAAATATAGTACAATGCAAAATCTATGGTTCTGTACTGTGACGCCTTCAGCATGAACTACACACACACACAATTTTAATTCTGTGAGGTAAAAATTGTCATACTTTGTCAGTTTGTTAGTGAAATTTTGGACTAAATGAGATTGCTTTCAGCTCTTAAGTTGTGTTTAAAACTATACAGCTCAAGAGAGAAGCTGTGACTGATACATTCAAAAATTTTGTCATCCTTCTCTAAAAATGATACCCTCCATGAATAGTTGATAATAATGCAAAGCTGCAAGTCATCAATTCTCGATTTTGTGCTGGATATTTTAAGTACTACAGGAGCACCTCTCTAAACCGTTGAAGCTCAAATGGGACTAAGTGTCTCCTTTCGTCTGAAAACTTTTCCACCCAGGAGTGTCACAAAGCCCCTAAAGGAAAATAAACAACTAATTTATGTTGTATTTGACATTTACACTTAAGTTCACAAATGAATAAAGGAAATTTTAAAATTATATATTTAAATTACATCTAGTGATGTTAAAAAGGCAGTGATTAGATTAAGGTTGAAAAAAGGAGATATTTAGCTTGTTCTAAAGATATTTATTGTTTGACTCAGTCCTATGAGTTTTATAAAATGAACATAAAATGTGCAAAATTTAAATATAGAATAAATAAAAAATTCCACATTTTAATTTTTTTTATAATTGTAATTCTATATTGGTTCATGCATATGCTGTTGTTTTGTTTGTTTGTTTTTAGGAGACAATAAGGAGAATTTCATACTTCCAGGAAAGAAAACCTCTTTAACTAATAGATTCAAATACTTCAGAACATCAATTAATGATGCTGGGGCTATGGGAGACAGAACAAACAGAACAGAAACTTTTGCTCTCAAAAGTTTATAATATAATGAGGGAGAAAATAATGAGGCTTTCGAACTGCCAGGAAAGCAGTAAGAAAAGGTAAATCACATTTTCTTGTGAAAATGTTTACTATTATAACATGGTTTTCTAAAGTAATTGTTCATGTAATTTGTTTCATTTACCTAATTACAGACACAGGATATCCCTGTGCTTAGGAAACCTTGTATTTGATATTATTTTCTAATGTTTATTTCTTCTCTTAAGTTTAGGAATTAATCCCATATCTAGGATCTGGGGTAAGCTTATAAGTCTTTCTATTGAGATTTCTGAGAAAATTCTTCAGGACATTTTTTATGTACTTGGATCCAGAGATCTTCAATTTCTCTTCACTTAGCCCCTGTTCCTAAGCTTAGAAGGTGAAATATAACCTCTTTTAAATTTTTACTAAGGTTACTCTTGCTTTGCCATTATTTTATAATGTTGCCATAAGGTCTATGGTAGAGCTCAATGATAGAACACTTGCCCAGCATGCAGGAGAACCAAGGTTCAACCCCAGCATAAAAACAAGCAACAACAACAAAACTATAAAATGTTTCTGTGATATAATCTTAAGAGACCCTAAAATAAATAAATATATAAATATAATATATATTTATATATAATACCAGAAAATGAACCCTGGGGCACTTTACTGCTGAGCCACATCCACTGCCCTTTTTGAATATTATTTAGAGACAGAGTCTCACTGAGCTGCTTAGGGCCTTACTAAATTGTGGAGGCTGGGTTTGAACTCCCAATCCTCCTGCCTCAGTCTTTCAAGTCGCTGGGATTACAGGCATGTGCTACTGCATCCAGGTGCAAAGAATATATATCTCTTACACTTTAATCTCCCCCCAATTTTTAGTTGTCATTTAAAGGAAAGGAGAAAGGATAAATAATAAGCAAAGTGAGCCACCAGGTAAGTGCTTTGGACAGAGAAAAGTTTGTGCTTATGTTTTGGCTTTGTTTTCAAATAACAAAAAGAGAAGAAAAATTATTAGCTCTTCTGCCCAAATCGCATGAAGCCGAAAGCTTGTGGTGGTGGTAAACATAAGACAAACTTCTGATTCTCTGTCTGTGCTCCAACCACTAGACTGCCATTTCCTGCTTAGTTTTCTGAAATACATCTTATTGATCCTGAACTTGATTGATATATATAAAGTGAACTTAATAAACTTAAGGGTCATATAAAAATAAAATATGATTTATCAGTCGAAAGAATTTCCTGACCAAGGGTGCGCTTAGGAACATACCCCAAACCACAGCATTTCTCTAATGGTGTCTTTTAAAAATTCCTGACCTCCCACCACTTCTGCCCTGACAGATTTTTCCTGTTTTAGCAGTGCACTCTTATGCCATCAGGCAGCTTTCAGCGGCATTATTTATTCAGATAAAAACAACAGGAGTGGAGATGAGGGACTCATCAATTCCAAGGTAGACAGAAAAATGACTAAAATTATCTGGTTTGGAGTTACTTTCTTTTTCACCTCATAAAACATCCCACACATTCATCAGGCATCCACTTTCTGATTACATTTCAACCTGACCATTCTGTTTGTAGGTTCAAATAATTTTCACAGCCCTGTCTCAGTGTTTGTCTGGAGTTGCTGTGGTGCCGTGGGTCTTTCTCCTTGGTCTTCTAGCTGTAGTATCAGAAGCTGAGACTTACTTCAAGTTCCTGCACCTCTTTTTACCTCAAGTCAGAAACCTATGAGAAACTCTGGGAGATAAGGGTTTGGGCCCCAAACCCTCAGTGCTAGGCTTTGGGTAAACTGAAAATGTACTTCAAGATTGATGTGTGTGACTCCAAGTGAAGGGGAGACAAAGAAGACACAAGGCAACAGGGGGACAGACCCTGTCTGGGACTGATTTATGTGACCTGAGCTAATTGCCTATCATCTTTGACACCCAATCCTTTCCCCCCACTAAAAGCAATAGCACAGAAACAATAATGTCCACCTTCTTTACCTCACATTCTAGTGATCAGATTTCATGATGGATTGCAGAATCCTTTTAAACTCTTAGCATGTCCCAAATTATTGGAATTTGTTAACACAAATTCCTTGAACTTTGTTACATGTTTCATCCCAGGTGTGTGACTGTGGAGGTAGCTTCATTGAGTCAATTACATGGCCCTCTTTCTCCATCCACTGAACTCTGTGCTAGCTATCTCGAGAGGTAGCACGGGATGACTATGGATATCTGAGAGAAGCAGGTTTCTGTCTAGTGCCCCACACCACATTTCCGGATCGAAACCAAACTCATTTGTTAACATTCCCTAGTTCCTTCACTCTCCTGTCTGTGGAGCACTTTGTGATAGTTTATTCCTGGTGGTGTACAAAGAGTTATCTCAAAGGTGTTTCTTTTACAGGAAAAGAATCAAGACATCAATGGCTGAAGCGCTAATGTAGTCATTGGCAACCTCTCTTCCATTTCCTGGTTGGCTCATTGTTTACCTAATTGCCAGTAATAATATTTCATTGTGTAAAGAATGTTGGCACCAGGGGCCCAGGTTCCAGTTTATTGATGGCTCAGAGTTTATGAATTGATGCCCTCAGCAGGTTGCTGCCCTGATGAATGGCAATTACTGTGGCTCCCACAGAGGCAATTGTAGCTAGAGCATTTACTCCTTTCAAATAATTGCCCCTGAGAAGCTGAACAGGTAATTGTAACATCTGAAAACCATGCTTTTGGCTCAGAATCAAAGAGCATTAATCTCCATAACAGAGGTGTTTTGGAATAACCCAAAAGAGTTGTTAAAGAATGGTCTCTGGAGTGTTTAATTTTAAGATGGCTTGGAGAAACCTTTGCAAGAACTCCCCTCCCCAATGCAAATTAAAATGCTGTAAAGATACCCAGGTAACAGTTAAGGGTGCCACCTTTTTTTTTTTTTTTAAGTTGTTCTATCTTTTGGGTGAGTGGGTGATTTTAGACTTTGTACCTATCTCTACCTCTCCTTTAGTGTGTTTTTAAAGGTTCTGTTCTGGCTACTTTAACCTTCTCATTAAGCACCCCTTCCCCAAAATGTTATGTGCTCATTCTCACCCCCCAGAGTACTTGTTTACACTGTTCTTTACATACATTGATAAATACAGGTCATGAAAAATGACAAATAGAATGATTTCAAATGAACTTTAATTTATACTGTGATTTTGGTGAAGTCAACTAAAATCGCTTTAATATTATAAGTATTGAGAAAATCTTGGAGGCATGCATATGTACTTTACAGAATCAAACAATCACCAGTGTTAAGCCCTCTCTGTTTACTTTGGTGTCCTGGGAGGAAATGGGAAATAGCCACATGGCATAATTTCTTTTTGCAAACTTTATTTTGGAGACAATATGAAGAGAGAGAAAAAAAACCACAAAGAAACTAATTCATATTTTTTTAATGGAAAAAAGAAAGTAAAATAGGGGAAAAAATGGTAATGTACAGTCACAGGTACAACTTTGAGGCCTTCTGTGTGAAATCAGGTCCCGACGTCTTTAAAGGATGACATTGGAGGAAAGAGAGGAAATAAGAAAAAAAGGAAGAAAAAACTATTTTTTTTCCAAATAGATTAAGGTGTAGAAAGATCATAAACTCATTTCAAATCTGGAATACTTGATGTTTAAACATTTATTCTTCTCAAATTGTTGGAAATAAGGCAGTGTGCTGAAAAGAAAACTGCCAGGTATGTTCAATCAAAGCATCATCATTCAAAGTGCCAGGGTTTTAAAAGGTGTTTTAGTATCATCATATTTCAGACTGATTGGTAATGCCAAGAGCAATGATTGGAAGACTTCAGACTGAGTTATGAGTCAGTTCAGAAACACTGAACAATTAAAACAAAATCTATGAAAAAAGTAATTATGAACTTAGGCAGATATGGGATAAAATTATAAACTTAGGTAAAATTAAATATGTAGAAATCCTATAAGCCCACACATGTATGCACAACTAGAAGGATCTAAAGCATGCCAAAATAAAGATAGACTTATCCATGCAACCCTAGACATAAATCATCTCGATCTGCATTTACATCAAGGCTTCAATACTTGAATCTCTCTCTTATATAATCATGGCCTTGTTCTGCTAATTAGATTATTGGAACTGAGAGGTATGTAGCCTCATGGAACTGGCTGTGAATTTTTAGAGATCATCTGTTCCAGGTGCCTCCCTGAAGGCTGTTAAATACGTGAACTAAGGATGACAAACAGGTATTAACTTAAAGGCCAATTCCAATCCATTTGTAGTTGAGTGTCTAGAGCAACGTGTTGAGGGGAATTCTGAGGAAGAAGGGCCTTGTCTGCTTGATAATGTCTCCCATGACCATGCAAGAAGCTTCTCCACTGCTCAGAAGCGAGATCCCAGACACATACTGGGGTGGAGGTGGCTTGAGTGTAAAGCACTTGTCCTTATTAGTCAAAGCTATTTAGGTTCAAGAACACCCAATCAAAGGGGTACTTGATGGGATAATTACTACTTAGCCTGGATTACTTTTCCCCACCAAATTGTCTTTGACATATTAGGAGATTTTTTTTTAATTGTTTAGGATATCTTGAAGAATCTGAAAATCATGCTACAAGTTCCTTGCTCTCCATTAGGTCTAAAATAAAAGAGGAAGGGCAAAAGGGACAGAAAGTAAGAGTCAAGAGCATTAAGTGATTGGCATGTACTGTCAATGACTATTCTTTTCCTCATGCTTTTGTCGTTCAGATGGCTATGACAGCCTAGGTCTCTGCCTAGTTCATCATTTTTTCCATAAGTAACTCTACCAAATGCTTGGTTGAGCCATGTAACTGTGATGGTAATTGCAGACATTTATCCTAACTGCAAACTATTTATATCTAATAGCCATGCAGCATAAGAATTACTCACATTAAAGATGTGTCAAATTCACTTTGTGGTATGCCTTCAGTTAGCACAGGAATGAACTCTGTTAATTCCAGCTCATTTTTCATGAGGGCTCACCTCTTTGGCATAGTCTCCTGCCACAATTCAAAACAATCAAAGGGTGTTGACATCCTCCATTGATTCCCTCTACCCTGAACTATTTTCATTCTCTCCCAACCGCCTATTCTCTCCTTCCGTGTGTCCTTTCTCTGCTCTTTACCTTCCACCTCTACTCTGAGGCATCCATTCATAAATTCAGCAAATATCCATTGATAATTACCTTTAACCAGTTAACAAATGTGTGTGAGACACTGCAGTGGGTACTTTCCTATTTTCTCTTAATTCTTCACAGTATTCAAAAGAGTTCAACGTTGCTGTACCCATTTTGTGCTTGGACAAGTTGAGGTTCAGAGATGTCAAGTAATTTATTTAACATACCAGAGTTAGAGAACACCTAGCAATTCTCTTTCCAGTGTTTCTCTTTCACTTGCAAATCACAATTTAATATGTGGCATCCATAATGGCAAAACATTATGTAAACTTTTATGGAACTTGTAAAGTAGAAATATACCAAATTAACTGCCTACCTTTTTCAGGTCTACTTCTCCTCAACCTGATGGCTCTGTCCTGTCCCCCATTGCTATTGCTAATATTGATCCTGTCCTTATCATATCATGCTCAGGACCAAAACCTTCTTCCTTAACATTTTTAGACTCTGTGGTACTTTCTTATATGTGATCTTCATGCAGATTGTTATTTCTGCTTAAGGACTTGGAGTGTTATCTTAACTAATTTATAGATAATCACATGAGTGGGTACAAAAGCAACTATATCATTTATAGTATATCCTCTATGTCATTTATGAGTCTGTAACATACCCATTTATTCAACAAGTAGTCCTTGAATGTGTGGCTGTTTGTTATTAGGCTCTGTCAGAGGCAGAAGAATCAGACTTGGTCCTTTTGGCTAAAATGCTCTTAGGGAAAAGTGAGAACCCAAGGCTTACACACCAGAGCTATGATGCAAAGTGGGGGAAAAATGTCCTACAGAAAGAGAGGTGCTGTCTGAGAGTTCATGAAAGAAAATAGCTGGATAGAGCAGAAATCGTCAAGGGACAGCATTTGGGGTAGACCTTGAGGGAATACATTTCAGGCTCATAGACGTGGAAAGAAGAGAAGAACTCATTGTAAAGACATGGCCAGTGGAACTGTATGGGGTGCCAGGAAATGCAAATTCTGCTCTCTTAGCTTTGGGCTTCTGCTCTGGGACACTCTCAGGTAGGTTAGTACTTCTTTTGGCTTTATAATACCGTTCACCTACTGAACCGTGCTTGTTCAGTTTCTAGAGTTTCCTAAAAATGAATTTCCCCCCTCACTTTTTGCCACACCCCAGGCCTTTTTTATGTTTTAAACAGTTTGATTCTCTCTGGTCTAGTCAAAGATGCCTTTGTGTCTGTGTGCCAATGGTGTCCCAACCAGATTACAGTCTCTCCAAGGCCAGCGATGCATTCTTTCTATGCTCACATAAAACAGAGCACACAGCACACTCTCAATAAACACTGGATGCTTTATTAGGTCCTTAGTTATGAGTGAATGAAACTATCCACAGAAAATGTACTTGAAAATGTCAAATGACTACTTCAGATTAATCTCAAATTGTCAGCTATGGAAAAAAGTATACATCAATTTAAGAAAGGGTACCACCAGATGATTCTTGCCATATTGCTTCTGTTAAAGGTATTTGTTCAATCAAAAACACTCAAGTTGGATGAGTATTGTGGTATGTATCTGGCTTTGAAGATCTATTTTTGGGCAATCTTAGGAAAGAAAAAAAAAAAACCTTACTTGCTTCAGTTTTAAAACAACATTCTCAAGTGTATGCTGAAATGATTCATATTTATTAACTACTTAGATTGAGATATGTGCTTTTCAACCAGAACTATTTTCTCAAGTATAATGTTTCTTTCTTTTTTCCCCATAGAAATTTGACTTTACTTATTAATGCAGAGTTATCACCAGGTTAAAATACAGAGTCTAAAACTGATGGATAATTTAAACAAAATTCTATTATTGAAATCTGCCTATGGGGTTGCCATGGCATAATTAAACCCCACTTGTTAAAAAAATCACTTAAAAAAACTGTCAAAAATTTGAGAACCCCAATTATATACATGTACCATGAACATTCACTTTCTTAGTTGACATTGCAGCTGGTAAGTTTCACAAGTCCTACCATATAAGAAATTTAAAGGAAAAACTTATATTATTTTCTTTGGCTTCAACTTGGCCTGAGATTGCTACCACCTCCTAAGTGTATACAGTTCCTTCAGAGAATGATTACCTCTTGCTTCCCATTCTAGCCATTTGCTAAATCTTTTCTCATGTGAGAGAAAAGTCTTACAAACAACACATTTAGTTTTCAGCTTTTCCTGTAATTACAGTTTCATGTCTATCTTGTTTTTTCAATTCAGCTATGACTTCTCTTATAGCAAAAGATGGCATTTTTCCTTGTATTTTGATTCTATTACAAGGTATATTGCTTTCATAGAAGAGAGTACAGAATGAGATATAGAAACTCAACCCATCTTTTACAATTTATTGCTAGAGTCTGGGGGTTAGCTCACTGGTAAGAGCACATGATGAGCTTGTATAAGGCCTTGGGTTTGATACCCAGCACTCAAAATAAGTAACTAAATAAGGTAATAAATTAAATAAATAATATATATTTTAAATAAAAGCAACATTGTTGGTTGTCTATCTAATAACTTAGTCAAACCATTGGCCATTTAGAAATGTGGCCAGGACAAGATAAATCTATATTAAATGACACAAATTCTGGATCATACTAGAGTGTTTACTGCTCAGTTGTTGAACATATATATGCAACTATTGGGCATATGCCTGGATCAAAAATGCTCAGTGAGTTTGGATATTTTTGTTGCAGAGTATTTCCTTTGGTCAGGTAAGTCAGGTTTTCTGAGCACTCTACATATCTGCTTTAAAGTTTTTAGTTGACTGCTGTTCCCATGGCATAACCACATGGATCAGATTTGAAGTGTGCAAGTCACTTATTGTTTTCCCAAACACACTGTTAACCTTGAGCCAAAGCAATTTTGCAAAACTGTTGATTGAGGCTTCTTGGCACTGTCCTTCTATATTTTCCCTTTTGACTTTGTAATTTTGTGACAATCTTTGCCCTCAAACCCTTTCTTCTAAAATACATATATTAGTGTGAATGCATCTTTTCTCACACATTTTGGTTACCACATTTAGTCAAAACTAATTAAATAAACACAGGGTTGCACTCAAAGATGTTTTAAAATATGCTTCATAATGATACCAAACATATTTAAATATGGTTCAACTTTCAAATCACAAACTTAGGGCCAAAAAAAAAATACCATGTCTTTGTGGAAAACCCTGTGAAGATGTGCTAGGGAGATAGTATACTTTGCATGTGGAATCAGAAACATAGCTCAGTGCCATGAAGGGAGGATTCATTGAGTAAATGATCCAAGGATTAGATATGAGAATAAGCCTGATTTTCCCACTGGGAGAGGGGCAATTTGGGCATAAAGATGAGCATGAACAAAATGTGTGGAGCTCACAGTCAAAGTCAAAAGGATTCAATCCATTGTATTATATATGATGTGGACTAAGAGTTGTGGGAAAACAAGGATGAATAAAAGATGGTACCTACCATCATAATTTAGAGAAAACCCAGTTTAAATAACTTTATTTTGAAAAAAGGTAAATGGAACAAGTGGATAATCATATAATAAAGGAGAACATTATTGTGGACTGTAGAAAAGTGAAAGAAAATGACAGTGGGAATAATTTTTTTCAGATAAAATGGCATTTGAGGTAGATCTTGAAAGATGAGCAGGAAAGTGAAAGACAGATTCAGAAGAAAGGGCCTTACTGGGGAAGAAAGTGTGAGTGTGAATTGAAGCATGCATAGGATGCTCATAGACTGTAACATGCCATTTGGACGGGAAAGTGAGACTCTTAGGTTGCAAGGTGGGAAACACAGGTTAGTGAGAGTGAATGCTGAAATAATCATTTATAGTTGATTGGCAGAATTCTGTGATTCATAAGTGGAGGAACTTGGACAGCAGAATGAGGTGAAAGTGTCATGATTTGATTTCTGTCTTGAGTTCAGTAGAGAAGCTAAGTTTAGAGATTTCAGGCATTGTCCCTAAAGAATGGCCAATTGTCACTGTAGGAAGGACATGGTGAAATATTGCGGTTATGTCAGTCGGGGTTTCTTCACTATGACCAAAATATCAAATAAGAACAATACAGAGGAGGAAAAGTTTGTTTTTAGCTGATAGTTTCAGAGGTTCAGCCCTTGGTTGGTAGACTCCATGGCTCTGGGACAGAGATGAGGTGGAGCATCCTGGCAAGAGGGTGTGGTGGAGGAGGCAGAAAGCAGAGAGAGAGAGCAGGAGGAGTCGAGGACAGAATATAGAATCCTCAAGTGACCATCCATCTCCTCCAGTCATGCCCCACTTGCCTGTAATCACCACCCAGTTCCATTCAAATTAAGCCATCAAGCTATCAAATGAATTAGTACTCTGATTAAGTTACAGAACTCAAAATCTAATCATTTCACCTCCTGTGTTAACATAGGGAATTTTGGTGGGGGGCATCTTATCTTCTAAACATAACAGTGTTTATATGAGCACACATGGATGAAGATGGAATTTGTGAAAATCTTTCATATCAATAGAGGAAGGAAATAGAAAAACCAGGAAAAGATTAAGAAAGAGACTACAGGGAGACAGGGAAGAATATTCTGGTGCACAAAATCTTCCATTTTTTCTTTTTCTTTGAGAACACACTCAGACACATCCCCACAGAGCTTGTGGGATTTTACTCTGTTGGACTTCATCAAATACCTGGCTTATATACTCAGCAAACCTTTAAAGTATTGAGATGATAGAGGACAAATCCTACAGTATGTAAAACCCTCAACTCCACTCTTTTTTATTCTGTCCTCCATCATGTAATCCAATCCAAATTCACTTATTCTATGAATCACCCTCTAAAAAAATCCCTATATATATAATTTTGGGACTAAAACCACAGGGATAATTTTGAACTATAATCATGAAAGGTATTCCTATTGTCGTTTGCTTGTTATACGAGGGGTAAGAAATGACTAGAATGATATTCTGAATAGTCCTAAAAGACTTTTATAGACCCACACAAAATATTAACCCCAAATCTATTCCTTAGGGTACATTAGTATTAAACTAATAATTGATTTAGGACATTGCATTAGTCTACTCTTCACTATGGTTACAAAATACCTGAGATAATCAAATTTAAAAGATTTGAAATTATTTTGGCTCACAGTTTTGGAATTTTTGATCCATGTTTATGGACTCCCTTCCTTTTGGACCTGTGGTGAGTCAGCACATCATGGAAGGAAAATGTGCTGGAGGAGGTTCATTCACCTCATGACTGGGAGTGGAAGAGTAGGGTCAGGGTGGCCCCAATATCCCTTTGGAGGTCATATTCCCATATTGCAGAAAGCCTGCAAGCTAGGCTCCAGCTCTTTAAGGTTCCATCACTTTCCAATGGTGCCACAGGCAGGGGCTAAGCCTTTAACACATGAGCTGTGGCGTGGAATTTATTCAAACCATAACAGACACCATTAGGTAATGTTTTTCTTCTAAGTATTTGTCCATTTATTGACATAAAGTAGTTTGCACCACTATTTTATTTTCTTTGGCATCACTGTAGGATTGTAGCCATAATACCACTTTCATTCCTGACATTGGTAATTAATGCCCTCTCTCTCTTTTACTCCCTCTGCATTGATCAGTGTTGCTTATTATTAATCCTGTAGTCTTTTTAAAAATAATTATTTTTGCTTTTGTTAAATTTCTCTCTTGTATTTTTTATTTCATTAATTCCTACTATCGTATTATATTATGATATTTTTAGATTTTGTTGTTTTTTATTTCTTGTTTCTTTTTATTAGCTTTTGATTGGTATTTGATTTTTCATATTTTCTTCTTTATAAATAAATATGTGTATTCCCCAAGAAAGACTTTAGCTGCAACATCTCACAAATTTTGATTGCTATATTTTTATAACCATTAACCTTTTTTTCTAATTTGCCTTGTGATTTCTTCCTTGACCCACAGGTTGTGTAGAATTGTCACAAGTTTCCAAATATATGTAGACTTACAGATATTTTTAAATTATTGTTTTGTCACTTCATGCTCCTATGTCAGGGTAAAATATTTTGAATGATTTCAGCCTTTTACGGATAAAGATGCACTTTGTGGCTCAATATTTGCTCAATTTTGATGAATGTTTCAAGGGTACTTGTAAAGGATATAAGTTCTGCAGGTGCTGAATGTGATGTTTTATATATGAACTTGAAATTATGTTCAGAGAATTTATTGCTGAAACAAAAATCAGGAAAGAAAGTGAAGGAAACAAGGAAAATAAGACAGGTTTTCAGAGGGATTGGAGGAGGAAGTTGAAAAGGAAGAGGAACAGAAAGGAGGAAGAGGAGGAAGAGGAGAAGGATGAGGAAGAGGAGGAGGAAGAGGAGGAGTAGGAGGAGGAGGACCAGGAGGAGGAGGAGGAGGAGGACCAGGAGGAGGA
>NW_026000075.1:13354089-13392581 GCF_001458135.2 Marmota marmota marmota
TTTTTTTTTTTTTTAAAAAGAGGGAAATCTTAATGATAGGTTCTTGAATGTTAATCAGCATTACTATAAATTAGCTTTTGTGCTAGAACAGCCTGTTTGGTGCCAGGAACAATCCAAAAGCCTTACAATACAAAAAGGTGAGATTTTAACACAATACAGTCTAGACAGAATTGTGTGACAATACAGTCACATCATTACTGTGAAATTTAAAAACAAAATAAAATAAATGATGCAAAATTACTTTTAATTACTTCTTGGTGCCAGATTTTGCACCCTAGGCTGTTTTTTCTTAAACTGATTTTTTTTTTTTTTTTTTTTCTGTTTCAGAAGTCTTCCGCTGCCTGTACCTTGACCAGTAAATCCCCTGGCCACAGGCACTGATTTAAAATATGAGAGTTGGGGCTGCAATTTTACTTGTGCCCAAATTCTGCTTGGCCATCAGTTCTCAGCTCAGCCTGGCCTTTGCCAGTTCTTTGGTATACCTGTGTTGGGGAATGCAGACCCAGAGCCTTGCCAAGGCCAGGGCTAAGCTGGCAGGCCTGGAGTGCTGCTGCAAGTCAGGACAATGTCCTAGCAACCAAGTGACTCAGCTCTTCAATTATCTCATTATTCTCTTACCCTAAATTGGGAGAAAGCTCATAATTTCCTTCCAATATACTTTTTTGCCACAATCCACTTTCCTTTTTAATTATAGGCAGGAAAAGAGGTTTCCATAGTGTTGGTGAGTTTCTTTTCCTTACCACTTAGTCTTTTAAATGAGAATACATTCTTTGTGAACATATATGCATATATACATGCACACACATATGCATATAAATTAAAACTTCGTCTGTTGCTTCCTTTAATCTCTATATTTTTAAAAATATACTTTCTTTTTTCTGTTAGCTTAGGATCAGTTCCAACTTCCAATCCCCAATTTAGATTACATGCTCTGAAACTAACTCCAAACATTTACTGAGTTTGAAGGTCACAGTGCTATTGATTGATTTCTAGTTATAATGTATGTTGTCCTAACATGAATTGTGCTTTTTTTTTTTTTTTTTTTCTGTAACATTGGGCCGAGTCCAAAAATGCAAGGATCAAAGCATCTGGACTTGTTGCTTTCATGTTTGGCATATAAAGGGGCTGGCAGTCACCAATGTGGTCTTGGCTGGGCCCTCCTTGTTTTCATTCTCTGATGTGAAACAGTTGGGAATCACAGACCCTCCAACAGCTAGAGTGGACTCAATAAAAATTGGCTTAATAATCTGCCAAGCATTTGGAAGTGCCAGTCTCCAGTTTTTCAGGAGTTATTGGCCATGACATGTTCCTTTTTTTTTTTTTTTAAAGAAAAGAATTTCCTGGGAAATTGGTTTTGAGATCAACATGTGAAAAAGGTAAACTATTCATCACAGTCAACCAACTTTATCATCTTTGATCTCATTTTCTTCATTATTTCATATGTTCCATTTTCCTTATATGATGGTTCCTTTCATCCATTTGTTTGTCTGCTCCTCTTGAAAAATCAAACCTGATATATAAGATATAACACAAAGTGCTCCAGCATGTGACAATTCTATTCAGGGTTCACTCATTTTGAAAGATATCTAGTCATTTTAAAGTTTCCAGTTTCTGAGATGTAAAATGTTCTATACTAAATAATTGAAATTTGATTCCACTAAAAATGAACTGAACATAATTATAAAACACTGTCTTCAATGGGAACATCTATTTTCATTAAATGAGCAGGTTGCCTGATCATTTTTTAACATTAAACTCCAGGGAAATGTTATTATTTGTATTGAATTTTGTTATCAGAATTACTACTTAGGTGGAATTGTTATTTAAATTTGCATATATTTTCATTATTTAGAAAATTACTTGGCTTTAGGTATAGTTTATATATTTATCACTATTTTTGTCTTTCTTTACCACTTTTGTTTTTCACCAAAAAATAGTCACCATACACATTCTACGGATTAAGATTTTCCAAGGGAAGGCTGTACTAAGCCAGGTGTGGTGGTGTGTGCCTATGATCCCAGAGATTCCAGAGGCTAAGGCAGAAGGATTATAAGTTCAAGGCCAGCCTTAGCAACTTAGGGAGGCCCTAAGAACTTAGCAAGACCTTGTCTCAAAATAAAAATCAAAAGGGCTGGGTTGTAGCTCAGCAGTAAAGGGTCCCTGGGTTCAATCCCTGGTAGAGAGAGAGAGAGAGAGAGAGAGAGAGAGAGAGAGAGAAGGCTGTAGTAGCTAATGTAAGTTTAATAGTATTAGAAGGGGGATAGGGAGCAAAGTTGGGAGAGCAGATTAATCTGTGTAGTTAAACTGGAGCTCTATTATGAATTTAACTACTGGTTCTTCCCATTACAATTAGACAAAAGAAAATGATAGATAGCTTAAAAATTGGGGAGAAAGAAAATTACTGTTATTTGTTAATAATTATATTGTTCTATGGTGTGCATGTAGAAGTATGTAACAACAAATACCACAATTATTTATAGTTATAATGAGTCACTAAAAGTAGGATATATATAAACACACATACATATAAAGATAAATATGTATATTTATCTAGAAAGCTCAAGAAAATGAATTAAAGATATCATAAATATAAACACATTTAGTAAATTTGTGGGGGAAATGTTAATATGATAAAATCCCCTATCATCATATACTTTTTAAAAATGCTAAGAGGCAAAATGGATACCACTTTTTATAAGAGCAATTGAAGTTGAAATATGGAAGAATAAATTTAAAATAAATGCATAGATATATGAAAAGAAAATTATAAAATCCTTCTAAAGAAACAAAATAAGATTTAAATAAGTGCACATAATGTTTTTAACAGGAAGATTCAAAACCAGAGTTTTTCCTTAATTAATCTATTTAATATTAAATTTTTAGAAAATAATTTTTTTAGGAAGCAGAATGCTGTTTCTAAAACTTATGTGGAAAAATAAACAAGTAAGCAAGAGCACTTCTGAAAAATGAAAGTATTAATGATGGAGGAAGTCCAATGTTAAACCACACTATAATGCTATAGTAATTAAAACAGTGTGGTGTCAGCATATGACTAGAAAGGCTGATTAATAGACCAAAAAGGCTATAAATAGACACCTAGATACACACACACACACACACACACACACACAGAGTCATTTAGCATATGGTAAGGTGGCCTTACAAATAAAAGGAAAGGATTTATTTAATAAATATGTTGGAACAACTGTGTAAACATCTGTTAGAAAATGAAGTTAAATCCCTAACTCACATGCTATAGAATGAATCTCAAAATGGATCAGATGTGTAAATCCATAGGGATATGTTCTTATTTAAATCCACAGGAAAATGTTTTTGTGATTCAATTGTGGGAGTCCTTTGTGAGTCAGTTGTGAATTTAGAAGCCACTTTAAATGAAAGAAACTCAATTGCATAAATGTTGAAGAATTCTTCATGGATTAAGAAACACCTAAAAAACGTAAAAGACAAGTTAGTAAATCCATAAATGGTATAAAAATAAAGGGATCATTTTCTTGGTATTTTAATATTGCCTTTGAGTAATTAGGTAAAATTTAATCCACTGAAATAGAAATGCCAAAATCATATAAAAGGTGACATAAATGGATTTAAAACAAAGGAAAATATTTTAACCACATTTAAAATGAAAGAAATTTTATGCCTTAACATATTGCATTTTGCTGTCATATATGACAAATTAGAATAAAAAATTAAATATATATATAAATTTTTAGCTTTCAGTTTAGAAAAGAAAATGTAGGAGTTTGGCATATTATATTAATAAACGTATCTCCTTACCAGCTTTTCATGAATTGATGTCAATAAACTGGAACTTTCTACAACAAGCATTTTTGGAGCACCTAAACTTTTAAAGTGTGTGTACTCTTTGACCAAGAAGTTCCACTTCTAGGATTTTGTCTTGCAAATATGCTTGCTCATGCATAGAATAATATGTATCTGGGTATTTTTTTTTTGCAGAGTTGTTTTTAATGGGAACATTAAAACACCCAACTGGACTTTAATGAGAGTCTAGAAATAAATATATCATCCCCATAAAATAGAATATTACATTACAGTTAAGAGGATGCTGGAAAAGTTAGGAATTTTATTTTCTAACATAAAAGCAGTCTTGTGCTACCCTTGTGATACCATTATACTAGCAAGGAACCAGGTTCTTCTGTCTTTCTTTCATTAATTCTTACCATGTGGTTTGCCACTTACTTATTGCAAGATGCCTGCTCCATTTCCAACATCTTATTGACATTTCAGGTGAAGAAAAGTGGAACTGTACATTCTGTACCCTTTCAGAAAACATTCTTGAAAGCCCCAACAACCAATTTCTGTTTTCTTTCCATTGACCAGAACTGTGTTGAACAACCACCCAAATGGCAAGTTACCTTACCTTCTATTTTAGCTGGGGTGCATTTTTACCCTGAATAGAATGGACTTCCATGATATGGATCTGGTGGTTGCTGGGGAGAAAGGAAATATAGATGTATGTGTCTTTTGAGTATGTTCTTATATGTGAAAAGGGTATCTGTAAGGAGTGCGAAACTGATGTTCTTGGTTTTCTCCTCCAAGGAAAATCAAGAGTTTTGATAGTAAAAAGGTATTTTTTACTGTACTACCTTTGAATTTTATACATACATTACTTGTCCCCAAAATATTTTAATAAAAATTGTACTTCCTTTAAAAATACTTTTTCAAGGAAATTTCTTTAAACGTTCTAATGCACATAATTTCTTAATCAAGTGCTCTAATATTAAGGAGATATTTTCTTACCATACATACAATTTGTCCTGTATAGAAACATATTAACTTTCTTTCATGAATTTTGGGTCAAAACTTCAGTTTTGTTAATTATGGGTTGTATGGACTAAGGCAAATTACATCTAATTTCTTTAAATATCAGTTTTTTTCATATGAAACATGGGGGGAAAGATTATTGATATGGCATTAAGCTAGATGAACAAGTGCAGTGCATTTAACATGGTACCAGGCACAGAGTAGTTGTTTCATAAGTGGGGCTGTACCATTTCTGTTTTTTTTAGAATTTTTAATTAATTTTTTTAAAAAAATAAATGACAGCAGAATTGTAATGCATTACAATTCTTGTTACATGTATATAGCACAATTTTTCATATCTATGGTTGTATATAAAGTATGTTGACACCAATTTGTGTCTTCATACATGTACTTTGTATAATGATGCCCATCACATTCCGCCATCCTGGCTAATTCCCTGCCCCCTTCCTTTCCCTCCCACCCCTCTGCCCTATCTAAAATTCATCTATTCCTCCCATGCTCCCCCTCCCTACCCAACTATGAGTCAGCCTCCTTATATCAGAGAAAACATTTGGCATTTGTTTTTTTGGGATTGGCTAACTTTTACACTTAGCATTATTTTCTCCAATGCCATCCATTTACCATTTCTATTACAATTACAATAATTATTGTTTCTGACAACATGAACATGAAACCGTTTACTCTCTAAGTAGTATTAAAAAGAATAATAGTGCAAAGATTGCCAGTTCAACCAAATAGTAAGTAGCAGGGAGATCTGTAGAAAAGAATGGTAGCCTGGTATGTCTTAATCAGAGAGTGAGAGCATGACAATTTTATAAGCATCACATTGTGCGATATAAACAGTTGAGTCACCAGGCTCAGTACTGTCAAAGGATATATCTCCTAGATTGAATACTATAAATGGTAGCTTTTGGACACTACAAAAGAACAGTCTTGAGCAGGTTTTTGCCAGATTAAAAGGAAATTGAAATTTCTGACCCAGCTATAAATTTGTATCACCCCCAACTTTCATTGGCGACTTGTTGCAAAAAGTGACTATTCAAAAAGTCAGAATGAATCAAAGTGGTGGTAGTTAAGCAAAAGACATATTTGAAAAGTGAACCTGTCAGAAACCTAAGATAATGCAACATGTCCATACTTTAAAATTCACAGTATTTCTAAATGACATTATCAGCATATGACCTACTGAAAACCAAAACCAAAAACAAAAATGAAAGCTAAGCTAAATGGCCCTTTCAGATTGCTAATATTTTTCTAAATAAAATACTAAAATCATTTATTAAGCAGCACGTTTTCTCTTGTGTACTATTTTCCCCAAAGAATCAAAGATTTTTTGTCTTCCATAGAAAGGCTTTGGTGCATATAATGTGAGACAAGAAAATTAGCTAGACAAATAGCTACTGGGTGATGAGCTAATAAGCTCAATCATTTTTCCATAATATCAGCTTTACAAGAAATCCACCCAACTTATTCCTCAGAAAGAAAGTAGTAAAATATTCCATGTCCTGATTCTTACGGTTGCCTGCTACAGTGAAATAATTTTAAGTTTTATTTTTGAAATCCTGGGGTCAGATCTACTGCTACAACATGCAATAGTTTACATTTAACACAGCTCAGCATTAAACACAGTTGACTATTTCAGAATATTATGGCTTTCTTTTAAAATTAAACATATGTTGAAATTGAAGAGTTTCCTTCATCGATTGAATATTGTCTATATGCAGAGTTTCAGAAATCTTTGTAAATCAACAATATATTCAAAATTTCCACTTTATTTCAAAGTTGGATATAACATTTGCAATACATAGACAAGGCAACTGGAAAAAGAAAAAAAAATTGATGTAGTCCAGGGCTCCTGAAATGCAAGAGCAACAGCCTTAAATAGTAACCAAGTTGTTAGTCAGTTATTCAAAAAGGTTGTCTTTAACCCTTGGCCAGAATATGCAAGTCTTGCAGTTTTCCAAACCATTAAGTATATCAGTAACACAGATACACAGAGCAGCATGTTGAAGCCAAAGGAGCTGAATGTGTTCTTTGTGCTCCCTCATCCTGTGTCCTTCACCAGCACGGCTGTGTCTTACACATTTCAGTCTTTGAGATACTCCCTAAACATCTCCCTTCCTTCGCCTCAAAGCTGCTGAGGAGGGTCCTGAGGAGGGAAGGGACTACAGCAACTTGAATGAAGGTGGCACCAGGCCAAATGAAGAAAATGGCCCAATAATTACAGTCAGCCTTATAGATTTGTATGTTAATACCCCTATTTCTATAGTAAACATTTTGGCATTCATTTCAGAACCTTTGATTAGTTAAACATTTTAAGGTGGGAAGCACGTCTTTCCTCGACTCTTCAAAGCATCAGCAAATTTTCATATATTATATTTGCACATATAATCTTTACAACTTAAGAGAGGTGCCTCTATGAGGGAGCATATGCAAGACATCGGAAGGGGGCTGGGGAGAGAGAAGGAAAGAAAACAATGTTGGGTTATACAACTCTTGTATCCTTAAAGACAGCTTGGAGACATGGAAACCATATGTGAACTTTTAGCTAATAAAATAAAAATGCCAAAATGTGGTGGCTAAAGCTATTGCACCCAAAATGTAATTGGACATATGCTCATTTACTTTCTTATAATCAAAACATTAAAAAACTGTTTTGAACTCAGGCTAGGTGTAAGTATTGGACTAACTTGATTTATGTAATTATCTCACATGGAAAGAATGCATTGGTGCCATGATGTTATTATTATATTAAGAAAAGTAAACAATGTATAAGCTGGAATAGATAATACTTAAGCAAAACCAAAAAGTTTCTATTGCCCATGTTGAAAAAAGGAAAAAAGCTTATTAATTTCACACTGGAGCTATTTTCCAATGAACGTGCTGTTTGGCTAGTGTTCTCGCTGTAGATTTATCACATTCATGCAAATGAATGTCAGTCTGTTTGGGTAATCAATGCAAATTTCATTTTTTCAATCAAAAATAACAGCTTTTACTAGTCTGCTGAAATTGCCAGCATGTCAGGCTTTGGTTGCTAAACTCAGTTTATGCACTGGGTGAATCTGGATCTCACATGTGAGTTTGAAAATGTCAAGAGTATTGGGCTTCTCCTACCCAAAGGCTCTCTGCAGTTGGTTGATCTATTTATCTTCATTTATTGATTTGTTGGTTGGTTTATTGAACACTGAGCAAAAAGCAGTTGTTTAAAGAAGTGATAGCTCATATACAGCATAGTTAATTATGGCTTAAATATAGGAGAGAGAGCAAAATAAATTAGAAGATTTTTTTTAACTTAAACAATTTTGAAGGAAAATAAATGTGACTTATTAATAGAAAATTATTGGTATGTTTTAATTATGTCAGATAGCATTTGAGTGGGAACTTGAGAGATTAGCTGTCAGAATTTAAAAAAAAACTTAAAAATAAATTTTCCTTCCTCAAAACAAGGTAGCATAAAAAACAAAATAAACACAGATTAAATATGTAGAGAATATTTGTAAAGCAACATTTCAAATTATATAAGAGAGCATAATCTAGACATAGTAACATGGCAAGCTCTGACAATACATAAACATCTTGCAGTTAATGGTCTCATATTCTTACTAAAATTCCCAAGCCCTCTGTCTGCTCATACTTAACATTTACTGAATCATCATTCTACACTGAAGACACAAAGAATTATCATAAGGTAAAGTTTTACAGCAGAAGATATTTTGGGGCAAGGTTAATTTGAAGGAAAAATAACAAGAACCCAGATGTGTGATTGACATATAGAGAGTCACAAAGGCCCGGGGAAACAAGGCAAATTGGAAAGACGGACACCAGTGGGCCTGGAGAGAGTTGATCAAGTTAGATGATAATGTTGTTGAAAACTAAGGAACATTGTAAGATGCTTAGAGGGAAAAAAAAGTATTAAGTTGATTTAAAATATGCCAATAAAGCTAGTTAATTCAGTACTTTGTGTGTTGAGGTTTTAACATTAATTCATTGATTTATCATTACTAAATTTGCATAGGCTTCCAGTGATGAAAGATTGGTATGAGGCTCAAAGAAGGAACAAAGAAGGCCCTGTGGTTAATTTGATGGGTTTATATTCAAGACAGATGAGCAGGGGACTACTATCATGACGAAGACCTGGCGTTGGTTTGTGTCCATGAGAATTGAAGAAGGGACTCTCCTGACTGTGTGTGACCACTGAGTCTGAACTCAGCCCTTGCCTGTGTTTTGAGCACAGAAACGCAGCCACTTAGAGTGACTGAAAGAAAGTATCAAAAAAAAAAAAAAAAAACCAAAAAACTTTAGAGAAAAAGGAAGCATAGGTCATATCAATATAAGCAAAGTGAAATATGAAATGTGAGGGAATAATAGTGAAAATTAACAATATCTTCATTTACCTTCTCTTTTCTACAAAAGAAAACCAAATCCCAAGGAACAAAGGGAAAATGAAAAAACCCTTACCTCATATAGAGTAATTACAGAGCATTTCTTCAATTTTCTCTGTTTATGCTAAGTATGTAGAGGGAAAGAGATCCTCCTAAATCAGTAATCAGAATAGCTATCAATTCTAACAAATTCTCAAAACTCTCTAATTGTTTAGCAGATGAAGGTTTCTATATCTTGCTCAAAGTTCCAGAAACAAACCTTAAAAACTCATGAGATATATATTCAAATATATAAGTTATATATATAATAAATGAATAAATCTTAAAATATCTAATTATTAAGTGTTCATTATATGCCAGGCCACATGTCAAGTGACTTTGTGACACCCCTGGTAGCCAAAAGTACAGACATTAGAGTCAAACTGCCTAAGTTCAAACTGTCATTACTAACTTTGTGACTAAGTTTGTTAGCTTTTACAAAGTATCCTTTCTTTTAGTTTCCTCATCGTTTGATAATCCAAATAATAGTATTTGCTTCATACCTCATAGGAACGCTGTGAAAATTAAATGGAATTTTACAGGTAATGTGCTTAGAAGAAGGACCAAGCCTACAAGCAGCACACAATATACCTGAACCCTCACCACACTTAAAGGATGTGAAAACTGAAGCTCATGGATTTTAACAATTTTGTCTAAGTTCATGCCTCCAGCTAGCAGAGCCGGGATTTTAACCCACGCTCGCTCCTCTGGCTAATCTGTCTTCACAGTGATTTGTCCCTTCCTATGCACAACGTGGCCCTCTGTCTTACCCTTTACTTGGCCCCCAGGTGTTGTTACCCTGAAAGGATCAGCCTCACAGCTCCATTTCCCTCCTGTCCAAAGACTGTCAGGCATTCCTCACTCTCCCCTGACCTCTGCAGAATTCAGTGAACCTAAGCTACAGATCTCAAAACTTAAATCATTCAAAAAGAAAAAAAAAAAAAAACACAAAAAACAGTCTTAATTTCTTCAGAAAAGCCAGAATGGCTCTTCCGTTTATTTGTTTGCTTAGGATCATGTAACTCTCCAAGGAAAACATTTAAGATTCTGGAGAGTAGTTGATTTTCAGTGTTGAAAAAAATGACATGATAACTGGACAGAGTTGGATCCAGAGGGGGCAACAGCATATAAAATCAAGAGACACTTCAACCATCCTGTTAAAGTTAGAAAAATCCATTACCAAGTTGTAGAAGGAAAACAACTTGCGGAAATATCATCTAGGGCCGACCGTTTCCAATCACTGGTACTCCATTCATTATATGCTTGAGTGGTTCCAGGAACAACAGAAGACCGTGCGCTGCTACAATGCCAAGGACAAGAAAGGCAACCCAGTCTGTCGGGCTGACTTCCCCTCCCTGCAGTCCCAACATTTCAGGCTTCGCTTCCCTTGCCCAGAGGAGTTAGTCACTTGGGAAGTGGACTTGTAGCCAGTCATCCTCCCTGCTCTCTTGTGCACCATCTGCTTCTTCTACAGTCTTCAGGGGCCCAGCACACACACACACACACACACTTGACTTCAAAGGGGCAAGAATGGCTCCTTGGTGCATGCTCATCCTACCTGCCTTAGGTCCTCATTTTAAGATCTACTGTCTGTTGATGCCATCTTTTTTTTTTTTTCTCCAGTGTCTCTTTTTTACACTATGCCTAAAAGATAGTTTCATTTCTAGATGAGGAAATTGATGCTCGTGATATTCAGCTTAAAAGACACACACTTAATAGACATAGGGGTTGTACAGTTTTGTTGAGTTCCAAAATCTGTGTTCTTTCAGATGGCAGAGATTAGGATGGTCTGGAAAGATTTAAAAAAATGCAGTTGATAATATAATAACTATACTAGAGTATAAGGAAAAAGACATAAAACTTTTGTTTGAGCAAATTCAGAAAACTGTTCCTTGGAATGAAATGGAAAAATTTGGTGAAGAAAGTATCTGGTATGACATTAAAGAAGAGAATGAGGGCTGGGGATATAGCTCAGTTGGTAGAGTGCTTGCCTCACACGCACAAGGCTTTGGGTTTGATCTTCAACACCCCTCCAAAAAAAGAAAAAGAAAGAAAGAAAAGAGAGAGAATGAGTTGTCTAATCAACATTCTGTCATAAGGAATGGGTGGGTGAGAGAAAGTTGAATTTTAGCTTGTTGAATATATTGTCAATGGCCAAAACAAAATATGCAGCTGTACTGGAACACTGTTTTAAAATTTCTTTTGAAGTCCTTGTTCATTTGCATCTCACTCAAACTTATATGCTGAAATGTTTAAATTCTTCCTGAGCCTAAACACATGCATCCTAAACCTACTTTGCAAATGTAGTCAGCAATATGCTTGTTGTTGAAGGCTTAAATGAGACCTTGAACTTGATGGAGAATCTCTAAATATTAAATTTAGATATTGTTTTGATATTAAGACTCTGATAGTAACACTATATTAAGTCTAGATATTAAAATCATATTAATATATATATATATAAAAAGAGCTATCTCCTTCACCTTAACCTTGACGTGACATTATTTGATTCACAAAGCTAGTGATATCTGCTGCCAAACATTGGAGATTGGACCCTGGGGATTCCTTGAAAGGTCTCCCACTAGAGTGTTGCCCAGAGAATCTTTTAGAAACTATGTTTTATCATTGGTTCTGGATTGAACTGTGGCTAATTTATCCCTTAGCTTTTTTTGTTCTGCTTTTAAAAAGGTGTAACTTAAAATAATGAAACTGGCTTCACTGACTAACTTTCTATTTTCCACTCTCTGGAGAGTTTTGTCCTAATATCTTCAGCTCAGGAAAGAATAAATTTATGCAGGGCTTGGGTTGGGGAACAGCTGGTACTGGAAGTGTTTCTCTTCCTTAAGCCCTCTCCCCTCCTTATCCAAACAGAGAAAAGACAGATCTGTTTTCTCCTACTCAGATGGAGTGGAGTGAAATCCAAGTCCTCCAAAAAAAGAGATGGAATGCTGTTCTACCTCACCGTTCACTCCTACTTCAAACTCGACTTTTGGACTCATGTCATTTTTAAAATGGTAAACCATTTTTTTCTAAGACATTAGCCTCCCAGGAGGTAGGTGAGGATTCATTCCAGTTTAAGCAACATTTAAACACATTTTTTTTTAAACACAGCAAAACAAACAATTCGGACACCAACTTCTCTCTTTTTTTTTTAGACAATGATGTTTTAACCAACAACACAGAGCGTTTGACACTCCTCAAACTGCATTCTTTGGACCCTCCAGTCCTCCAAAAAGGAGTTTGGGAAGACGTGCACTGTTGAGAAGTTGCCAGTTAAGAAGTCAGTTTGGAAGCCACTTTAAACCAAAGTTGTGTAATCAGAACTGTTGGTCTTAAGTATGTGTTTGAGTAATGTATTAAATGGCATTAACATGGACAGTAAAACTCTTGCATTATTTTCTTCCCTGGGGGCATATAATGCGAAACTTCATTGACTGGAGCCAGTTTGGTAAATGGGGCAGAAAATGCCTGTAGAACTGATGTAATGTTATGAAGAAAGTGGAGCATAAGATGGCATATAAACTCTTAATGGCATTGTTTCCTAGATTCCCCATGTGCAGCAAAGTGGATACTGTTGCTGCCTGTAAGGGAACAGCATTACAATTAAAACAGCAGCGTGTTCATTTCCTGGCACACATATGAACACGAGGCACAGATTAGAATTTATTTCATCAAGTTTTAATTTCATTTTCAGCCCCTTAAAAGTTCCATATCTCTTAAATATGCTGCCAGCAACCTGTTATCTGGTATAATGAAAAGCAGTGCAGCCACTCACCAAATAAAACCCCACATAAAACCTAAACCTCAGTTTCACTTTTCAAGTCCGGGTTTCATTGCTTCTTCCACCCACCCTTTCTCTCTGCCAGAGCCTCTAATGAGCAGCAACGAGGGCCAAATCCTGCCAAGTGTGAGCAGGTGGGCTTAATGGGATGTGAGAAGTAGTTTGCTTATAACCAGACTGCCATTCACTGGCAAGATCACATGGATACAAGGGTGAGAGAGAAAAAATTAAGCAAGGTGTTTACAAATATGAATGGAAATAAACCATACTGCTTGGTGTTAATACTTTATTCATTTGAATGATGTTCATCATATGTATGCATATTTAAAGAAAAGTTTCTGAAAACATTTCCCATCTTCTGTTAGATGTGACATAAATGGATTTCCAGTGGGGAGGAACAGATTCCTTACTATTTTCACAAAGCCCCAAGGAACAGAAGCTGTTTGGACCCTATACCCATCCATCCATTCATCCATTCATTCATTCAGTTGTTCTCCCCTCCCACCCCCCAAAATCAAGTTTTCAAACTAATTAATTTTGCTTATTTCTTAGATAAAGCCATGCATGTTACCATGGAGTTCATGAAACAAAACAGAATTATTTTATTGTAACTTTTGACCTGGTTATCTAGAAAAAAATTTTAACAGAAAGATTTTAAATGTTGATAGCCCAGTCCATGTTTGGTTTAAATTATGCTCTATGTATGTTCTGAGAAGGAAAAAATATACTAAAGAAACTCAAGGGTGAATGTGAGGATCAAAACATGATGATGTGGTATGGAAGGCATTTTGAAAGTGGTGAAATATTTTACAGACTTACAAGCTTATTATCTTTAAAGGTAAAATGGTTTAGGGAAAATAGTAGACAATGAGTTAGATTCAAATACAAATTATACAACACTGGTTGTATGAGTCTGCTTAGGTGACTTAGTCTCTTAAACACTTAGTTTCTTATTTAAGTACTTCTCCAACTATGGATAACAAACCATCCATCTAACCCTCAGGCTCACTGAGAGCCAAATGTACTTAAATACACTTTTCAAACTATAAATCACAAAAAGATTTGAAATTGATAAATTTCAGATCAATGCACCATAATTTACATTTGCATTATTCATGAGATTGAGCCTTTCCTAATTTTGTTTGGCAAAATATTACCTATTATGTGAAATTTCTGTTTGTACTTTCTGTCTAGTTTTCTATATGGTAACTGTATTATTGATTTGTGAGGTTTTTTTTTTTAATTTGAGACAAAATCTTACGTTGGTCACATATTTTGTAAATATCTTCTTTGTGATTTGTTTTTGTCATTTTCTTTTGAGGTACAGAAGTTGTTAGTCAATCTTATTAATCTTTTCTTGTGGTTAATTTTTAAAAATTATTTAAGAAAGTTTCCTTTATCCTAGTTTCAGAGGAATTTATCCTATAGTTTCTTCAAAATTTTTTGATTTTATGTTTCACAGAGAAGACTTTAAAGCATTAACAAACAGCACAGAGCGTTTGACACTTCTCAAACTGCAAGGGAACAACAAGGGTCTAATTTATTTATTTTTTATGGATTGACATTTTTTTTTAGCAATGTTTCCTGGGTAGCCTTTCCTTTCCTCCATGGTCTGCCATGCCACTGTAGACAGTTTCTTCTCTGCCTGAACTTGAATTCTGTCTTATTGATCAATCTGTCTATCCATGTGACAATTATCACTTTCTTAACTACTATGGCTTTACCATAATTCTTAATACCTATTAGGATAAACATTGCTACTGGTTCTTCTTTCTTATGAATATCTTAGCCAATTTTAGCTCTTTTCTATACACATAGTAAGTTTGTATTTAAAAACTGCATATAAAACTCTGAATTTCTACTGCAGCATTAAAGCTATAGATCAGTTTGAGGATAGAGCTATTGGTCAATTGAGCTATTGATCAACTTCAAGGACGTTTGATATCTTTCTAACTTTGGTACTCTCTACGTATAAAATATCACTCCATTAATTTAGGCCCTGATTAAATTGTTTGGAAAAATGTTAAAATTTTGTTTTGTGTGCCTTTTATTAGATTTCCTTTAGTATACTAGAGTTTTTAACACTACTACTAGGTTATTTTTGAAAAAAATATATTTTCTCTTTGTTGCCGTTCTATAAAAATGCAAATGATTTTTTGCATATGAATCTAATATTCTGCCAACTTGCTCTATATCCTCATGCTATGCTCAACTACTTGTACTAGATTCTTTGGTGCCGTTTCTTCCTTTCCAAGTTTGCTTTATTTTCTCTTTATTTTCTTAGGGTAGTTAGGGTGATGGTGACTTACCATATGGTCTAATATACGTGTGATCAAATTTTATAAATATTATTAATCTGTGAAAGCAGAATGTAAATTATGTATAGAATTCAATTAGATCAAACATGTAAAAACTTTTCTATATCTATATTAATTTTTCATCTGATTTATCTAGGAATAATTAAAAGATGCAGTTTTAAAATTCCTACTATGAAGAAGGATTTATTAATTTTACCACACTTACATTTCTTGAGATGGGGTCCTTATTGTGTTACTTAGGTTGGTCTCACACACCTGGGTTCCAGTGATCCCCCTACCTCAGTTTCCAGAGTACCTGGGACTAAAGGCATGCACCACCATGTCTGCTTTCATTTTTACTCTCTGTATTTTGAAGTCATTTTATAGGTTAATTCGAATGCTATCTCTATATAAATGGAACATTTATTATTATGAACTGATCCTATTAATATGAACTAGATTTTTTTTTTTTGGGGGGGGTACCATGGGTTGAACCCAGTGGCACTTAACCACTGAGCCATATTCCCAGCATCCCCGCTTTTGTTTTTCAGCAGTCACTACTTACTATTTTTTAATTTGTTCTTATTAGTTATACATGACAGTAGATGTATTTTCGGATATCATACATACATGGAGTATAACTTCCCATTTTTGTGGTTGTACATGAGTTGCACTGGTCCTGTATGCATATATAAATATAGGAAAGTTATGTCCAATTTATTCTACTGTCTTTCCCATTCCCACTGCCCTCCCTTACCCACCCTCCCCCATCATATCCAGTGAACTTCTCCACACACCCTCACAAGTTCTGAGTCAGCATCCTCATATCAGAGAGAACATTTGGCCTGTGGTGTTTTGGGATTGGCTTATTTCACTTAGCAAGATAGTCTCCAGTTCTGTCCATTTACTGGCAAATGCCATAATTTCTTTCTTCTCTATGGCTGAGTAATATTCCATTGAGTACATGTAACACATATTTGTTAACCATTCATCCATTTAAGGACACCTAGGTTGGTTCCATAGCTTAGCTATTGTGAACTGAGCTATTATGAACATTGATGGGGCTGAGTCACTAGAGTATGCTGATTTTGAGTCCTTTGGATGTATGCCAAGGAGTGTGATAACTGGGTCAAATGGTGGTTCCATTCCAAATTTTCTAAGGAATCTTCATACTGCTTTCCAGACTGGTTGTACCTATGTACAGTCCCACCACCAATATATGAATGTACCTTTTTCCCCGATCCTCTCCAGCACTTATTGTTGTTTGTCTTCATAATAGCTGCCATTCTGACTGGAGTGAGATGAAATCTCAGTGTAGTTTTAATTTGCATTTTTATAATTGCTAGTTATGTTGAATAATTTTTCATGTATTTTTTGACCATTTGTATTTCTTTTTCTGTGAAGTATCTGTTCAGTTTCTGTACCCATTTATTGATTGGGATATTTGTTTTTCTGTTTGAGTTCTTTATCCTGTTTGAGTTATATATCTTGGAGATTAATGATCTCTCTGTGGTACAGGTGGTAAAGATTTTCTCCCATTCTGTAGGTTCTCTCTTCACATTGAATAGGCTATTTAGTTTAATACCATCCCATTTATTGATTCTTGATTTCACTTCTTGTGCTTTAGGAGTCTTGTTGAGGAATTCAGTTCCTAAGCTGACATAATGAAGACTTGGCCTACGTTTTCTTCTAGTAAACGTAGGGTCTCTGTTCTAATGCCTAAGTCCTTGATCCACTTTAAGTTGAGTTACATGCCAGTTGAGAGATAGGGGTCTAATTTCATTTTATTATATGTGGATTTCCAGTTTTCCCAGCATCATTTGTTGAAGAGGCTATCTTTTCTCCAACGTATGTTTTTGGCACCTTTGTTTAGTATGAGATAACTGTATTTATGTGGGTTTGTCTTTGTGTCTTTTATTCTGTACCATTGGTATTCATGTCTGTTTTGGTGCCAATACCTTGCCTTTATAATATTATTATTATTATTATTATTATTATTATTTTACTATTGCTCTGTAGTATAATTTAAAGTCTGGTATTGTGATTCCTCCTGCTTCACTTTTCTTGCTGAGGATTGTTTTGGCTATTTTGGGTATCTTATTTCTTCAAATGAATTTCATGACTGCTTTTTCTATTTCTATTAAGAACATCATTGGAATTTTAATGGAAATTGCATTAAATCTGTATAGCACTTTTGGTAGTATGGCCATTTTGATAAAATTAATTCTGCCTATCCAAGAACATAGGAAATCTTTCCATCTTCTAAGGTCTTCTTCAATTTCTTTATTTAGTGTTCTGTAGTTTTCATTGTAGAGGTCTTGCCCCTCTTTTGTTAGATTGATTCCTAAGTGGTTTTTTTTGAGGCTATTGTGAATGGAATAGTTTTCCCAATTTCTCTTTCAGCTGACTCATCACTGATGTATAGGAACACAATTGATTTATGGGGGTTAATTTTATATCCTGAAACTTTGCTGAATTATCTATGAGTTCTAGAGTTTTTCCTGTGGAGTTTTGGGTCTTCTAAATATAGTATCATGTTGTCAGCAAATAGGAATAATTTGAGTTCTTATTTTCCTATCTGTATCCCTTTAATTTCTTTCTTCTGTCTAATTTCTCTGGCTAAATTTTCTAGGACTATATTGAATAGAAGTGGTAAAAGAAGACATCACTGTCTTGTCCCAGTTTTGAAAGGGAATGCTTCCAATTTTTCTCCATTTAGAATGATGTTTGCCTTGGGTTTAGCATATATACCTTTTACTATGTTGAGGTATGTTCCTCCTATCCCTAGTTTTTCTAGTATTTTGAACATGAATGGATGCTGTATTTTGTCAAAAATACAAAATTTGTATTTTTCTGCATCTATTAAGATAATCATATGGTTCTTGTCTTTAAGTCTATTGATGTGATGAATTATGCTTACTGATTTCCATATGTTGAACCAACCTTGCATCCCTGAGATGAACCCTACTTGATCATGGTGCACTGTTTTTTAAAGGTGTTTTTGTATGCTTTTTGCCAGTATTTTATTAATAATTTTTGTGCCTATGTTCATCATGGATATTGGTCTGAAATTTTCTTTTCTTGATGTGTCTTTATTTGGTTTTCATATCAGGGTGATACTAGCATCATAGAATGAGTCTGGAAAGTTTTTCATCCTTTTCTATATCATGGAATAATTTGAGGGGGATTGATGTTAGTTCTTCTCTGAAGGGCTGGTAGAACTCAGCTAGGAATCTATCTGGTCCTGAGCTTTACTTTCTTGGCAGGCTTTTGATACCATCTTCAATTTCATTGTTTGAAATTGATTTTGATTCTATGTCTTCCTAAATCAAAGTCAGTAGGTCTTATATCACTAGAAATTTGTTGATATCTTCAAGATTTCCTGAGGGTATGAATTTTCAAAATATCTTCTGCTTATCATTTGTATTTCAGTAGTGCCCATTGTGATATTTTCTTTTTCACCATGAATTTTAGAAATTTGAGTTTTCTCTTTCCTTTTCTTCACTAGCTAGACTAGAGGTTTATAAATTTTATTGATTTTTCTTCAAAGAACCAACATTTTATTTTGTCATTTTTTTGGATTATTTCTTTTGTTTCAATTTCATGATTTAAGCTCTGATTTTAATTATTTCCTTCTTCTGTCATTTTGGTGTTGACTTATTCTTCTTTTTCTAGGGCTTTGAGATGTAATTTTAGGTTATATTATGACTTTCTATTTTTTTAATGAATAACCTCAATGCATTGAACTTTCCTATTAACAATGCCTTCATAGGGTCCCAGAGATTTTGATATGTTGTATTGCTAGTCTCATTTACCTCTAACTATTATTAATCTAAATTATTAATTATGTAATCTAAATTATTAATTGTATTTTAATCCTATAGCTTCTGTTTTTAGTTTCTGTTTGGAGAATCTATCCAGTATTGAGAAAGGTTTGTTAAAGTCACCCAGTATTATTGTGTTGTCGTCTATTTGATTCTTGAAATTGAGAAGGGTTTGTTCGATCCACATTGATACTCCGTTTTTTGGAGCATAAATATTTATGATTGTTATATCTTGTTGATGTATAATTCCCTTAAGTAGTTTGAAATCTCCATCTTTGTCCCTTCTGATTAACTTTGGCGTGAAGTTCACTTAATCTGATTTGAGGATAGAAACCCCTGTTTGTTTACTAGATCCATGTCAATGATATGTTTTTTCCCCATCCTTTCACTTTCAGCCTGTGAATGTCTTTGCCTATGAGGTGAGTCTCTTGGAGACAGCATGTTATTGGATCTTGTTTTTCAATCCAATCTGCCAGTCTATGTCTTTTGATGGATGAGTTTAGGCCATTTACGTTCAATGTTATTATTGAGACACGATTTTTATTTCTTGTCATTTATTTATTTCCAGTTTTTAATTTGAATTAGTTTCTCCATTGATTCACTGTTTGTTTTGTTTTTTTGTGTAGTTCCTCCCTCTTCTGGTTTTCACTTTTATTTTTCATTTCTTCTTCATGAAATATCTTATGGTTTGTAGTATGTCATTTTAAACCTCTTAAACCTATCTCTTTGTGCATTAGGAGTGTCTCTTACAAATTATAGATAGCATCATTTCCTCAATTCAATGAAAGATCTGATTTAACTAAAGAATTAAAATTATCATTGACATGTTGATTAATATAAATTTTTACTTTCATGTTGTTTCTCCTTTCTTGTCTTCATATTATTGATTTATTGAGGTTGTTTTTGGCATTTTTTTCTTTATTGTATTGTTTTCTCTACTGCTTTGGCCTTTGTACCACATATTTTATTTTATTTATCTTTATTTAAAAAATATTTATTTTTTAGTTATAGATGGACACAATATCTTTATTTTATTTTTATGTGGTGCTGAGGATTGAACCCAGTGCCTCACATATGCTAGGTGAGCGCTCTACCTCTGAGCCACAACCCCAGCCCTACTTTATTTATCTTAAGTTTAAAGTTAAACAACATATAAATATCCTCAACCAAAAATCTCTTAAAGAATATGTTTCACAAGAATATGAAGATCAGTGGACCAGAATAGAAGACATAGAGATAAACCTACATAAATACAGTTATGCCATATTAGACAAACATGCCAAAAACATACATTGGAGAAAAGATAGCCTTTTCAATAAGTGGTACTGAGAAAACTGATAATCCATATGGAGTAGAATGAATTTGAACCCCTATCTCACACCCTGCATAAAACTCAAAGTGGATCAAGGACCTAGGCATTAGACCAGAGACCCTCTACTTAGTGGAAGAAAAAGTAGGGCCAACCCTCTATCATATTGGCACAAGAAGTAAAATCAAGAATCAATAAATGCGATGGTATCAAACTAGATAGCTTATTCATAACAAAGGAAACAATAAAAAATGTGAAGAGAGAGAGCCTACAGAATGGAAGAAAATCTTTACCACCTGTACCTCAGATAGATCATTAAAATCCAGGATGTACCTTAGAAAATTTTGGAATGGAACCACCCTTTGACCCAGTTATCCCACTCCTCAGCATACATCCAAAGGACTTAAAATCAACATACTATAGTGATGCAGTCTCTGCATACATCCAAAGGACTTAAAATCAACATACTATAGTGATGCAGCCTCATCAATGTTCATAGTAGCTCAATTCATAATAGCTAAGCTATGGAAGCAACCTAGGTGTCCTTAAATGGATGAATGGTTAACAAATATGTGTTATATATACTCAATGGAATATTACTTAGCCATAGAGAAGAATGAAATTATGGCATTTGCCAGTAAATGGACAGAACTGGAGACTATCTTGCTAAGTGAAATAAGCCAATCCCAAAACACCACAGGCCAAATGTTCTCTCTGATATGAGGATGCTGACTCACAATTGGTGGGTGTGTGTGGGAGGAGTAGATGTTCACTGAATATGACAGGGAGGAGTGTGGGTAAGGGAGGTCAGTGGGAATGTGAAGACAGTAGAATAGACTGGACATAACATTCATATATTTATATATGAATATAGAACCAGTGTAACTCCATATCATGTAAAACCACAAGAATAGGAGCCTAATTAGAATATGTTATATTCCATGTATTTACAATATGCCAAAATACCCTCTATTGTCATATATATCAAATGAACAAACAAACAAAAAGAATGTACCTTACCCATGGTCTATCTGTTCTATAATATATATTATTTCTTACAAACATTTATCTATGTCTTTAATGAAAACCAATGTCACATTATGTAAATTATTTTGGAAAATAAATCATTAAAATCATTATGTTCACTTTTAAGAACAGAAACTATAGCAAGGATTTGAATGAAAAAAAATGTGAGTTCAGGTTCTGGCCCCAGAATTTTTTAACCTTGGATATGTTTCTTATAATCTCTAAACCAAAGATATTTCTGTAAAAAAATAGATGTAACAATATATACCACACAGATATTTATTTATTTATTCTTTAAATTTACTGATTGATTTGTTGGGGAATATTTATTTGAACCAACATGGGACTGATTATGTACCAAATGCTGGCTATATAGTATGATAAACAAAATGTGTTTATATTCTTCCCTAGTGGTTTTATAGTTTTCGGAATACTATACATTTTTAAAAATCATACATTAGCTGAGACAAATTCTCAGAAGAAAAAAATTGGTGTGAAATAATAGGCTGTTTCAATGATATCATTTATGAAGTATATTGGATATAATAAGTGTATTTATAAAGTGTATTGTACTATATAATACAATAACATAGTAATACAAGCATTTAGAAAGTGTATTGAATATAATATTGCATTTAGTGTTGCATTTAGTAATTTGTGTCCAACTCAATCACTGCAAACTATGACGTCAACTCACCCATTTTAAAGTAAGAGATCAATATGTTTTGTAAGCCAAGGGAAAGAAATCTTTGTGGATATCAAGTAGGAGTTAGAGCTTTAAAGCATTAGAAACTGAATCTGGTTCAGCAATGACCATATTCTTCAGAAATTAAAATTCCCCGGAATACTGAACACTTACCATTTACCAAATTTACCTCTCAAATGGAAAATTACAGGTTGGTCAAATAGTAATTAAATGAACCTAATAAAGTACGAAGAATTACTGGGAAGATAGAATAGATGAGTCCTTGTCAACTTATTGATCCTTTGCCTTTGGATACTTGACAGACATTTTTGCTGTTTGGTTTGCCGCGAGTCTGTTCATAAATAAACTGTTTCTTCATGAGATCAGATAGAAATGACACTCTTGCTACAAAAATCTTCAAGTTCTGAAAAAAATAGTAGGATTGGCGATGCAGTGATTTGATATTTAGATCATTTAATTACTATCTTTATTGAATATGTCTACATTTTCATTTATAGTTTTCACTAAAAATGAGAAGGGGGGAATGTTTTTATGGAGTCATGGAGAGCTAAATCTTCTACCACCATTTTTTCCCTTTAAATGAAGTCTTCATTGTAGAAGAAACTGGTGGCTATGAAAATATAGTACTTTTACTTCTTACCAAACTGAAGAACATCAGGAAATAACTACAAACAGAGTGGCATTTTTGTTGTTATTGTTTTGGATATTGTTGTTTACTTCTCTTGTACAGTGGACTATATTTCAAATAGTACCTCAAATTATTTGTTAAGTGATAGGTATCCTTCCCCACACTTAAAAAAGAAAAAAAGACAACAATTTTTTTTTTCTTTTTTGGTACTGGGGATTGAACCCATGGGCACTTTACCACTGAGCTATATACCCAGCCCTTTTAATTTTTTCATTATGAGATAAAGGTCTTGCTAAGTTGCTGGCCTTGAACTTGCAATCCTCCTGTCTCAGTCTCCCAAGTTGCTGGGATTCAAAATAATTTTTAATTAAAATGATAATAGTTGTAGAGACAGATATAATTATAGACTCCTTAGGCTGGGATGGGGGAAAATGTAACAACAGAGGCCTGAACAAATGCGTTTCGCGATGACCTGTAATGGATTTGGGGTAATGCTTATGATCTCTGAGGTGAGAGAGGTGGTGGAGACTTGCTATTTGTTCACCAAATTGTGTACCTTTTTCTTTCTGGACACAGACTACATTTCCCAGCCTCCCTTTTACTGGAATGTGAATAGATCCAATGTGTGATATTTCCAGAGTTGGCTCATACAGTCTTCTGATGTGAGCCTCCATCTTCTCTCCACTTTGTCATTGAATAATTTTCAGGAAAAAGGCCATGTGAATTGTTGTGACTTTTGAAATATCAAATTTTTCTGTCATAAGACTACATTTGAGGGTAAGGATTGAACTCAAGAAGACCAGTTTGGAAGTTGTATGTGAAATCCAGATGATGGTGGCATGTATAAGCATGGTAGCCAGGGGGACAGAAGTTTGAAAAGCCAAGATGTATTTAGGAGGCAAAATCAATAGGAATGACTGGATCTGAACACTAAGAAAGGAGTGCTTGGAATAAGAGGATGCCCATCCAGATTCAGGATTGAACCATTGGTGTTTACTTTCTTTTTGTATTCCTTATATATTCTTCCTTCTCATAGATAACTCTGAAGACAAGAATTCCTTGTTTTCTAGGGTTTATCACTTGGCCATTTTGAGTTTTGCGGGCCTCTGATGTAAACAGGCAAAGAAGGGAGTTACCATCCTGGTTGGGTGATTGAGCCTAACTACCAAGAGGAGATTGGGCTGTTTTTTCACAATGAAGACAAAGAACAGTATGTCTAGTATATGAGTGATCCCTTAGGGAGTGTCTTAACATCAGACTGTGACTAAAATTAAAGGAAAACTACAACAACCCAATCCAGGCACTAATGGCTACTATTCATGGTTCAAACCATTCGAAATGCAGCTGTGGGTCACCCCACCAGGTAAATAACCACAACTAGCTGTTTGCTGAGATCAAAGGGAATATGAAATTATTAATATAAGAAGAGAGTTATAAATACCAATTGCAACCATGTGAACAGTTACTGAGTGTTTCTTCCTTATTTAGTTATGGGATTCTCTCTCTGTACCAAATATCTGTGTTTACTTCCCTCTCTTATTATCTTTTAATGTAACATAAGAACTATTAGCTTTACATCACAGTATTTTAGTCATATGATACCAAGGAAAAGAGTAATTATTATACAATGACTTTGCATCCTATTTTAATGTGGTTTTGGTTAGAAACTGAATGGTTTTTATCATGTAAGACCTGTAATTGACTTCTTTGGAGATTAAATATGGTTTAAAGAAAATGCACATAAGTAATGATTGGACTTGTGATGGTTAATTTTACGCATCAAATCAACTGGGTTATTGTGTCCAGGTATGTGTTCAACCTCATTCTGGATGTTTCTGGGAGGGAGATTTTGGATAAAATTAACATTCAAATTGATTGACTTTGAGTAGATTCCCTCCATGATGTAGGTGGACCTCATCCAATCAGTTGAAGTCCTGAGTATACCAAAAAATAAAAACTTCACTACTCATGAGTAAGAGGAAATTCTGTAGAAAGCATTCAGTAAAATAAGCTCCTTTCTGGATCTCCAGCCTGATGGCCATCAGACTTGATTGGAAACATTGATTTTCTCTGTGTCTATAAGCAACTGACCTATCCCATAGATTTTTTAATTGCCAACTTCCACAATTACATAATTCAATTCCTTAAAAATAAATTTCTTTCTATTATTTACATGGTTCTATTTCCCTGGAGAACCCTGGCTAATATAGAGTCATTGGATGCTTTTGAAGAATGCTGTCTTAGTTATCTGTCTTATACTTAAAAATATAATTACCAATTAGCCATAATAAAGCTGCAGAGAGAACTCAGTTAAATTCAATTTGACAAACATTCACCAAGTACCTTTTGCAATAGTAGAAATTTTAAAATTGTGGGTTCAAATCTTAGTGGATAATTTTGAAGCTGTTACCTTTTGATCTCCAGAATATCATAGTGGAATAGGCTATAAGATAAGCATAGTGTTAACCTCATCAAAAGAAGAATGTGATGAATTTCATACGTGAGATCTTACATGCTATTAGAGTTCAAAGAAGACAAGCTAAATTAGTTTCACAAATGAGGAAGGGCTTTTTAAGTCTACTACTTTCTTTCTTTCTTTATCTTTTCTGCAATGTTTGAGATTGAACCCAGGTCTTCATATATGCTATCTATTGCTTTTCTATAGCTCAGGAAATTCAAGTAGGATTTGAAATTACAAACAATGCTATTTACAGTAGTACCATAAAATACAAAATATTTAGGCATAAATTATATATATATATATATATATACATACATATACACACACACACACACTACATATATGTGAAAAAATATAAAACTCTGATGAAAGAAATCAAAGAAGAACTAAACAACTGGAGAAATAATTCATGTCCATTGATAAGAAGACCACATTGTCAAGATGTCAATTCCTTCCAAATCGATCAATAGATTCAATGCACCACAGTCAAAAATTCCAGAAACCCATTTTGTAGATGTTGATGAACTGAGTCTAAAGTTTAGATAAAAAGGTAAGGAATCCAAAATGTCTAACACAACATTGCTACAGAAGAACAAAGTTGAAGGACTAATACTGTTTAACTATAAAACTATAGCATCCACGGCTGTGTGAACAAATATATCAATGGAACAGAATAGAGTTTAAAAATAGACTCACCTACAATAAATAGTTAATTAATCTTTGGTGGAGATTCAAAGATGATATGATGGGATATAGTTAGTCTCTACAAAAATGATTCTGGGTTATAGTAAGCTTGGTTGGTAAAGTGCTTGCCTTGCATGCAAAGGCCCTGAGTTCAATCCCCAGCATCACACACACACACACACACACACACACACAAATGATTCTGGAGCCAGGTGTAGTGGCACACACCTGTAGTCCCAGCAGCTTGGGAGGTGGAGACAGGAAGATTGTGAGTTCAAAGCCAGCCTCAGGAAAAACAAGGCGCTAAGCACCTCAGTGAGACCCTGTCTCTAAATAAAATACAAAATAGGGCTGGGGATGTGGCTCAGTGGTTGAGTGTCCCTGAGTTCAATCTCCAGTAACCGTCCCCCCAAAAAACAAATGACTCTGTAACAATAAAACATTCACCTGCAATAAATTTATTTAACTGTAATTCTTACATCCTCCCCAAAAATTAATTTGAAAAGTATCACAGATGTATATGTAAAACAAAACAAAACAAGACAAAAAACTAATAAAACTCCTAGAAGATAACAGGAGAATATCTAGATGAACTAGAATTAGGAAATGACTTTTGAAATACAACACCAAATCCATGCACAAAGCCAGGCACAATCCACAAAAGATAGACTCAACAATGCAGACTTCTTTAAAATTGGAAATGTGAAAATGTTTTTTCTTGGAAAGGCAGAAAAGACATAGCCTGAAAGAAAGTAAAAGTCATAGCCTGGAGAGAAAATACTTGCAAAAGACAAATCTGGTAAAGGACTCTTGTCTAAAATATATAAAGAAGTCTTAAAACTCAGCAATAACACAACTCAAAAATGGCCCAAAAACTTTTACAACTCACAAAATATATAGGGATGGCAAATGAGCATATTAAAAGATATTTCACATTATATGTCATTGGGGGATTTCAAGTTGAAAACAATATCACTACATATCTGTCAGAATGGCCCAAATCTAGTACACTACAAACACCAAAAGATGATAAGGATGTGGAGCAGCAAAGACTTTGATGCATCAATGTAAGAATTAATTGCAAAGTGGTATAGGATATAGCTGGAATATAATATAATTTGAAATATAATTTTGACAGCTTCTTAGAAAACTAAACATATTTTTACTATAAAATCCAACAATTCTTATCCTTGTTATATACCCAAAAATGCTGAAAACACACATCTACACACAAAAAAACTTCACAAAGAGATTTATAGCAGTTTTAGTCATAAGTACATACACTTGAAAGCTACCAAAATGTCTTTCAGTCAGTAAATGGATAAGTAAACTGTGGTGCTTACAGATAATGGATGTTATTCAATGCCAATAAGAAATAAGTTTTCAAGCTAGGAAAAAACATGGAAGATATTTAAAAGTATATTAGTAAGTGAATTTATCCAATGTGAAAAGGTATATACATTAAATTCTCACTATATGAGAATTTAAAAGTTAAATTATTCTTAAAAGTTATCGGTGATTTCCAGGGGGAAGGAGAGAGGCTTTTAATGCCTGTGAAACTATTCTGTATGATACCATAATGGTGGATACATGTCATTATAAATGTGCTGAAACTCATAGAATGTAAAACACCAAGAATGGTCCTTAATGTGAACTACGGATTCTGGGTTATAATGATGTGTCAATATAGGTTCCTCAATTATAACACATATGTCACTGTGGTGAAGAATGTTGATAATGGCTACGATTGTGCAGGGGCTAGGACTATACGGGAACTCTTTGTATCTTGTGCCAATTTTGCTGTGAACCAAACTGCTCTAAAAGTAAAGTGTTATTTTGATATGGGCAAAATTCTGGACTCTAAAATATAAACAACATTTTTAGAAGAAAATGAAGACCTAAATAAATCGAGTAATTATAATATGTTCACAAGTTGGAAGACTCAATGTTGTTTAAATTGATGTATACATTCAACATAATTTAAATGAAAATACCACTGGGTATTTTTATAAAAGTATAAAATGATAAGCTAGTTACAAATCCATGTGGAAAATCAAAGGAGCTAGCCTGCCAAAAGAACATTGTGAAAGAAGAGCAATGCTAGAGAACTTAGAGTACCTGACTTCCAAACTTACCTACTGTAAGGTTATTGTAACTAGAACAGGATGGTATTGGCATGAGAATAGACAATACATTCAATGGAACAAAATAGGTATTCTAAAAATAAACCCACACATTTATGGTCAATTTATTTTTGACAAAGGTGCCAATGTAATTCAGCAAAGAAAGGTTAGTCTTTTCAACAAAGTATGCCAGAAAATTGGATATTCATATGGGAGAAAGAAAACTGCAAAAAACAAAAACCAACCTCTCTCTTTAACTCAGACACATGTGCAGAATCTCTCAAAATGAATAATATATTTAAATGTAAAAGAAAATCTGATACAAATTTCTAGGGAAAAAAAGCATACACAAAAATCTTAGGCAATAAAATGCACAAATAATAATGTTTGATAAATTTGACTTCCTCAAAGTTAAAAAATAATGGTGATTCTTCAGAAGTCACCATTAAGAAAATCAATAGGTAATCCAAGGGCAGACAAAAGATCTTTCATATGCATATGAGAGATATATTTATATTTGTATATATATATGTAACATATGTACACATATTCATATATACACACACATACATAGACATGTATGTCTATGTATGTGTGTGTGTATGTGTATATATATATATATATATATATATATATATATATATATATGAAGAATTTATTTTACATGTCATAATAAGAAAACAAACTGAGTTAAAATGGGTAAAACGACTTAAGCAGATTATTTTACCAAAGATATATAAATGGTGATAAGTCATGAAGAGAAGCCCAAACTCATTACCTCTCATCTGAACACAGATTTAAAGCACAAGAGACACCATTTTGTACCCACTGAAATGGTTAAAATTAAGATAATGCCAGGTAGTGGTAAGGCTATGCATGTGGAGAACCTAGAACCTCAGAACTGATGGAATTGTAAAATTGTATGAAGCTTTGGAAACATGTGTACAGTCTCTTATAAAGGTAAATAAATATATACTTACCATCTGACTCTGCACTTCCACCTTATAAGTTTACCTAAAAGAAAAAATATATACTGCCTAAATAAAGCATAGCAACTTACTCAGGTAATGTATAACAGCCATACAAATTAATACTGTGTAACCATAAGGAATAAGTTCTTTCTGCATGCAACAATGTGGATAATTGTGAAAAATGTTTTACCAAGAAAATGGTGCCAAGAACAAACTTCATTCTGAAACTCCAGTGCCTCATGATAGAATTCAAAGCAGAACTATCTGGTTTTGCGAGTAGGGTATAGGTTGGGTAGAATACAAGGAAATAGTTGCGGGCAGTAGAAATGTTCTAAATCTTCATCATGGTGATGGTTATGAGGGGTGTATGTATTTGATGTTGCATGGGAACATTTTTGTCATATGTAGATTATACCTTAATCAAGTTGACTTTTAAGATGCTCTCAGCCTAGTAAGAAAAGAGGCATGCATAAATCACACAGTAAATGCTAATATTGTATTACAACATGCCTCCAAAACCATAGGAGTTACTTATATATTTTATCAACTGTACCCTTGATTTTCTAGTTTCATAATTATTCTTTTCAAAATTCCTTCCAAAAATTATATTGAAAAATACACTAGAATTTTCTTACCACTTTCTCAGACCTCTCACCTTGGTAATGACAAAGTTATTTTTGCTCTTTAGAGGTACACTGGCTTCTGACCTAGTGTTTCATATCTAAATTAACCCAATTTTCAAAATTATTATAAGAGAAATTCAAGAGCTGAGTTCTTCACATCAGCTGTGAGGGGACAAGATGTGCTATTTTCAGCAATGTAGAGGAAAAGGAGTGCTTGGTGAAGCACCCCTGTGAACCACTGCTCTTGGATCTGGAATCAGACAACTGGAAGGAAAAGAAGGGCTCGATTGAGTGGATTCTATTAAAAGTAAACAGGTTTGTTTAAGGACAGTGAGGTGTGAGTTTTGACAGGATCCATAGCGGCAGAAAGTAGGAGTCTATACCTAGTGTGGCATCTGTCTTCCCTTTCACCTAAGTCTTTCAAAACAGGAAGTGAAGATGGCTGAAGTCATCATGAGAAGTAGCACTGAGAACACAACAGTCTTCTATCTATTCTTTCATTGTGATAACATGCACTTCATTTTTCATATTCTTTTTAGTGGGGACAGAATACAGAATAAAAATCCCACTGAACCAGAAGTCATCTGCCAATTGATCTCATTTTATGAACCGGTTATTGTGACCTTGTCTTTCTCCTCTCAATAAATTCTCTGGCAAGATTACTACTCATTGTTAGTAATGTGTGCTAACCAGTCCTTACCTCTTCCATAGAAGTATTTTTTAAAATTCAAGGAAATGAAAAATATACAGTCTTCAAGACAAAGTTAGTGATGTTTGGAAATTGGAAAATCATACTTTCGCCATTTCTTATTTCCTATTAGATCCTTAAAAGAATCTTAGGTATTTGTTTTAGTCAGCTTTTTCACTACTGTGACTAAAGGACCCACCAGAACAATTGTGGAGGAGGAAAGGTTTATTTTAGGGCTCACGGTTTCAGAGGCCATAGAAGGCTGTCTGCATTCCTTGGGGCTGGAGGTGAGGCTGATCATTATGGTGGGAGAGTGTAGCAGGGAGAAGCAGCTCACATGGTGATCAGAAGCAGAGAGAAAGACACACACTCCACTCTCCAGATACAAAATGTATACCTATAGCCACGCCCCCAATGAACCACTTCCTCTAGCCTCATCCCACCTGCCTCCAGTTACCACTGGGTTAATTGCATCAGGGACTAATTCTCTGATTAGGGTAAGGTTATAACCCAGTTATTTCTCCTCCAAACCTTCTTGCATTGTCTCACACATGAGCTTTTGGGAGACACCTCACATGCAAGCCAAACTTCATTTCTATTGACTGGTACAATCGATGCGTTAGTAATGCAGACTGGAGCACAGGAACCTGAGGAACAAGGTACTTGGGCCAAAAGTTTGAGAATTAGGCAGACAGGTTTACCTCCTGGCTTCCTTGCTTCTGATCTTTTGAAGCCTTCTTCCTCATCTTACAAATAAGAGTTCTAATATCTACCAAGTTATGTTTTATGAGGATTCAAGGAGATAAGTTATGTAAGCAGTGTCTGCAGTTCCTGGTAAACTGTTCCATGGACAGCAGCTTTGATTTTCACCAGAGATTTTATTAGGAGTTAGGATTCTTGATTTCTGATCTTATGAAGTGTTTTAATAATGGGTAAGTATTAGTGTTTGTGCTCAAGTTTTCTTTTTTTCTAAATTGGAAAATCATACTTTCTCCATTTCTTATTTCCTATTAGATCATTAAAAGAATCTTAGGTAAAGGAATTTTGAGAATGACGATGAGCTTATTAAGAACATGCCCAATCTCATTGTGTTTGAAGTAGGAGTAGACAGGTAAAAAGGAAATATAAAAATAACTGATTTTTAATTGGGTGAAAGAACACTTTGGAGAAATGTATATAATTGTGTAAATTATAGAATTTGAGTGGGACAAGAAGGTGAGAAACATGAGTGTAATAAAATCAGAATTGAAAATTGTGGATTATTTGAAAAGTGTAAACAAATGGGAAAAATGTTGGACTCCAAGATATTATTGCTTAAGACTCGTAGGAAGTAAAATTCAGCTTAGTTTTCTTTTTGGCATACTCCAGCACACACACACACACACACACAATTCCATGTGATTAAGAGCTTTGTTTTTGTCATTTTCAAGAGTCACTGCTTCCTAGCTTTGGGGGAGGCTTTGCAGGATAGGGCTCCCTACTTCTTAAGTGGCCCTCCTTGCATAACTCTGGGTTTTGAAGAGGTACGCCAGAGGCAAAGTGCACATTGTGTCATTTCCAGGATTTATGGAGAACCACATGCTTGAGGAAGAAGTTGCCAAGTACACATTTCATTTTGATTTAAAAGATAGTTAATGTCTAAAATTGAAAAGACACCAGTGATCATTAATAAAACAGGTACCAGGAACAAACAATTTAGAAACAGATCTCTTTGATGTGTAGCAAATTTGCAATTCGGTGGCTAAAGCAGGCTCCTAATAAAGTCAGAATCAGTTTTCTGAATGACGGTGTTCTGCGACTGAGGCATTGGGTCCTCTTGATGATGAAGAGGCAGATGGGGCATGTTGATATGTCACTGGAAATATCATTTTCTCTAGCTGTGCCATAAAGTTCTGTTTATACCCTTGACTTCAATGCCACGATAAGCTGTAAGAAGCTCCAATGTCTCACAAATGGATGCTTATGGAGGCATTAAATTGTCCAGGCTTAGTTGCTGTCTGGAGAAAATGAAGGGGCTGATGGTTACTGTAAATGTGGACCTTGCCATTGAAGGGTGATATATAAGACTGATGACTAATAAACATACCCTACATGGGAAACTTTTGAGTGATGACATCTTTTTTCTTTCACCCTTTTAACTAGCCACAATAGCTGGGATTGTACTTAAAGACTATATGGGAAACAGACTAAGCCCCAAGGCAGATCACCCTGGCAGCTGTAGAAAGAGAAGGCTATACTTTCCCATGTATGTTATCTGCATTTCTCTATTGTTTCAACATCTGCCAGGGAGAACAGCTTGGTGCCCTGCATGCTGCACATTGAATGTCCAAGTCTGATGGACAACTGTAGCTTCTTGCGTTAAGGAACACGACTCCTCGCTGCGTGGCCATGCTGCTGGGCTCTTTTGATAATCGTGCCTACAAAAATTCTAGGTAATCTTGGGCACAATCGATTTCTACATTACCTCCTTCCTGATGTCCTAAACAAGGAAGAGAGTTGCACTTCTACGATAGTAAAAGGGATATTGTGACAAGTGACAAAAAATCATTGTAATTTTTCAAAGCACAAGATATCATATTATTTGGTAATGTCCGTTTAGACCAAAGAAGGAGTCCTTCACACCTTTTCCATGTGACTTATTCTATCTAGTTACCTAATTTTTTTATCTGCAGATATGCATTTCTGGGTACAAAATTAGCCTGGTTGGCTAATTAGATATTATTGTGTCACTGGACATATTCCTACCCTTCCATCCTATGTTGCTGAGATTTTTCTATTAAGAAGTAAGCAAGTTGCGTAGTCTTATTTCCTCCATTCTTGACCCTGTTAGATAAATTAAAGCCTGTAGACAAATCTCTCCAGTTTGGGGAATACTTTCCATTTCTTGCTTTTCTGTCCCTAGAATCATCTGTTTAGAATGAAGATGAGTATCTGCCTGTATAAGGATCTGATCATTCTAGAATCACCTTACTGGGGACACAGTGGGTAGCATTGATCTCCTCAGCCACAAAATCCCTCAAATCAACATAAATGTCAATCTATGCCTTGATGTCTAGATTAACATCAAGGGTATCTCAAACTGCCTAGGCCTTCCTATATTGCTTGCATTGTAATTTAGATAAAGTAGACCCAAGGGTTTAGACTTTGAGAAGTGAATGGAAGATGTCTGAGGTCAGCATGACCTAACATGAGTAGCCGATAAACAAGACCAGCTTCCAGAGTCAATGCTAATCCTGTGAACAGCTCAAAGAACATTACTGCCCCTTCAATCCTTCCTTTTATCACATTCATTGCTAAGACCAAATGACAAAATATTGCATTTACAGTCTAGATTGCGTTTCTAAGATATGTGGTAAAACAAAGTATAAAGTTCTTTAAAGAGCTTTTCGTCCCTACTCTCCTATCTCCACCCCCACTCTGCCCAACCACATAAAAATTAAAACACTATCTAGACCTCATTGTAAGTCATAGGAAGGCTTACATGTTTCTATTGGCAACCCTGCTCCTTAACATCACTGTGCACCAAGAAACAGGACTGACGAAAACACAAAGGTAAGATTTGTTCTAGATGATTTATTCTGCTGTAATTTCTTCCAAGAGCTCCCTACCCCCAACACACACACACACACACACACACACACACACACCCTTTTTTTCCTTAAATAAATAATGAGCTTTGGAAGTCCTTTAACCTGTTTTTCTTATAGACATCTTTCCAAAAGAAAATAGAGACAGTGTATTCTGGAAGTTTATGTAAGTTCCAAAAAAGGAGTCACTCTGGTGCAGTTTCAACCCTCAACTACAGCAGGTTTCTTTATGGTGACTATGACAAAGGGCAGGCTGTGCTGCGAAAATGCCAGCCATCTCTGTGTTCGAAAACCTTCTATCACTCTTCTTGATTTGACATGAAATATTAAACACCAGTTACCAGCAAAAAGTTATTGAACACAGATGTCCACTATCAGTTTCAAATTGCTAAAGTCAATTTAGGTTTATATATTTTCTTTGCTTAAGCATTCACATGCAACGCAAATGTTCTGTGACAGTAATGATTTCACAATATACCCTTTCAATTAGGAAAGGACATCGTATATGTGTTTTCATTTTTAAAATGCCTATTTTTTTTCTTTTTTTCTTTTTTCATTCAAAAGCTCTCGGTCCCTCACTAAAAATGGGACCTTGGATTGAAAAATAAATAAAAAGAAAGAGCTCCACCTACTGATTCATTCTAAAACCTTTTTCCCCCCTGTTCTCTTTTTTTGAATTGAAAATGCTCTTTGGCACAACAGAGACCTTGTGAACGTGTAACTCAAACTGTTTGGTTAAAAAAAAGAAAAAAAGAAAGAAAGAAACAGGAGTTGCCCCCATGGAAAGGAATTGGTTAGAATGGAGCTCTGTCTCTGTAACTAAGAAAGCCCCCTCCTCCTTTCTGTGCCCCTCAGAAGCCCTAATTAATAAGTCTGCTTCAGGTTTAGTGCTCCCCAGGGACGCGGGTTAACTGTGGCATTCCCTTTGGCTGAGTTTAACAGAATCCTGATGGGTCACACATTTTGCTCTATTACAATAATCGTATTCATGTCACTGGCTGCCCCTTCTTACTGAAAGGGTTGGTGGGCGCTCTTTGAAAGGATTTACAGGGCCATTTCTCCCACCAGTGAAGTTGGAATTGTTCGGCACCTACCATACTACTCCCCACCCGCACCACTGGCCAGACTCAAGTGATTTCATAGGGAAGTGAGGAAAAACATCCACTGGGAACCTCCAGGTCCAGGAGGCCAAGAGTAATTACTTGAGGAACTGCCTGGGTTAGTACCCTGAGAGTGATGCTTGAGAGTCCCTGTGGACCAATGGCCCACTGTGATATCTGCCAGGTTTCCCCTGCTACTCTGTCTCTGAGAAGCTTTCAGAACCATTTTTAATACCTGCCTTGAAGTTTCTTTTTCAAAAAGCACACTCCTAGGAATCTCTCCCGGTGTGTCAAACCCCAGAGTTTCTTCCTGATGCAGATGCATGTGACTGACTTCCTTGGGACTGGACTCTGGAAGGGTCACCGTGTCCTGGATCTCCCAACTTCCATCCTGTTTCCTACACTACAGAATTTCTCTTAAGACGAAAGGACACTGGACTCAATTTGTCTCACACATTTGAGCAGGGGGCTATAGAAAATATTAGCAATCAGCAACAAGATGATATCTGGAAACCAACAGTGGAGTGATTTAAAGTTCCCTACCTTTGAACCTGTCTGCACAGTCACGCATTCTGTAGACATGATTAACTCACCGTAGGACCCAGGTACTCCAAGTCTGAATTGAAAATGTTTATTCTTCCCCCAAATGAATCACACATCACCTATCACGGCAGAGTTGCCAAACTCTATGGTTTTCTTGTGGTACATAAATTCAATAACTGACCACAGCCAGAGACAGAAATTTCTTATAAATCAAATAACTACATACATTAAGAGGGAGAGGGAGGGAACACACTGCCACATTTCAGTCAATCAAAAATATGTGTAGTGAGGATCTACTGTGTCCAAGGTGCAGTGCTTTGTGTGGTGGGGGTATTTAATAAAATATGACCCAGCCCTAACCTCATGCCAGGAAATACCTACCTTCCAGTGCTGCTCTGAAGATTATATACCATTACCTAGCACAGTACCTGGTGTGAAGTTAGTGACAGATAGTCACTATTATCATGACTAGTCATATAATGTCATATCCAGACAATATAAATGATGAAAATAGAAGAGATGCCCAAAATTTACAATTGGTTACAGATACCAATTGTTCTGATGTCAGAAGAAGGGAAGTTCCTGGAATCTCTCCTTGGATAGTTTCATGTAGGTGGTTTCAGTCCCATTATCATTTACCATTTTGGAAAGCTCATTATGTTCAAAGCGCCAGGCAGAGCTCTTGAAGATTTCATCTCTTTTTAATTTTCACTATCAAATGCTGTGAATACTATCAACTCCATTTTACAGATAAGGAAAGGAGGCCCCGAGAGGCCAAGGAACATACTGTGTCACAAAGACTTGACACTGACGCTCAGGGTTTCCCCACTTACTCCAAATGTCTCCACCACAGAGTTATAGACTCTCAGAGTAGAAAGAAAGGCAGAGGCCATCTTGTCCTAATGGCTCACTTGAAAAGTAACAAAGGAAAAAAAGCGACCTGTATGCATTCACATACCCAACCAGTGACATCACTGAAATTAGAAACCCAGGCTTCTGGTTTCAAGTTAGTGACATTTCCAATATTTTCACGTTTTTCCAATAAATCATAAGTCAATAGTTTCTTGTTGTTGTACAAATGTAAAAAGACCATGATAAGAAAAATCTTAGCATTCTTTTGTCAATTTTACATCCCCTTTCTTTTGATGAGTAGGCACTTAGTGATTTCCTATTATTGAGAAATCATTTGCTTTACATTCCACTCCCCAACAGGGCATGCACATTCACACCTACAGTATGCATACCCTGTTTTCACGCAGAAGGAAAACACAGGCTAAAATTATATCACAGCATGGGGGAGTTCTATTTCAGCCTAAACTTAGTTGAACCATTCCCTCTTCAAACTTACCTTTCAGCAGAATTTGGAGCTAATCTGTTTCCTAGGAACTCTCCATTTTAGCACAAGTATAACAAATATCCACCAATAGATATTAATAATTGATCACACTGTAGTTTCTTTTTTGGCTCATGAGTGGTCCCCAAATCAGTCAGAATACCAATGAATCAGATTGTCAAGTGAGATCAAAACTTTTCTTCATCATTACCTTTTTCTTGGGTGTACTATATCATTCTGTGTACCTCCTTTTTTTCTGTTATAGTACTCTTCCGATTCTAAAGTCACACCAAGTATAAAATCAAAAGCGGCATATGATATGACCCTGCAGTAAACAGCCTCTTTTAAAAAGATCTATAACACCAACAAAACAAACAAACAAAACAGTAGTTGTTTGCTTTCTCTTATCTTTCAGATCATGAATTCATTTTTTTAAGAATGTCATTATTTGTCACAAAGCAAACACCAGTGTTATTATCATCAAGACCATGGATTAAAATACTCTAAGTGCCCAAAATGACCCTCTGTGCCTTTTGTCAATCATTCTTTCCCTCTCAAAAATTACAATTACCTTGCTGGAATAATTATTATATTATTTTTTCTTTATACCATGTAAACGTGCATTGTCAAGCAATACATTTTTTTCTATTTTTAGTATATACAATATGTGTTTGTGTATCACATATATACAATATACATATATAAATGTATACATATATATGAAATATATACATATATATAATTTTCTTGACTCTTTTCACTCAACATTATATCCATCCATTTATGCATATGCCACAAGTTATTTAACCATTCCCCTGTTAAAGGACATTGGGTTGTTTCCAATTTTGACTATGGTAAACAATTTTGTCATGAACATTTTTGTGCATTCCTCCAGGAATGCATGATCTACATAATTTTGGGTATATATTAAAGAGTAAAATTATAAGTACATACAACATAAGTACAGTTTCAGACTTATTAGATACATCTCTCCAAGGAGTTGTAGCCATATTTAATCCTATTACCTCCTAATATCTATTGTCAATATTTAAAAACAGCCTTTCTTGAAGGTGGCTTTAATTTGCATTTTCTCATTACTAATTAGGTTAACTTTTCATGTATTTAGTATACTTACTACATATGTCAATCATTTTGTGAATGTGTGTATAGTACTTTTCAGTTGTTTTCTTTTTTTTTCTTTCTTCTTTTGGATTGTCTGTTTTTTTCTTGTTCCTATGTGGCAGTTCTTTATGTAATCAGGAAACAAGCTCTTTGCTAGTAATTTATGTTTAAAGTATTATTTCTCTCTTGGTATTTTGCCTTTTCACTTTGTTGATTTGTATATATTTTTTTATTGGTTGTTCAAAACATTACAAAGCTCATGACATATCATCTTTCATACATTTGACTCAAGTGGGTTATTAACTCCCATTTTTACCCCAAATACAAATTGCAGAATCACATCGGTTACACATTCACATTTTTACAAAATGGCATATTAGTGACTGTTGTATTTTGCTACCTTTCCTATCCCCTACTATCCCCCCTCCCCTCCCCTCCCATCTTCCCTCTCTACCTCATCTG
>NW_026000075.1:13394503-13425716 GCF_001458135.2 Marmota marmota marmota
GAATCAACCTAACAAAAGAGGTGAAAGACTTATACAATGAAAACTACAGAACCCTAAAGAGAGAAATAGAAGAAGATCTTAGAAGATGGAAAAATATACCCTGTTCATGGATAGGCAGAACTAACATCATCAAAATGGCGATATTACCCAAAGTTCTCTACAGGTTTAATGAGATGCCAATCAAAATCCCAACGGCATTTCTTGTAGAAATAGATAAAGCAATCATGAAATTCATATGGAAAAACAAAAGACCCAGATTTGTATATTTTGATAAACCAAAATGTTTGATTTTAATATATCGCCCAATTTATCAATCTTTCTCTTATGACTAGCACTTTTATTTTCATTTAAGAAGTTTTGTCTATAGTAACATTATGATGATATTCTACATTATCTCCTAGATGCTTGTTTTACCTTGCACATCTAAATATACCATAACAATGAATTAATCTCTGTTACACAAAGTAAAGGTTGCCTTTTTAAAATCTTCCTAGGCATACTCAACTTCCACCAAATCATTTGTCGAGAAGAACATTATTTCTCCAATATTATAGTACCACCATTGTTGTAAATATCATACCTACATATGCATCAGTGTGTTGATGAGCTCTTGATTCTACTAATTTTATTTTCTTATGCCTTTATAAACCAATACCACCTTCTTTTAATTGCTATAGCATTTGAGTTTTGATATACAGAAGAACAATGCAAATCATTAATAATTAGTTAGAGAGAGATGAGTCTGTAGCACACACCAAGAAGGAACATCAAAAGAGGAATGAAAATTAAGATATGAATTATCTAGGGCTCAGTCTTTGGACCATTTCTCTTTTTTGCCTACATAGTCCCTAGGTTGTTTCATTATCTCAAGATCTATATGGTAATGGTTCAAAATTTCATATCTCTGGCCCAGAATTCTTCCCTGAACCCTGGACTAAATTCTATCCAAGGAGCTACTTGATATATCCAGCTGAAAATCTAACATGGACCTCAAATTTAATGTGTTTAAAACTGACCTCCTCATAGCTTCGTCTCTCCAATAAACTTCTATCTCTTTATGACATCTTTCCCATCTCGGTTAAATAGAACCTCAATTCTTCCGTAAGCCTTGAGGTTATTCTTATTTTTTAATTGCTCCTCTTCTTCTCACACTGCACATTCATTGTATCACCAAAATTTCTTTGTTCTCCATGAAATTATATCCAAAATTAACTTCTTGTTCTCATTCCACTACTGACATTGGCCTAAACCACCATTTTATCACATGCCTGAATTGTTGCAGTAACTACTAAGTGTTCTATGTTCTTCTGTTCTTATTCTCCATAATTTAGTCTCTATGCAAAAACTAATGATATATAATAAAAAATTAAAAATCAAACACAAAAAACTGTTATTTTCATACTAATTATTCCTTTTGAACAAAGTTTAACAAGAATTTCCACATCATTCAGAGTAAAAAACAAAATTCTCACTATGTTAAATAACCACCTAAATAATCTAGTTCCATAATATTTCTCTGATTTCTTCTCAATATTTTTCTCCACATTCTCTGTTTCAGTTACCTTGGCTTCAAACATCCCAGGCATGCTCCTTCCTTGGTGCTTTTACCTTAGCTGTTCCCCATGCCTGGAACATCATTTGTTGTCTCCCTAGGGACAGTCACCCATCTGTATTCCTCATTCCCTGTAGTCCTTCAAAGTTATCTCCTCTGTTGGTCCATCCTTGGACACACTGCCTAAAGTTCCACATCCATTATTTCATATTTATTTTCCATACTTTATTTTTCTCCTTACCACTTGTCATATCTAACTTACTGTCTGGTATACCCATTTTGCTTATTTTATTGCTTACAGATCAGGAGGAGGATAGGAGAAGCCCACAAAGTGGGTTTATAAATCTAATAGGTTGAGGAGTCCACCTATCAGATGTACTCCGTGGACTGTGCCCCTCATGACTATATGTTATCTCAAAAGGCTTAATTAGGCTGATCATGTTTCTTTAAATCGTGTTTTGAAAAATTCTTTATGATTGATCAGTTTCTGTAATCCATGAACATGTTTGAACATTTTGACTATTAAATATGGTTGAAAGTGGAGAAGACGGAGAGAGAGAGTTGGGAAAATGTGCGAATCAAGTCTAATGTAAGCTCATTTCAAATTAAACATTGTTGTCAATTTTATAAGTAGCTGGTAGGTATGTCTGCTGTTTTAGCTATGATTTTGTCAGTGTAGATGTAATAAAGCCCAAAATCTGATTGGCCTAAGAAAGGGGACTGTTATTATTTAATTCCAAGATACCATGCAGAAAACTCAAGTTCTAGTGTGGAAGATAACAGGAGCTCTATCCAAGTACTACCACTATCACATGAGGCACCCAATGAGTGAAGTTATTATGTGCAATCTTCCCTTAAGTAATGGATGTCTTTTCTCTCTCATTTGTTTGATAATTTTTGTATCTATACAGACTCATGGATATTTATTTTATGCTTTAGGTCATAATTCAATATGAACTTTTTCTGTTATAATTATATGCATTTCATACTAGAAATTTTCCTCTCAGCCTGCTTTTGCTACATTCCACCACTTTTAATATTTTATTTTTATTTTCCTTCAGTTAAAAATATTTTTAACTACTCTTGAGATGTCTTTGACTTATGTGTTACTTAGAAGTGTGTTCTTTAATTTCCAAATAGGCTGAAAATTTCCAATGGTCTTTCTGTCCTTGATTTCTGGTTTAATTGCATTGTGGTCATAGAATATCCTCATATGATTTCTATAACTTTAAATTTATTGAGATCTATTTTGTGGTCCAGAATATGTTCTGTTTTAGAGAATTTTCCATGTGGTCTTGAAAAGAATGTGTGTTCTATGGCAACATGAGGTATTCCATTGATGCCAATTAGATTCTGCTGATTGATGGTTAGGTTCAAGCCAACTTTATTTGCTTTTTGCCTGTTTGATTTACAAATCACTGATAGAAGTGTGGAGAAATTTTCTATCTTCGGAGTGGATATGTCTGTTTATCCTTGCAGTTCTATCAGGTTTTGCCTCCTGCCTTTTGATTATTGTTACTTGTACACAGGTTAAGAATTGTTCTTTCTTCTAAGACAATTGACAAGTAAGGTTTTCTTCATCTCTAACCGTTTTCCCTGTTCTGAAGGTGGCTCAGCCTGAAATTAATATAACTATTTCAGCTTTCTTTTGTTTAGTGTTATCATGGCATATCTTTCTCCAGCCTTTTTTTTTAACCAATCTGTGTTAATGTAATTATAATTATTTTCAAGTAAGCAACATATAGTAGTGTCTTTCAAAAAACTAAATAAATAAACTACTCCAACAATCTCTCTTTTAATTGGTATATACAGATCTTTCATCTTTAAAATGTTTATTGATCTAGTTAGATTAGTAGCTACCCTGTTATCATTGTTCTCCATTCTTTGAACTGGTCATTTATTTTTTCATTTTTTAGAGCATTATAATTATACATAGTATTTGGGTTCATTTTGATAGAATAATACCTGCAATGAATTTTATTTCAATTCTGTTATGGTTTGGATGTTAGGTGTCCCCCAAAAGCTTACATGTGAGATGATGCAAGAGGGTTCAGAGGGGAAATGATTGGGTTGTGAAAGCCTTAAACTAATCAGTAAGTCAGCCCCCCTGATGGCATTAACTGAGTGGTAACTGGAGGCAGGTGAGCTATGGCTGGGGGAGGTGGGGGGCGTGGCTTTGGGGTGTATATTTATATTTGGTAGGTAGAGATCTCTCTATCTCTCTCCCTTCCTCCCTCCCACCCTCTCTCCTTTCCCCCGACCCCTGACCCCTCCTTCTCCCCGCCCCATGCCACTCCTGCTCTCTGATCATTATGAGAGCTTCTTCCCTCTACCACACTCTTCCACCCTGATGTTCATCCTCAATTCAAGCCTGGATGAATGGAGCCTGCAGTCTGTGGACTGAGACTTCTGAAATCGTGAGTCTCCAAATAAATGTTTCCTCCTCGACAGTTGCTCTGGTTGGGTCCTTTAGCAACAGCAGCAAAAAAGTTGACTAAAACAAATTCCCATTCCTCATTCCCCTTTCCCTTCCCTCCTCACTCCACTGTTCTTTCTCCACTTCACTATTGATCTTCCTTCACTATTAATTTATTTATTTTTGATTTGTGTTGTGTGTGTTTGTGTGTGTATATACATATATAGTAAAATTCTTTTGATACATTTTTATATGTATGTAACATGCTATTGTTTGATTCATTCCATATTTCTACCCTTTTCCTTCTTTCTTCCCTCCCTGCCTTTCATTCTCCCTCTTCTTCTTCTGTACTGATCCACCTAAAGTTTATGATATCCAATCTCCTTTCCTGCCACTTTCTTTCCCTTATTTTGCTGTAGCTTCCATATAGGAGAACAAATATTTGGCTTTTGATTTTATGAGCTTGGCTTATTTCCACTTAGCATGATTTTCTTCATTTTCATTCATTTATCAGCAAATTCCATTATGTCATTCTTCTTTATGTCTGACTAGAACTCCATTGTGTATACCACATTTTCTTGATCGATTCATGTTTTGATGGGCATCTGGGTTAATTCCATAATCTGGCTATTGTGAATTGTTTATACTGATAATCTAATCCTCCTCTCCTTCTGGTTTGGTTGAGAATTGTATATGATTCCATTTTATCTTCACACTTTTCTAGAATTTGCAATAGACATTTTGAATTAACCTAGATTGTCCTTCAAACACCACTATTTCATATGTAGTGCAGATATCTATAAGTAGTTATTCTCAGTTCTTCATTTCATTTCCAATGATATTGCCTTAATTCATTTAACTTTCCCATATGTCATGATATGTACCTTATTACATTACTATAATTAGTTATGTATATTTTAGATAAAAAAGAAACAGTTATCTTTTAGGCAAATTAAGACTAAGAAAAGTAAAAGATTTTAATCTTCTCTTCATTAATCCCTTCTCCAATGTTCTTTCCCGATGTTGTCTCAAGTTTCTGACTAACATAATTTTCCTTCTCCCTGAAGAACATCATTTATCACTTTTTGCCTGGCAGAAGTTGTAGTGATAGATACCTTAAGTTTTATTTGTCTGAGAAATTCTTTATACCTCTTTCACTTTTGAAGGATAATTGTGGTGAATGTAGAATTGGATGTTAGTGGATTTTTTCTCCCAATGCCTTAAAAATTTCATTCTACCTAACTCCTGTTTACATGGCTTTGGGAAGAAAAGATCACTGTGGTTTTTTGTCCTTGTTCCTCCATAAGTAAAATTGTTTTCCCTGCCTCTGACATCTTTTAAGATTATCTCCCTTTGAATATGATCTATAGACTTATATTTGTTATTTATTTATTTAGTGCTAGGGATTGAACCTAAGGTCTCAGGCATCTGAAGACATGCTGTACCTCTGAGCAACACCAATCTTATAATTGTCATTATTTATTCTGTTTGATGAATTTGTAGTTTTGTGTCATTAGTTTTGTAAAATTATCAGAAATTTTTACTTCAAGTAGTTCTTCTGCTTACATTTCTTTTTTTTCCTCTCTCCTTCTGGGTATGCTAAATATGTGTATGTTTTTAAGTTTTAAAAATTTCTCACCATTCCTGGATGTTCCTTTTTGGTTTTCTACCCCAACCCTTTTAATCTTCTCTTCATTAATTTCTTCTCTAATGTTCTTTTTTTTTTTGCATTTCAGATTGGGAAGTTTCTATTTACCTATCTTGAAGTTCACTAATTTTTTTCCCTTTAACCTCATTTGGTGCATTAATGAGTTCAACAAAGGCATGTTTCTGGTAGTATTTTTAAAGTAATTATTTACACATATTGATGGAATTCACTGTGGGATTTCCATGCACGTATACATCATGCATTAATTGTGTCTCACCATCCTTCAAACATTGAACTCTCCTACCTCTTCCCAGTCCCTTAAAGTCCTTCCTAATTTCTTCTTATCTCCCATGGCTCTTCACCTTTCCCATCTGTAATGATGACTATTCCATTTTGTGCTTCTACTAGGTTGACTTATTTGTTTCTTTTAATAGGTAAGAACATGTGTCACTTGTCCTTCTCTGTCTGGCTTGTTTAACTCAACATAATATTCTCTAGTTGCATCCGTGTTGCTGAAAATGACTATAGATTTCCTTTTTTTTTCATGATGGAGTTGTATTCCATTGTATAAATATACCACATTTTTTTTTTATGCACGCATACACCAAAGGGCATCTAGGCTGATTCCATATTTTGACTATTGTGAATAGTGTAATGGTTTGGATATTAGGTGTCTTGGTTGGCTGCAGGAGGTAGAATCATGTCCTGGAAAGGTGAATTTCCCTGTGACCCCTTTCGCTCTCAGTTTATCTGCTTCCTGGTACACATAAGCAGAGCAGTGCTCCTCCACTGTATCCTTCCATCATGATATGCTTCCTAACATTTGGGCCCAGAGCAATGGAGTAAGCCCATCATGGACTAAATCTCTAAAACCAAGAAACAAAATAAACTTCCTCCTCTAAGTTGTTATTTTCAGATATTTTGGTTACATTGATGAAAAGCTAATATAGAAATTGATACCAGAAGTGGGGACATTGTTGTGACAAACCTGACTGTGTGAATCAGAAGTCTTTGGATCTGGTTTGCAGGAGGAGTTTGGAAATATTTGAAGATGAAGGTTGGTGAAGACTTAGAATTTTGTAAGCAGAGCTTAATGGGTGATTCTGGTAGAATCTCAGAAGACCAGAATGCAAGCAAAAAAGACTGTTCTTATGAGGCTTCAGAGGGAAATGAGGATTATGTTATGAATGGGACTAGCTAGAGACACTCATGTTATGTTATGGCAAATAATTTGTGTACATTTTTACCATGCCTGAGATTTTTGTGAGTCTGAACTTAAAGGTAAGGCACTAAATAATCTGGTGGAAGAGATTTCAAGGCAGCAAAGCATTCAGGCAGCGAATACATGGATATTGCTGGTAGCTTTTAGCCTGGCTCACTATGATAATGGGGGAGTAGAAGACAGAGCTGAAGGATTTCTAAAACTTTCAGTTTGGCCAGAAAAGTGTGTGTAAAGCTGGAGCCAAGAAAATTGTGGTTGTTGAAGGGATTATAGCCACTGAATACACTGTAAGTACTTTTCACAGAGACAATAGGAAAGATGACTCGACAGTAACTCAGGAATTTGCAAGATCACACCCATTTTAGTCTCAAGGGTATAGAAAGGAAAATTCTTTTGAGAAGAAATCATTTTCCTGCCTGTGGAATGATCCATGAGCAGGAAGTTTTTCACCATGCTCAGCTCAGAGGCCACTGCAGCCACAACCCCAGCCATGGGTGAGCTGGTGGCAGACCTTGGCACCATCCACATGGTGCTGGATCTGTAGGAATGTAGGATGCAGGAGTTAGGGTATCATGAAGGCTTTCACCAAGATTTCCAAAGAAGGCTTGGGAGACTAGACAAAGTATTAGAGTCCTTGCAGGATGCCCCCTGAGAGTGATGTGTGTGAAGCTGCAAAAGCAAAATGTAATTATGGAATGAAGACCCCAGGAATTAAGAGATGCCAGTAAGGTAAACTATTTGAAAAGAAAAGCTGGGGGCCGCAGAGAGAGCTAGGCTAAAAGAGAAGCCTGTGCCCCCCAACTGGCAAGATCAAAGTGGTTGGACTACTCAAATGCATTGGATAATACACCTAATCATGTGTCATAGATGATGTGAGCAGAGCTATGGGATCTGTTTGCTCTGTTGAGTTTCAATCTTGTTTTGGTCTCACCCCTTTTTCTATGCCCCTATTCCTCCTTTTTGGAATGGGAATGTTTACTGTATACCACTGTATATTGGATGTATGTAACTTGCTTTTATTCTTTACAGAGGCTCATAACCAAGACTTTGATTTGAGTCTCAGATGAAACTTTGGACTTGAACTTTTGGTCAATCCTGGAAATATTATATTAATACTATGGAGGCTCTTTGAGATCAACTAAATGCGTTTTGCATTGGGAAATGGACATGAGCTTTTGGGAGCTCATGTCTGTCTCACGATGGGACAATGGGGTGGAATGTTATGGTTTGGATGTTAGGTGTCCACCCAAAACTCCTGTGTTAACATAGGAATATTCAGAGGTGAAACGATGGGATTCAGAAAGGTGTAACCGAATCAGTCCATCCTAATTTGAATTGACTGACTGGGTGGCAGCTGTAGGCAGGTAGGATATAACTGGAGAAGGTTGGATACTAGGGGCATGCCCTGTAAAACCTTCCCCCTTCACTGCTTCCTGGCTCCCATGAATGGAGCAGCAGTCTTCCACCACACTCTTCCTCCATGTGCTCCCTCACATTGGGCCCAGAGCAACCGTTGGCCCACTATGGACAAAACCTATGAAGCCATGAGCCAAAATAAAATTTTCTCTTTTTAAGTTGTTCTTCTCAGATATTTTGGTCATAGTAATGAAAAGTCAACTACCCATTAGGACTGCAACAAATATCAAAGTGCAAGTATCATTTTAGTATAAAGATTTCTACTCCTTTGGGTATATATCCAGTAGAGGAAGTGCTGGATCTACTGGTGGTTCTATTTTGAGCTTTTGGAGGAATCTCTATACTGTTTTCCATAATTGCTACACTAATTTACATGTCTACCAATTGCATGTAAGTGTTCCATTTCTCCACATCCTCATCAGCATTTGTTTTCTTGTCTTTTTGATGATATGAACATTCTAAATAGGGTGAGAAGATACTTTGTTATGGTTTTGACTTTCATTTGCCTGATGATTAGTGAGTAGATATATCTTATGTATTTACTGGCCAGTTGTATGTCTTTTCTGGAGAGTTTCTTTTTAATTATTTAGCCCATTTTAATTGTTTTTTTTCTTTGTTTTTTGATGTTATCTCTTTGAGCTACTTATATATTCTGGATGTCAAAACATTGTTAGATGTACCATTTGCAAATATTTTCTCCCATTCTGTAGGTTGTCTCTGAAGCCTTTGGAGTGTTTCATTTACTATGCAGAAACATCTTGATTTGATGTAATTCCATTTGCCTCTTTTTACTTCTGGTATTGTTTTCTATTTCTAGGGTTTAATTTTGATTAGTTATTAGACTTTTAGCTCTCTGCCTACTTTACAAATGTATTCCTGGCTGTTATTGACTTTTTTTTTTTTTTACTCACACCCTTAGCATATTAGGGATAGTTAATTCAAATTCTCTACTTAATAATTTTAAAAATCTATGCCATATTTGTTACTGATTGTGATGCTCACCTTGTCTTTTCAGACCGTATTTTTTTCTTGCATTTTAGCATGACTTATAATTTAAAAATTTATATAAGGTAATAGAAAGTAAGGTAAATGAGTCTTAGTGTGAGGATTGATGTTCTGCTTAATGTCTGCCATAGCTGTGGGTACCAGAGGCTTAAGATTCCAATAGTCTTGTTTTGTGTCTAAGAATTCCTCTTTGCAAAGAGTCTGCCTCTTTCAGTCCTTCAGCTATAATCCACTGGTTTTATACTGACACACAATGGCGGGGTTGGTGGGGGGAGTTGTAAAATGCTGGAGAGAGGAAGCTTTCTATAATCTTATGATTAAATTTTAGTTCTTTTAGTGAGCCTGTTAAAAGTGTCCTTCACAGGTGTTTCTTAGTTTTTTCATCTTTAGGTGATACAGTAAGTTGTGGAGTGTGTGTGTGCTGGAATTGGAGAAAGGCCATTCTTAGGATGGTTTTAGCAGAGCCATTGGTAGACAATTTTCACCTGAACAGCAGGTTTTTATTATGGAAAACACTGTGGGCATATTTCACAATGGTTACTTTCCCTCTTACATTTCTAGAACCACAAGGGGATATTTCTTGGGTCTTTACAATGAGAACCTGTTATGTTTCCTAGAGATATAACCCATGAAATTATAACTCTCCCCCACTTTAAGAGACCTCCAGAGAAGAGAAACAACCAGTCATAGTTTAAAAACTCCTAGGGTTAATTAGAACAACAACAACAAACTCCTAGGGCCAGGTCAATGGAAAAATAGAGTTTCATTCCCCACCAGGATTCAAAGTTTTATCTGCCTAGAAATTACTTTTTCATTTCAAGAATCTAGTCGGGCTCTTCTTCTGTTGTGTGTTATTGGCTGGCATGTGGTGCTAAGCATCAAACCCAGTGCCTCACATGTGTGAGACAAGTGCTCTACCATAGAACCACAGCTCTAGCCCCACATTTTCTTTAGAAGAGTTTCGGTTTACAACAAAATCTAATGGAAGGCAGGGACTTCTCATATACTCCCTTTCCCCAGCCATGCATAGCATCTCCTACTCTCAACAGTCCACCACAGAATTGCTCACTGTACAATTGATTGATCACATATGTAATATCAACATGTCATTATCACCCAAAATATATAGTTTATATCAGGGTTCACACTTGGTACATTCTGTGGGTTTTAGCAAATGTGTGATGACATAAATCCATCATTCTAGTATCATACATAATAGTTTCATTGCCCTAAAATCCTCTATGCTCCTCTGATTCATCCTTCTCTCCTCCCATTTCCTGGCAATCACTGATCCTTTTTGTCTTAATAGTTTTGCCTTTTCCAGAATGTTGTATAACTGTAATCACACAGTATTTGACCTTTCTCAGCTTTTTCCATTCAATATGCATTTAAGTTCCCTCCAAGTCTTATTATACCTTGACAGCTTGTTTCTTTGTAGTGCTCAATTATATTCCATTATATGAATGCACCTTCGTTCATTTATCCACTTACTTCCTGAAGAACATCTTAGTTGTTTCCAAGTTTTGACAATTATGAAGAAAGTTGCTGTAAACAACTGTGTGCAGCTTTTTGTGTGAACATGTTTTCGGCTCCTTTGAGTCAATACCAAGGAACTAATTGGCTGCATCGCATGGAAAGATTACTATATATTAAAAGTAATTCTTCATGTCTGGTAGTGTTAGCCCTCCAACTCTGTATTCCTTTAACATTTTGTGTGGGCAAGTCTAACTCTTTTGGCTCTTTATACTTTCGCTTCTTTATACTCAGTTTGTCAATATCCACAGAATGATTTGCTGGAATTTTGACTGGCTTTTTGTTGAGCCTATAAATCAAGTTCGAAAGAAATGATATTTTGAGAGTCTTTTCTTCCTCTTAACAGGAATACAAAGTATATCTCCATTTGTTTAGCTCTTTGATGTTTTTCATTACTGCTATTCTTTTCCTCACATAGATCTTGTATATTTTTGTTGTTGTTGTTAAATTTATACCTAAGTACTTCACTTTTGGGATGCTATTATAAATGGTATTTTAAAATTTCAAATTCCACTTGTTTGTTGCTGATCCATAGGAAAGTATTAAACTTTTGTATATTATCCTTGTATCCTAAAACCTTGCTATAATTCTGGGAGTTTGTTAGTTTGTTGATTGATTCTTTCAAGGTTTCTATATAGATCATTAGGTTACTTTAAACAAAGAGTTTTATTTATTCTTCTTTCTTGGTTCAACACTGATCTCTTCTAGTATTTTCCTGTCTCCTTGAGTTACTATTTTCAGCAAAATATGTTTTTTTCCCTCTGAAACTCATCGTGTAGAGCATATCTATTTTATCTGCATTAATAGGTTTTCTCTACCAAAATTTCTTTCCTACACACTCAACATTGAAATAAGTTTAGCCTCCAATTTCAACATCCTAGAGCCAAGTATAGGTTTCAAGGAATCTCACAGTATATTCCCTCAATCTCACACAATTAATATAACTAATGTTAAAAACAATCTACTCAAACCAAAGCCAAGGATATTTCTGATGAAGAAATGAAAACTTAAAACTTACCATCAGACACCCATGATCATGTGTCATATTTTGTGGTTCTAAGTACTCAACAGAACAGACTGAACTGTAATTACCTGTATAATTTCAATATACTGAAAGAAGAAAAACTATACCCAGAAGAAAATTAAATTGAAAAATAGCATGAGTTTTGTTTTAATTTTTAAATTGACCATTGAAATTTGAACATATTTATAGAATACTGTCTGATGATTTAATATATGTATTTATTGTGTAATCAAGATAAGCATGTTTAACTCCTCTAATATTTATCATTTCTTTGTGATAAAAACTTTAAAATAATTTCTTCCGGCTGTGTGTGTGTGTGTCCTGGTGCAGACAAACAAAAATATAGGTATGTTTTACTAAAAGCATTCCTTTGCTCATATAACCTTTTCCCCTCTCTATTGGAGCATGTATTCTCTGTTCTTTATAGCCTAAAAATCGTCTGCTGGTTGTAGGGATAAAAAAAACGATTATTAGATATTACAATGGCTTATGACCTGCTAAAGGGTTACATGATTTAAACAGATACAGGGTATACTTATAACATTCCCAAGAAAAACAATTGAAAAAAGTCCCAAAGGGTGAAAAAGGTCAAGGAAACTTCTAGAAAATTATTTCATATGAAATTTCTTCTTCTTATTATTATTGTACTGGGGATTGATTCCAGGGGTGTCTACCACTTGGTTACATCCCCAAACCTTCTTTTTATTTATTTATTTATTTATTTATTTTTTAATTTTTTATTGTTGGCTGTTCAAAACATTACATAATTCTTGATATATCATATTTCACACTTTGATTCAAGTGGGTTATGAGCTCCCATTTTTACCCCAAATACAGATTGCAGAATCACATCAGTTACACATCCATTGATTTACATATTGCCATACTAGTGTCTGTTGTGTTCTGCTGCCTTTCCTATCCTCTACTATCCCCCCTCCCCTCCCCTCCCCTCCCCTCTTCTCTCTCTACCCCCTCTACTGTCATTCATTTGTCCCCCTTGTATTATTTTTCCCTTTCCCCTCACTTCCTCTTGTATGTACTTTTGTATAACCCTGAGGGTCTCCTTCCATTTCCATGCAATTTCCCTTCTCTCTCCCTTTCCCTCCCACCTCTCATCCCTGTTTAATGTTAATCTTCTTCTCATGCTCTTCGTCCCTACTCTGTTCTTAGTTACTCTCCTTATATCAAAGAAGACATTTGGCATTTGTTTTTTAGGGATTGGCTAGCTTCACTTAGCATAATCTGCTCTAATGCCATCCATTTCCCTGTAAATTCTATGATTTTGTCATTTTTTAATGCAGAGTAATACTCCATTGTGTATAAATGCCACATTTTTTTTATCCATTCGTCTATTGAAGGGCATCTAGGTTGGTTCCACAGTCTTGCTATTGTGAATTGTGCTGCTATGAACATCGATGTAGCAGTGTCCCTGTAGCATGCTCTTTTTAGGTCTTTAGGGAATAGACCGAGAAGGGGAATAGCTGGGTCAAATGGTGGCTCCATTCCCAGCTTTCCAAGAAATCTCCATACTGCTTTCCAAATTGGCTGCACCAATTTGCAGTCCCACCAGCAATGTACAAGTGTACCCTTTTCCCCACATCCTCGCCAGCACTTGTTGTTGTTTGACTTCATAATGGCTGCCAATCTAACTGGAGTGAGATGGTATCTTAGGGTGGCCCAAACCTTCTTATTTTGTATTTTGGGACAGGGTCTCATTATGTTTTCCAGACTTGCCTGAAACTTTTGATCCTCCTGCATCCACCTCCTAAGTTATTGGGATTACAGGTGTGTGCCACTGTGCCAGCTTCAGATGCAATTTTTTTTTAATTGATTCAACTGTGTCCTCCTGCCTCTAAAAAAAAGGAGAGACATTAAAATCCTAACCTCTAGTGCCTCAGAATATGATCTTATTGTAAATTGAATCAATAAGGATATAATTAATTAAGATGAGGTAAAATTTGTTGAGCATCTAATGGGATTATTTTTGTTTAACTAGTGTCCTTATAAAAAGACTGTCACATAATGAGATGGAAACACAGAAAGGATATCACATGATAAATCTACATATCAAGGAATGCCAAAGATTATCAGAAAAGCTAGAAAAAATATGGTGAAGGATTCACCCCCACAGGTTTCAGAGGCTGCATGGGCCAGCTAGTATCTTTGGACTTTTAGCATATAGAAATGTAAGACACCTATATATTTTTTTAAACCATACAGTTTGTGGTGTTTTGTTATGGCAGCCCTGGGAGACCAATAAACATACTTTCACTAATTTATTCATCTTTGAACATACAAACATTTTTTTCCTCCTCTCCCAGTTGATCTTCTTATCAGTCCATCCCCTTCAGGACAGCTCAGGATATGGTGGAGGCAGCTTCTGTGGTGGCCAATTGGAACTTTCTGAACATCTTAAGTATTATGAGTCAGAAAATGGTAAAGCTTGTGTTTTACACAGATTTTTTGTTGTTGTTGTGATTAAAAGATCTGACAAGAACAATTTTAAAGGAGGAAATGTTTACTTGGGGGCACACAGTTTCAGAGGTCTCAGTTGATAGATGGCCGGCTCCATTCCTTAGGGCTCAAAGTGAGATAGACCATCATGGTGGAAGAGTGTGGTGGAGAAAAGCAACTCAGGACTCACATCAGAAAGAAGAGAGAGACTCTTTTTGCCAGATACAAAAGTTATACACCAAAGGTACACCACCAATGACCCACCTCCTCCAGCCACACCGTACCCACCTTTGGTTACCATTACCACTCCCTTAATCCCCATTAGGGGATTAATTCACTGATTGGGTTAAGGCTTTCATAATCCAAACATCTCACCTCTGAATGTTTTTGCATAGTTTCACACATGAGCTTTTGGAGGACTCCTAATACCTAAACCCTAACAATTTGTGAGTGATATGTAAGGTCATTTAATCTAAGTACTACTTTTTTTTTTTTAATCTGTGTTGAAACTGAATCTCGAATAGGTTAATGAGCTGGATGGTTTAGAACAAAAGTTGTACTAAAGTTTGGGGCCCCAGACTACAAGTTTGGTTTTCTTTCCAATATGCTGGTTTTACAGGCAATCTGGACTTAATTTAACTTTATCCACTTCAAGAAAGGCAATTTATTATTTGCCTTACAAGTATTTATTTGATATTATGCCTTTATTATAAATACATTTCCAAATGTGAAAATAAATCCTTTGTCAGGCTTTTCACACAGATTTTAAAGGATCAGTGTACATGATTATAATACATTTCCTTCTGGTCCAGTTTGTATGCCCTGCATGTTGTGTTTAACATCAAATGATTTTTGACAGTGCTAAAAATGAAAAGAGAGTATCTTCTGTGAAATCTTATTTCCAAAATGCACTTCCCTGAATATTCATTTACTCATTTGCTGTTTTAATAATGAATTTTGTCCTTATCCCCAGAGGAGAGAGTCAAATTGACAAGCTCTGTTTAATCCTCTCAATGGGTCAAAAAGAATTCTTTCCAGTTACAAAGAAATCTTACTATGGGAACACAAGATGCTATAAACTCTTCCATTGTTACATGGAGAGTATCATATCCTTTTTAGTCACCCAATATGGCCCCTGATTTATGTCTATACTCCTCCTGAGGCAAAACAGAGGTGAGAAAGAGAGGAGAAGTCCCTGAGCCTCTCCCAAGATGGCAGCCTGCCATTAACCCTGGTCATACTCAAGTCAGAGGTTCCAGATTTTGCCTTCCAAAGCAGAGTTGCACTCTTCACCTCTTTTCTCAGGTAAAACTAATAAAGCAGTATTATGGAAAAATTCATTTTCATTTTAAAGGAACACAAGACAGTATAATGAATGTGTTATTTTATTCATTCAGCAAATATTTATGGAGAAATGCAATGCACTATGTTTGATCCTAAGGAAACACCACTAGAAAAGCATAAGTAAAAAATATTTTTTACAAAGTTTTTTTTCTAACTTGATGAAGAAGACAGGTGTTGAATAAGAATTGAAAGTGTGCTGAGTCATATGAAAAAGTTTAGGGTGCTATGAGTATATAAAATGTGATCAAGTAGTGGGTTAGTATAATGATAAATTTAGTGCAAAGTAATAGAAGATTTCTTTGAGAAAGCTATATTTAAGCCCAAATCTGCAGGATGCATAGGAGTCAGGTAAACAACTCGAATAAACTTGGGGAGGACTATCATATTATGTGACAAGAGTCCTACTTTGAGTGAGAGTTAGGGTTCCCTTAATTTACAAAGGCAAAGGGAAACTTTAGAAAAGAATTTGAGTAAAGCTAAGACTAGAGCTTAGAATGTTTTTGGAAAATGAGTTGAAAACTCCTTATCCTGAAAATGTATTATGAATAACAAGGGATAACTCAAACTGGGATACTCTCTTCAAAACTCTCATGGAAATAGAAACAGTAAAATGCTTCCATAATAGATACAGCAGTTTACAATAGCCCACCTCCTAGTGCAACTACTAATACGTTGTGGTTGTCAGGATGTTTGCTGCAAAGGAAAAAGGCAATAGTTTTCCAAAATGTGGTGACAGCCTAGTCATAAAAGAACAGCCTGCTTCATCGTTATGAATATATGAATCATTCCAGTGGTTTACTGTGAATATTTTTTTACCATTTACAAGAAAACATCTGTGACAACTAAATGCATGATTAGCTGCAGAGTAGATTGCAATTTTGATTTTAAGGGTTGCTTTCCAAAGTACCCTGAATTCACCCTTCACTTCTTTCAGGTGCATGATGAAGAACATGGGAAGTCTTTTCCAGAACTTTCTGTGTTAGTAGGAACAAATTCTTGAAGACTATCCTAAAATAAAGTTTTTGCTTCTCTCAGAACTTGAGGATTTTGTCAAGATTATCCTATTTTCAAAGAAGTCCACACTCCCTTTCACTCTCTCTCCAACCCCCAGGACATATCTTCAAGGTTAATGTTTAAGTGTTAATTAAGCCTAGCCATCTCTGAAGAGATAAGTAAGTAAACAGGCTGGCCAGGATAACAAGGTTTCCAAGAGTGGACATAAAGGAATGTTAATGCTTCCTTCATAATGGAAACAACACATTTATAATCTCAGACTTAAAGTAACTATGGTTACAAAGCCTCGGGCTGCTTCACCTTCACTTGGTGCCTTTCACTGGGGATCCACCTCTGTCATCAGGAGAGAGTCTCCTTGTGCTAATGGCACTCAGTTTGTCACCATGAGAATACAAAGATTAAATACCTTATGAATAGAGAGTGCAAATTTCTTTATCTGCTTGAGAAGTGTCTTTTCAGGAAAGAAGACTTAGTCAACAAGAGGAAGTGTTCTCAGTTTAAGCTAACTCAATAAGAACCTTGGCTTTCTATTGTAGCTGAAGTGTTTTGTTATCCATGATTACCTGGCAAGTGCTTCAAGTCTTTGTAGGCTTCTTCCTGATGTTGACTGAGTGCTTCAAAAAGAATCTCTGCAGATACTTGGGGTGAAGGGGTCAAGAAGAGACTATCGATGTAGAATTTAGAATACTGGATTTAGGAGAAACTGCTGGAGTTATCTTCTCAAAGATGGTTAAAGATGTAGGAAATTGTTCAAACCATAACATCAGAGACAAAGCAGGACTCAAAATTCTTCACATAATCTGTTTTTTTAAATGATACTAAACATATAAAAAAGAAAGGAGGCATATGAAAATGTAAACAGTGTTTATCTTAAGGTTGGTTTTAAGAAGGATTCACCACAGTAAACATATACTTCTAAACCAGGAGATATCCAATAAGTTTTATATGAAATGAATTTTAAACTCTATCCACAGTTTTGGCAACTACAAATAGGACCCTGCTAATTTGGAATACTTTCAGGGGTGATTGACAAACAGCCTGGGAACCTGGGAAAACACTAATGATTTTTTACCTGCACTAGACGGGGTAAGGTAACATGGAAGCTAACTTCAAACATTTAAAGGATTTATTTTCCAAAGACCAGAGATTCTATGAAGAGAACCATTTTCTTAATTAAATAATTTTTTTTCTAGCAACAAAGGGACAGAATGATATTCCAGAATTACTGAGGACATTTAATACAAGTTTGAGTGGATATCAGTTTATAAAAATGATTGCTCCACTAGTTGAAAAATAAGATTTGGGGTTTTTTAAGATCCTTAAAAACTGCTGCACACTCCTATAATCCCAACAGCTCAGGAGGCTAAGGCAAGAGGATCACAAGTTCAAAGCCAGCCTCAACAATTTAAGGAGGCCCTAAGCAAATTTGCAAGACCCTGTTTCAAAATTAAAAAAAAATTTAAAAAGAGCTGGGGGATGTGTCAGTTCTTGGTTTTTCTTTTCTTCTTTGTTCTTCTCCCCACCTGACTTCCACCTCCCCCCTGCATTGACAGAAATTGCTGACTTGTGCACTGGGGCAAATTGCCCTTGGATACAATGCTAAAAGAGCAGCAAATTGCTCATAAGAAAGCTTCTGATTAGTGTAGAATCAGAAGACACAGAAAAGAATGACTTGTCTAATTTGCCCCCATTTGTTAATTATGTACTTTTAGCAGTAGGGAAATGGTCTCTTGGTTTGGGGCTTCCAGGGATGTAAGACAAATCATAGAAAATGGGATGGGCCCAAATAATGACTTATCTGATGGCACACTCCAACATGAGCATGTTGTCCATCCTTTCCTCCAGTTCATCAATTTTCATGCCGTTTTGCTTGGAAAGGGTCAAAGATATTCTTTGAACAACTTTTCCCACACATTCCAGACCCCTAATTCTTTTATTTTATTATTTCTTTTGAGACAGAGTCTAGCTAAATTGCCCAGGCTGGTCTTGAATTTGCGATTCTCCTGCCTCAGTTTCCCAAGTCACTGGAATTACTGGCATGTGCCACTGCACCCACATTTCAGTCCCTGAATTCAGGGTGCTCCTAGTGTGATAACGTGTGTGGTACTTACCTCTCAATGGCCCAAGATAGGAAGAAAATATCCTTAACACCATTCATTCGGGAATCAGCTCGAGAGTACCAGAAATTTTCACAAATATCAATGACTATCTTCTAACAGAAAGAATTTAATATAGATATTTAGAATTTTAGATAATTTGGATATTCAGCAAATTTCTTCCACTCAAAACATAAAACCTGGAGGAATGATTCAGTTATTCAAGTGTATTTCTTTGATAATATTTTTTAAAAAATATTTATTCCTCGGTTGTATATGTACACAATACCTTTATTTATTTTTATGTGGTGCTGAGGATCGAACCCAGGGCCTTGGATGTGCTAGGCAAGCACTCCACCCCTGAGCCACAAACCCAGCCCCTTTCTTTGATAATATTAAAGGTGTAGATAATTTGAACAATTCTAACTTTGATTCTTAGATAGAAGATCATTCTCATGGAAGGGAGACTATAGATGGTTCTGGGGATTGAACCCAAGGATGATCTACCACTGAACTACATCCCCTGCCTTTTTTATTTTTTATTTTGACACACGGTCTTGCTAAGTTTCTGAGGCTAGCCTGAAACTTGTTATCTTCCTGTCTTAGTGTGCCAAATCAGAACTGAAATTCTGAGTTCTGAATTTTCTGAGCCTCTAATTTCAAATATTTCATGGTAAACTTTCCTTTATCACACCTTGTGTTCTGACACTTGGTTTGCAAAATACTGTCCCATGTTGAGAGCCACAGCCGAAGGGGCCCCAGCAAACTTTCAGACTGCCAGCTGATGATTGGCTCACAGTGGCCCCAGCAACTTCTAGCTGATTGGCTCCTCTGCGGTGATGCTCATTGGGCTGTTTCCCTGCCCTTTCAGACCACGGAGCTGCTCATTGGGGGACTTTTTTGGCTCCGCCCACACGACCCAGCCAATCGGCCTCAAGAGCAGGAGGAGTGGGGGAGGTGGAGAGTCTTGTGGGAAGCCGGTGGTGGAAGTTGGGCTCTGAGGGTTTTTCCTGAGGAGCTGTTTTGTTTGGTGTGTGTGGTTCTAAAAATAAAGTTAGTTTCTTTTGACAAGTGCCTCCTGAATTGTGCCCAGCCAGACTGCGGCAGTCCCACACAAGTCAGTATTGATACCACACCCTATAAATGAAAGAATATATCAATAGTAACTTCCTCAGGGGCTGCCACAGGTGTTCAGTAGCTAACACACATGCAGTGCATAGAATTACATTCTGAGTTCAGTCATGAAGAGGAGACAAGGTTAGTAAGATCTTTTTCTCACTTATTACAAGTTTCATAACTAAAACTCCTAAAGAAATCAATAAGAGAAAAGCATAAAAAGTTCACTGAACCAAAGTTTTATGGGACACAGGCGTTTCATCAATGAAAACCTAGAAAACCAGTAAAATTATATCTTTTTATAGACTTGTGCAAAGAAAGAGTATGATTGGATAACAAAAGGATATGACCTAATGGCAATGAGCTGGGAGGAGCTTAGCAAGGTCTTTTTGTTCAGATTCTTGTTGGACTCTCTGTGACATTTCTTTCCTTCAGGTATAGGGCAGGACACCTATGACATGAGAGTCTTCAGGGGAGGAAGGAGGTCAGAGAGGGACCTTCCTGTTTCTACACTTTTGTCAATTTCCTTTAGCTTAAAACCTGCAGTATGCCAACGTGTCATATTTGGGAATATTTTGTTCTGAACCCAACAGTATGAATGAAAAAAATCTGTGTGCCATTATTATTGTTGTTAATGGGAAAAGCACATTTGTAGTCCAGATTCTACTGGGATTTGTCAAGCATTTATGTGTTCCAGGTATATAGATGTGCTTTTTGTGTTCATGTAAATTCCTTGCTCACTAGGAGAGAGAAGAATCTTGTTCCTCTTTGTTCATATGAGTAAAATGACATTCAAAGGATCAAGTGGTTGATTCTTTGCTGGAAGGATCAACTGGTTGCTTGAAGCACCTAGCTGCAAAGAGCTAAAAGCACTAACTAAATTCTCATGCCTTCAAAACTGAGGCAAAGCATTTTTATGATACCATCACTTGATTTATGTATAATTACCCAAACAACTTGTATTATTTAATAATAATAATGTGAAAATGTACACATTAATCTGTAAGGTGCATACTACATATGACGAAAGATATTCCATCTTGAGTCAGATGTGTTAAACTACCTGCCAAGATCACTTTGTATAGGATAAATGAGGGATCTAAAGTCACATGTCTGGATCCACACTGCAGCGCAGGAGGAGGCTGTGAAGTTTATACCTCTCAAGAAGAACAATGGATCTTAACAACAAGAAGTCCCCAATTCTTGTTTTCAGTTCCTTGGTCTTTACATGATTCACATTATAATTAATTGTTTTGAATATAGAACTTTCTTTAGAAACATTTAATTCCTATGAAGGAGTTTTACTTTCAAAAAAAGAAAAGTATTCAACAAAATGGAAGACCTAAAATTGAGCCAGAAGATGCTGGTCCAAAAAGAAGAAATAACAGGTGTTAGCCCTTATTCCACACTCCTTCAGACTGGAATACAGTAGAGCAACCCTCTTGTTACTGTGAACATGTGCTAAAGAAAACATAAAAATTTGGCTAAGTTGTTCAGTGAGTCTCATGAATACAGGAAGAAATGTTTACTTGTCTTGAGAATGGAATTCTAGTCCCTGTAGACTGTGAGCCAACTTCTAGAAGGAGGCCAGCATAAGCCTACTTGTATTGTCTAATCATTCTCTCTTCTGGGAACACTCTAATTTATCTAAAACCAGGATTTGGATTTGGTCTCACTATAAATTAAAAGAATACTACATGGCTATGCAGCTCTGCTCAAGAGTTTATTTGCCCTTACATTAAAAAATAACTCAAGTTACTCTCGATGGATTCATTAGAAAACTGATTTTTCCACTTTATAGCTATTTTGCCTGGCAGATGGGATCTGGTTTTTTCCTTATGCTGCATTTTTTTGAACTAAGTATATATGGTGGGATAGCAATATACTCTGTCGCCAACAAAAAAGCCACATGCATATTTCAATAAAATTGCATTATTTTGGCATCTACTGTCCACATATGTTCATTTGGCTTTGGCTGGTCCAAGCCAATTATAGCCACAAGGGGAGTAGGTGTTTGAAATTTAAACAAAGAACTCTAAATTTTTGAAGGGAGAAGAGGCCTTTTGAAAGGTAGATCCATCTCTAACTCATTTTTAATGTAGCTGACAATGCCATAAATCATTTGTTTGTCTCCCATTACTTGTTGGCTTCTGTGCCGTAGAAACCTGAAAAGAAAGCTTCTTTATACTTTGCATAGAGGGCTTAAGTATAAGTGGGACTCTGAATGAGTCTCTGAGAATGAATGGCTTTGTCATGCAGAGAGGAGGGAGCATTTCAAGCAGAGAGAATGGCAGGGAGGTGTGGTGCATTCAGGGGGACAGCAAGTTGTCCTGTGTGGCTGGAGCACACATGGTGGCCTGAATGCAGACAGGATGGTTGGAAGGGCATGACAGGGAAGATGGACGTCCTGATACAGATAGTTGGATGATGACAACTCTATGAATACTGAAAATCAGAACAGTACATTCCCCAAAGCATGACAGGAAACCATGATGTGTCTTCTTCCAAACAAAGAACATCTGCAAATATAGGTTTGAACTTAACCGGGCCAGTGACTAGGGGAAAAAATTACCTAGAAGTATGGTTATAAAACTAAGAAGCAAAATATTCAATACTCTAGACAGATTACCCCATCATTTATAGTCATTCTGATTTTTAGAAATTTGTTTGGGGATTGATAAATAACAGGGTACAGATGGATTTACCATGTGACTATTGGGTTTTGATCTAAATTGAAGGTCACTCAGAGATACCCTTTGTTAAATCACTGCTTATCTATGTGTCAAAAAGAAAAGCCCTAACTAAAATGTATTGTGTCATATATATTTTGTATGACACAAAATAAACGCAGTTGACAATATGGCTTTGTGCTCCTTTGTAATTAGTATCCGGAGTGTGACCGCATTCTAAGCTGGATTTATCCAGATTTTATACTTCCCAAAACATTTAGCTATGGACTTTTATTCTGTGTGGTAGTGTTTTAGATTTGCATGCATAGTGTAGTCAGGAGTTCAGTCACCAGAACCAAGGAAACCTGAGCTCTGCGCCTCTTAGGAGTCACATGACCTCAGCAAGTTATAAAATTCTTTTAAGTCTCAAGTTTCTCAACTGTTAAAAAGAAAAATCGGATGATTTCTCCTATCTAACAAGTAATTATTGTGAAGATTAAGTAAAAGTGTTTGAAAAATTCTTATTATGGTGCCTGGTAGGTACTAATAACCTGATAAATGTCATTAGTCAATTAAATAATTATTATTATCACCCAAAGATAAACATGCATAATCAGTTTGAGAAAAAACATCTGTATAAACAACTTTATCTGCACACTCAAGCCAGTTGATTGAGTACATTTTGCTTGATTAAATTATGATTACAAGGGGTAATGATATTAACAAAATAAAATACTTCAGTGTTTAAGAATAAATAATTGTGTTTTTATAACAACACTATGAATCTTAAAATATAGAATATTCTTATGGATCACAAAGAAAAAAATCAGCATAAAACATTCAAGAAAAAAAATACACACAAATTCATGCCAGAATAGACCAAGGAAATGAAGGGAGAAGGGAAACCTCTCAAAAAGATTAATTTGTCACAACAAATACTTTCAAATAACCAGAGTGGAAAAAACATCATGTCAGCTAGTGAATTGATACTGTCAAATAAAATGATGGGGATCTAAAAATACCAGACTTACTTAACCTTTTTAAAAATAGCTATCTCCTTATTTCTCAAGTTTAACCATTCATCCCCAATGTAATATTTTAGATATGTTTGTGACTTTTAACACACCATATCACAAAGAATGCACATTGTAGATGTAGACACATTCAGTTAAAATAAGCACCATTTTCATAATACCTAGGATTATTTTAAAAGATGTGAATAATTGAGTAAAGCCTCATGTTCTCAATTTTTTTTTAATATAGGGATTAAAATACAGTTGCCATACTTATCTTTTCACCAACAAACTAAAATATAGTCTTTGTAGTAATGGTCCTCAAATTATACAATGATATGATAAAAACTTGGGAAAAGAATTTGTTCTACTTCAAATTTGAATTTGGCCAATCTTTCTCCAAGTTTACATTTGAATGTATTTTCTTATTTAAGAAAATATTTCTAAGCCAGGCACAATAGTCCATGCCTGTAATCAAATGGATCAGGAGGCTATGGCAGGAGGATTCCAAGTTCAAAGCCATCTTCAGCAAATTAGAGAAGCCCAAGCAAGTTAGAGAGACCCTATCTCTAAATAAAATATAAAAAAGGCTGAAGATGTGGCTCAGTGGTTAAGCACCCTTGGGTTCAATTCCCAGTACCAAAAAGAAAACAATAATATTTTTGATTTAAGAAGATATTGTTAAAATATGTTGGCATATTGAGTATTTTAAAACAGAAGATATGGAAACGTAATAACATATGTCAAAGAAGATTTTAATTCAAACATTTCACCAATATTTAATATTTTCACCAATAAAACTTAAAAAAAAACCAGTAACCAATAATTGTGACTATACAAATATGGTAAAATATTTTGATGGAATTTCTCAGAAAGTTAACTGCCTGACTGATGATTTACTAAATTTCCATCATCATATGTATTCATGTTTCAGATTTTTTACTACATGTAAAACATATAGTTTCTCTATGTAGTGTCATTTCTAGCTCATATATGATTAAATATTTCAATAATTCACATTCCTCTTTGAGCACCATGATATTCAGAGGTGCTGACTCCTCATCATGTTTGAGAATCACTGCTGCAGTCCGGCTGCAGCAAAATAACCGGGGGGGTGACGAAGAACTTGTATACATTGATACAGCAGGAGTGGAAGCCGTTTATTGTAGAACAGGAGGCATATATATACATTTCACACAGCTTATCTAATTAACATAAACTAGATACAGCAGTCAACCAATAAGGAATCTCCACACTTAATGGCTCACTGGCGTTACTTCACAAACCACTCCCTCTGGCAAAATGCCAGGTGCCATCCAGCCTTGTTTACAGACTCTAACATATCACCACTTTAGAAGGGCACACACATCTGGATTATCCATTTCTATGTAATTATTCTAAATTTCTTTGATTATATCTCTGTTGAGTAAGGAAACTATGAGGCAACATACATGGATAGTCACCTCCCTGAGGAATAGGTTCACTGATACTTTCTGGGGTGTCCATCACAAGTGCTCTCACTCTAATGATAAGATGATAAACTTAATGCAACTTTTCCTTATAGTTGCAAAGGGGGTATTAACCACTAATGCTTCTCACAGGTTTCTTTAGCCCTTATATAATCAACATAAAGGAGGAATTCATGCTTATATAACATCTTTATGGGGGAATTGTGTTTATCATTCATTACAGGAACTATCAAGTTGAGACAAATGAAGATATTGTTAAAATATGCTGGAAAAAAGTATTTTTAAACAGAAAATATAGAGTTTGAATAATATATTTTAAAGAAGATCTAAAGATATTAAATGTAAAATTACTTTTCTTGGAAGACAATGAAATCATTACAGACCACTATCCTCTCATTGGCTTGAATTCTTTATATCTATATTTAACTGTTCCTCTCAGATGTAGTGTGAATATCTAATAAGTGGCGACATCACAAGCTTGAAATTCAGAAGGATTTTAGTAAAGTAAAGCTCACTGACTCTCCTTGCCAAAATAATTTTTCACATGTCAGAGAGAAGGGACAGATCAAATGTCACAAGATGAGAGAAATCAAGAGAGCAGAGATAAGACTTAGAAAGTCTTGGTTTTATAACTTGTTCATTGTAGGACTTGATCTCTTTGCTTTGCTTTCCTGGACTGTTAAACATAAGAACTGGAGACACCTTAGGTCTCTCCTTTTCTGCACTTCTGTCATTGCAAGCATTCAGGGTTCTCTGCTCTATAAGAAATGATTCTCTGTTTTGTTGGGCTAAATAACATAGTATAGCAAAAATCAAAGATGAAGTATCCCAAATTATGAATTCAGGCTGCATTATAGCCTGGTCATGCACAAATTTAGATTAGGTTTATTTATTAATTTATTAATTTTTAAATTCAAGTGGATGTCTATAAAAATCATGTAGAACTAGAGGTATCTTTAAATCAGATTTTGTGAATACAAATGTGTACGTTTATCTAAAATAAATTGCATTTTTCTTTCTTTCCTTTTTTTTGGGGGGGGTAAGTATTGAACCCAGAATCTCTTTACCTCTGAGCTACATCCCCAGTTCTTTTATTTTTTATTTTGAGATGTCTTACATATATCATGGTAAATATAACTCCCTTCAGAGAACAACATAAATTGTGCTCCGTATGTGTGTTTGGTTGGGGTGTAAGGGATAATTTATGTTAAATATTTTATTTAGTGAGCTGTAAGAAGTTCATGAGCCAATGATACACAGAATCCATATACTTCAATCATGATATGATAACAATTTATGTAACCATTCAGTGATTATAATTATAATCATTCTAGTGAGATATTTTAAACATTGTTTCTTTGGAGTTTTTAATGCATTTAAATAATCATTACAGGTTATTCAAAATATGGTATGTGAAACTGCTATAAAATGCCCAGATGTTAGCAAAAGTTTGGTCTTTTATTTTCTAACAACTTTTTCTAACACCTATTCCTGTATAATTTTAGAATATTCCATATAAATACAACACATTTCACATCTTCATAACAGTCCTTAGTGTTTCAAAAAGTACTTATTCAATTTTTCATATTAATCAGACAAGTAAGAGAGGAAGATTTTCTTAAAAGCCTTCATCAACATTCTGCTTTGTATTTCCAAAGCTCCATTTTGAGAAATATTTACTGGCTTATAGGGGATCCCTGGAAAACTAGACAGGTTTTACTTAAAGAGATGTCTCAGGAATTTACTGGAAACACCATAAAAATGTGTGGTTGGGGTGTCTGGATCAAGGATGTTTCTGGGCTTCACTTAACATTTATCCTTATTTTTGACTAAAAATATTACTTGGGACTCTAGGTTTCCAAAATATTACTCAAAAAAGGAATTTCTGGTTGAAAAATTTGGAATCTTCTTATTGGAAATTCACAGATCACAATAATGCACTTGAGTTCCCAACAGTTACCGCACTAAAATATATTATTTAGCTCTGTTTAAAGAGCATTTCCTCAGTTGTAGGTGCTGGTATGGTCTATAAGAACCAACCAGATTGTTCCTTTTTTCTTTTTCCCTTTTATTAAATGCTACCAATTTGGAATTCCATCAAATACTCTTTAGGAAACACTGCTCCATTCCCCAAGGAAATCCTCTACATCATAATCTCAGTCTTGTGACTGTTGCAGGCCAGAGTATAGTCCTGGAAACAGGCATTTAGGAAAACAGTAAAATCTTAGCAATCCCTGAGTGTTGTTCAAAATATGATTCCAAGTTCAACTGCTATTTCCTAGGGCACAGTGAGTTGTTTGTTGCATCATGCTTTTCCAGTATGTTCAGAAATACTATAAGTAATGAGCTGTGACAATGATATGTTCACTAAAATGAGTGTTTTCCAGCCCCTGGATTCCCAGAAAATGGATAACTGCTTACCTGGAAAACATGTCTGTGTTGCAGAAATTGCCATAAAATATGTAAAAAATGATAAGAAGTTATACTTTGGTTATATGTTTGAATATAACCAAGCTACAAATAACCAAAATTTTCAATGATTATGAAAAACTTCAGATGAGCAAGCATGACATGGATTGTCCATTCAAGTGGACCAATAACTTGAACTTGAGGCCCTGCTTGAAACTCAATTGTCAAAAAGAAGTTCTTCCTTAATTTAAAAAGAAATCCTTTGTGATAGTAGCACAACAAGGTGTGCTACTATCACAATGGACTTAGTGGCACTGAATGGTACACTGAAAATGGCAAACTTTTTGCTACATGTGTTTTACCACAATTAAAAAAAATGAAATTATGCTTTGAGATACCACTTCAATAGCAATATATTTTTAGATATCTGTTAGAATTATATGCCTTGTAATAAAATCAGATTCCTAAAAGTATCTAAACCTAGCATGATAGAGGAGAGGCTGTCTCACTGGGAAACTCTCATCTCCACCAACAAAGAAGGCAGTAATGGATGTGGGAAAGCACAAACAGTGGTCAGAATTGTGGGGTATATTCTCTGCTTTCACCATTTAAATCCCATTCACATTAGGGCTACAACAGCTTTGAAAGTGAAACTCCCTCCTACATGGCCTTCTGTAAATTTGAAATGTAAAAAAAATGAATTTTTTTAAAAAAGTTATTTCACTTCCTCTAGTAGCATTAAGAGTAAAACTTGCTCTAAGGTTAGGTAGAAAACATTTGATTTATCATAGTGTGCATTAATATAGGAGAATTAACAAATTTGAGACATTTTCCTAGGCAAGGATCAGTGAGTTCTAAAAGGATGGAGAATGGTAAAATTGATTGCATAGCCAAGAATATCTAAAACCTTTGTTCATGTTGGCTAAGGTAGTCTCCTGACTGTAAGTTTATGAGGACAGGAAATGTATCCATTCTGTTCAATACTATTTTTTTTCCTGGCTAAAACAGTATCTAGTGTAATATGTACCTAGTAAAGATTTTTAAATGATTTAGTCAATTCATTATAGGGTTAAAATGCAAAAAATAAAAAAAAAAAACTAAAAACCTGCGTTTTTGGTAATGCTTAAAAAGTGACATCAAGTAAATTATTCTCAGTTAATAAATGATTTGAATTATCACCAATTAATCATTTAGATATCTAATCAGTCATAGGTTCCATCATTCACCAAATACTTTCTCAAATTCATCCAAATCTCACATATGGAATTTTATTCATAAGCCAATGACTACATTTCAAGAGACCAATATTGTCAACACTTAAGCACTTCGTATCCAGTTCTTCACATGAATCTTTTTGTCTGTTGGACTATTGTTGAACTTTCCTCATGAAATCTGAGCAATTAAATTACATTTCATAAATGTTTTTGTATCCTTTTAGAAGCATTAATATATAATTTCCTACATATTTTAAGATATTCCATGGAAGAAAAATACTTTAAAATATTAATATTATTTAAATTAATTAATAGTCCTCAAAATTTGAGCTATTGCATACAAACATTAAAATGAGAAGTGATTAAATGTTTCATGTAATCTTGATATAAGATTTAGAGATGAAAAAAAAAAGTACCAATATTTGGAAGAAAATGAAGAGGTGTCCAACTGTTTTTAAATATATATCCCAGATTTCAGTGATTGGTATTGGAGTTTTGGATTTAGAAACACTAAAATGTAAACAGGAAAAGTTGGAACATAGTTTCCACATGATTAGCTAAAAAAGGACAAAACTTTGGAATCGCTTTGAAACCTATTTTAAAAGCTCAGCTACTTTGATTTTTTTTTCTATTACAGAACCATGAAAAGTTATTTCAACTGAATTGCATACATAACTCCTAGAGTGTAGACAGTTGCTATTATTTGTTCACTTCATCAAAATGCTCTTTTAAATTCTTGCTACATCTGTATTACCAGGTCTTGGAGAAACCAAGGTGAAAGAGGCCCAGGAGAGGCCAGACCCTCTTTGCTATTTCTAACAAAGGAAATGCCATTCTTGCCACTAACTCTTGGAATGATTTCCAAGTTCTCTAAAAATAATTTAACCTGTGTCAAATAGCTGTCTCATCTGGAAAACTCAATAAATGAATGTAGAAGTTAGAAAGAGTAGGGAAAGTTAGATGTTACACTGAAATGGTATATCCCAGGCACGTTGGGTTGGGACTCCAAATTAGCCAACACACTTCCATCCATCTGCTTACTTTTCTTTAAACTTGAACTATATTATTGCAGAAAAGCATAATAATCCCCACTCTGATCTTGTGTTTCAAATAAAAGTGCCTAAAGCATCACGGCACAAGCACTTTTGTAAAGAGGTTAAATATTAAGCGTGGATGAATTTCCTTTGGGGATCAGCAGTTCTATATTAAAGGACAGATTATTCAGAGACGAAAAGTAGGAGAAGCAATTTACAAACTATTCCTATTCAGTGACAAGGATTCCAATTTTGCATTGAACTGTAGCTTAAAGGGTACATACCTAACAATAGATTCTTTACAATTTTGTGCAAATTATTTCTTGGTAACTAAATCACACTTTACTCTACCCAAATAGCTAAACCTCAGGCAAATCCTTATATAATGTGAAAGTGAACAGTATGCTTTATTTGTTCTAAGCATGATGGCTTTATATACTATTTTCTTCTTTTGAAACATTTTTAACATGGCAGTTATTAGAAACCATATTTTAAAATGATGTTATATGATTTTGGAAGGAAATTATATTTTATACATTTTTGGCTATCATATTATTTGAGATTAACATTTATTACACATTCATCTACATGTGAAATATTGCCTCTAATGATTTTCAGAATGTGCTAGTATCCTCAAGCAAGAGAACTGGACTATTTTAGGAAGTCTGACTGCACTGACCATTAATTTTTGCAGGATATCGCTCTGCTGAAGTTTGGAGCCTAAGTTTCTCCCAAAGGTCTTTGTGGTGAAGACTTGGTCTCTGGCATGGCACTATTGGGGAATGATGGAATGTTCAAGAGGAGGGGCCTAGTGGGAGGTCTTCAGGCCATTTGGAGCTTGTCCTTGAAGAGGATAGTAGGTTCCTGACCATTTTCTCTTCTTCTTTCATATAGTGGCCATGAGATAAGCAGGTTTGCTCTACCATGTCCTCCCATGGTGATGTGCTGCCTGCATCCCAAGATGCCCAAAAGCAATAGGCCTAACCAGTCATGGACTGGAATAGTGCAAACTGTGATCCAAAATGAGCCTTTTTTCTTTAAAGTTGATAATCTCAGTTTTTGTTATAGTAATGGAAAGCTGACTAGTACATATACAAAGATAGTTTTTTAAGGTAACCAAAATGACAATGGAAACATTCTGGATTTTAAACATTTTTCTATTTCATTTTTAATATGAAAGAGACAAGTTGTAAAAATTTTTTAAAGAAAAGGGACTGTGGCAACTTTTATATTTGTTCTAGCTGACTATATATCAAGATGAAAGTGGAACTCCACTTGTCTAAAGAGTCTTGTGATAGTGCAAATACAGGTTCATGCTATGGCTTTCTTTCTTGCTTTCATAAGTATGTGTGTGTGTGTGTGTGTGTGCCTGCCCGCTTGCCTCTACATGTGTATGTACATGTCCAGGGTGGAAAAGATTATGAAATAAGATAATATATGGAATGTCTAACCCTTGCTGAAAACTGGTGCTCAACACTTGGCTTCTGACTTACAAAGAAATAGGTAATATATATACATATATATATATATATATATATATATATATATATATATATATATATATA
>NW_026000075.1:13426272-13436090 GCF_001458135.2 Marmota marmota marmota
TTTTATATATATATATATATATATATATATATATATAAATATATATAAAAGAAAAATTTTGCCAAAAACATCCATAATTCTTTTCTTTCTACTAAATCTAGAGTTGCTCTTACGTCTTACTGGAGATTCTCAGGTAAAGAAAAGAAATCTGATTTCTTGTTTTTTACCCTGTTTGAGTTACTGTCTTTAATAACTGCTAAAATAAAAGGAGTACACAGGTGGATATTAGCCCAAGAGAGAATGTTGATTTTATGCTGCTTAGTCTCTCTGTAGGTTAGATAGTTATAGTTGAGAGAAATGGAAAATGTTGACTAAGGAAAGTGGGCAAATGTTCAGAAAAAAACATGTTTTTTAATTGACTCCAACAAATAATTGGAATACTAATTACTATATAAATAGTTAAAATGCATGTAAATGTAAAACTTTAATTCCAAATATTGAATAAAAATTAAAAAGTAAATTGTATCTCTTTTAAGACTAAGCTAAATTATTTATAAAGAATCCCTGAGGAAATGCTCTCTCGTTAGAATCTTTATTTCACTTAATGACATTAATTGTGGCAGGCTTTCCATGCAGGTAGGCTGAAATAGAGGAAGATAAGTTTAAGTAAAGATTAACAACTGTATTGAATTGATAGAAATAAGTATTTTTTATCCATTCTGCCTTCAATTTATCCTGAATCAGTTTTGATTTAAAAGACTCTCTCATCATTTGTATAAATAACATCAAGTTATGTACTTTTGCTATTTTCTATTTTTGAAAAAGCATGAGAAACAGGTAACCTGAGTAACATTTCCAATCAAGAAAGTTATTGTTTGTTAATGTAAATTAGCTAGCAGTCTGAAAATCTAAATGTTTATAAAATATTTGAGAGCAAAAATAAAATTGTATTTATCATTGTGTTTTCTTGGGCTTTTCCCAGGGCCCATTTTATGCTTACAAGTGGCTGTAAAATTATCCTAAATGATGAGCAATTTGAGTCAAGATTACCAATCTGGATTAAGAGTCTAAATCCAATCTGGTCCTAATTTATGGGAAATTCATGTCCCCCAGAGTAGGCTAAGCACTGGCCTTAACCACTTCTATCTGCTTTTTTTTCCTGCCCCCTGGCCAGTGACAGGAAAAACAGCCCTAAACATTTTGATGATTCACTGTAAATATGTATGTCATATTTTACCCTGATCTTTATGTGGCTAGAATCTTAAGAGTCTGCCACAACAAGAGTCATGTTTGAAATACAATACATTAGCAGTGTGAAGCAGAGTTAGCTGTGAAGCAGGATCCCCAGAATAAATAGATGAAATTCTAGACATTTCTAAAGAGGATCCAGCTCCTTAATGGCCACTGAGGTCTTCATTGAATAGGTGTGAATATTTCAGTGCAGTCCAACCTGAACTGAAAAGCAGTTCTTCCTTCCAAATTTAAATACCTCCTGTGCACATAAAAAAAGAGGTTCTTTTATTAGTCCAAATGTTACTATGGTTCGGATCCTGAAAAAACATTCTCTTATTCTTGGGTTATGTTCTTCAGCAAAGGGAAGTTGGGAAGTTAGGCAAGGGACTGGACTAATGAGTGGAAGTGATAAACTGGAGATGTCCCGTTTTCCCCTCATAACAAGTAAGGCTGGGAAGAAGATGGTTGAGAAAGTACATCTCTCTGCCAAGTTCAGATGATAAACTGTGGGTGAACTTCAACAAAAGTCTATTAGCCAACCAATAATCTGCTGGTATTTGGTTACTGAGGATGGTCCAAACCATTTTCCTCGCAGGTTGGACCCATCCTCCTTGAGGGGCAAGTGCAGTTCCCATTGAGAGGGTTGCAAGTAGCTCCCTGAGCACATTGGCACTCCAGAGCACAGTTCCATCCATACTGGCCTGGCTTGCATTCTGTGAGGGAAAATAAGTAAAAATGACAGCAATTCAAATATGTTTCTCAAGCACAGTTTTCTTCTCACTGTTACTTCTTGGAATATAATAGGATAATGATAGACTTGCAAAAAAAACCTTTTTGTATCCTGTGGTATCTTTTTCCCATGCTAGAATGTTGTATAATGAAAGCAACTATTTCAAAAGCAACCAGGAGGAGGGTAGGGAGTAAGAAGGAAGTGTGTGACAAAATGGGAAGAGGAGAAGTCAGGACAGCCACTGATATGTTTAAAGTGCTTTCTCAGAATTAGATTATTCAGTAACATTTATAGAAGTAGCATTGTGAGGGACACAGGGAAAATGGATTAGTTGCCTAGAGGTCAGAAAAACTGCAAGATGCACCCTGAATACACAATACCTGAGATTTGTCTTCAGGTTAAAAACACGATTATTTGTGCTTCTGTTGTTGAAAGTGAAATGGCTTTAAATTCAACTCTTTCATCTCTTAAAATATGTCAAAGGGCCATAGATCCCCTGTGTGTCGGCTGCTGCAAAATCCTGCTCTATGCACTGGCACTGAGGGATTCAAACGATCTCTAAGTTGAATCGTACTATACTTACAACCAGTAGGAAAATGAAGGGAAGGAATTAAAAAGTGTTAGCTTTATAAATAACTAAATGTGGAATAAAAGGGAGCAGCCTGGGTGTTTGCTCTTAGTCTGGTATCCAGGAAAGAATTAGCAGAGAAAAAAAAAAAAGGTTCATTTTTTGAAGGATTGTGAGGATAAGAAAGCCCAGCCCAGCCCACAGGAAAAAAGTAACCTCACATTTCCTGGCCAGTCAGGCAGGACTGGGAAGTCACTCAATTTACCAATGTTTAAGGACCAGAGAGACTTCGCTTTGCTTTCAGGACAATCACCTACTTTTGTCCAGTTAGCAAAGGGGGTTCTTCTTAATACATTATCTTAATTGATTTTAACAAATACCTTTAAGGTGGGCATGGCAGTGAGGTAAGCTCTCCCATTCTAGAGAGAAATAAACTGAGGTTTGATATGGCATAAGTGAACTTCTCAATTGTTACATCCTTGCTGAATGGCAGGGCTGCATTTCTGAATTCTCACCTAGTGTTCTTTCCTCTTCTTGCACTACTACAAAGAAGACATAAGGCATATGTAGAAGAAAGCTCAAAACAAGAAAGTAGCAGGTTGGAAAAAGTAAAAATTTCAGAAATATCATTATAAACATGAGGATATAGGTAGGATCGTTAATTTGAGCCCACGAGCAAAATGTTGTTGAATACATCTTTATTGCCTCAATATCCTCTTTTCTGGATTAGAGATTGGTTCCTCATAAATATTTCATGAGCAGTTGGATGCTTAGTTTTTCAACTCTCTTGAAGGTAGGCTAAGTTGTGGTCTACCTCTCTCATCTTAATCAACTAATTAGATTAATTAGATTTTAAATATGAAGCAAATAGAAACACAAACCAATTTTGTAACTTTTTGTTTTTTTTGAACGGGGCTCAATGTTAGCAAACAGCAATTGAATATCTTCCTTCAGAAGGAAGTTTTGGAGGCAGAGCAAATGCTGCTTTTAAATGATTCTTTTCTCTAAACCACTGAGCTTTGTGAAAAAAAAATTAAGAAGTTATATGTTATTTCAAATTTAGCCCCACATGCCCACCTTGGTCCAGTGTACTGCAGGATTACTTAGTTTGGTGGTAAGACCATGTTTTCTTGTTTGAAAGAGAGTTATTAGTCAGGATCTCTCCTGAGCAGTACAGAATCTGATTTTAATTTATAAAAATACCACATTTTCATATTAATAACGGTGTGTATTTAAGACATCTGTTTGAATGTCTGCAAATGTTAATTTACCAAGGGGGGGAATAATCCAATAAAAAGTTGTTACATTCTTTTATGAATTAATATTATGGCTGTTTAATAGGCCCTTTACCAGAGTTCAAGTTAAAATGAGGTCTTTTATCTTTATGGCGACTGCGTAGACACAGCTGCTCACAGTTAATATAGCAGATGAACTGTGCCTAATTGAAAATAAAAATGCAAATAAAAGACCTGGTAGTGCATCTGTGTAGGCTGTGGGCACCTTCATGAGCTCATGACAAGAGGGACCTTGGGGTACCCAGAGATCCACAGTAATGTGGCAATTTGCTTCTGGATGGTGAGAGATATGTGATACAGGAATTTAGACTATAGAAGATAGAGGCTTCTTTAACTTACATCCTGTCCATAAGCTCTCTTGGTTTAGTGATTAGTTTTAAAACACTGCTGGGTGCTATCCAATAAAACATTCTGCAGTGATGGACATGTCCTATACTGTGCTATCCAGATTGGTTGTGAATAGCTTCATGTGTTCATTGGGTGCTTGAAGTATGTCCTGCGTAAGGGAGGAGGTGAATTTTAAGTTTTAAATTTAAATTGATTAGCAATATATGGTTAATGACTATCATATTGGACAGTGCATTTGGACAAGCAAAATCACTTCCTATTCTTTCTGTCCCCTGAGAGGTGATATAATGGGGATGGTAAAAGTTCAGCTCTGAACCCAGACTATCTATTTCACATTCCTAATCTGCCACTTCCTAGCTGTGTAACAATGGGCAAGGTACTTAGCTGTTTTTTTTTTAATTTTTTTTAATTTCAGCTTCCTCATCTGTAACACAAGAGTGGTGATGACAGGAAGGGCACAGAAAATAAACTAAAATGCACGGTACATAATGTGCACTCAATAAACATCTGTGGTTGTCTTCAGTGTTCAGGTGGGACCACAAATGCTATAAGCATTCTGCTTTTAGTGCCCATTCAATGAATGACGTATGTACTGCAGATATTTGTTCTGATAGATTTAGTTGTGACAAGGTTCAAGTCCTCTGTCCACTCTGACTCCTGAAGAATGCTGAGAAGAGAAGAATCCTTTCCACAAACATTTGCTGAAGCTTATCAAGTGTTAAACTGTGCTCTAAGCTTCTTTTCTGGTAAAAGAAAAATTTAAAAATAATTTGGACTGGACTCTCAAAAAGCTTATAGTACACATGGATCAGAAATTTAAATGACACAGTTTTGAAAAAAAAAAGAAAAGAAAAGAAAGAAGAGGAAGAAAGGGAGGGAGGGAGAAAAGAAAGAGAGAGAGAGGTTGGAAAAGCCAAAGGATTCCAAATCAATATTCATAACCTCCTGATCATATTAGACAAGTCTATGAAAAATGGAAGAAGAGATAATAAGGAATATAGCATTCTTGAGAGCCATTGGTGGTTTCTTATTCTGGAGTATATGCACACATTCACATACAGTATTGTCTACGGATAGCCTTGCACAAAGTCTGGAACCAGACCGTCTGGGTTTAAATCTTGGTTCTGCCACTTGCTAACTTTCTGTGCTCCAGCTTTTTCTTCTGACAAATAGGAATATGACTGACTAGTGACAACCTTGTAGGGTTGTGGTGAGAACAAAATGAACTGAGGCAAAATATTTAGGATAATCCCTGGCATTCAAAGAAAGCAGCTGTATTGCTATTGCTCAGAAGCAAGTGGGATGTACAGAGGTGAAAGCGCTGCTGAATAGCATTTTTTTTTTTAATGAGCTAGAAGGTTACTGTGGCTTTCTTACCATTATTATAACCCCACGTTACAGGATCATAGATTATTAGTGCAGGAAATGATCTTAGAAATACATAGTCTTAGCCTTTCTCTTTTTGAAGATAATGAAAGTAAATTCTGACATTAAACACACTGTTTTGGGTCATATATGAGGCAGGCTCTGTCTTTCAGGACTATTGTGAATTATTTAAAGCCTTTTGATCTGGCGAGCATTCATCAAGTTTAATAATAAATGATTAGTCAGCAATCATCTCAGTCTACTCTATCCTCTTCTTAGGATAGTTCCTGAAGAATTAGAGCTTTTCATTCTGGGTCATTCTTCCTGTGATTGGAAAGGAAAATAAAGTATAGATTTCAATTTGCAGAGACTACCTGGGAGCTTCAGTCTCAAAAATATTTCTGGGACTGTGTATGATAATTACTTTATTCTGTTGAATTCTGTGAATCACCTTTGTTATCAGGTTGACTATGTAGGTACTTACCTTATGCCCTCTGTCAACCAAATTGCCAGTGTGGGTGCCTGTGATGTAAGAATACAAACCTTGATTCATCTTGCTAAGGGCAAGGTGTAAAGCAATATTCGGACAGTGGTCTTTAATAGAATGTTATTTCTAGCATAAAGGTGTCTGCAGATCTCTATGTGAACATGAATCCGAGGGGAGTTCTGAGGTGCTTTGGCTCATACCAGCTTCACATCGAGCTCCAGTTCTCCCGGGTGGGCAGAGGCATTTCCCAGTTACTGGGTGGCAGGAACTTTTTCCTTCACAGTCACAAAGTTGATGGCAATTGTCTCCAAACATTCCCAGCAGACACTCTACAAAGGAAAGAGAAACGCTGAAATATGAACCCCTTGAGCTTTCACTGATGGAAATGTGCTATACCGTGCGTGTTTTAGTCAGCTTTTTCACCGCTGTGACTAAAGGATGCAACCAAAACAACTGTATAAAAGAGGAAAAGTTTATTTAAGAGCTCATAGTTTCAGAGGTCTTAGTCCAGAAAAGGCTGGCTCCATTCCTCATGGTGGAAGAATGTAGCAGAGGGAAGCAGCTCACATGGTGAAGAGAAAGCAGAGAGAGGGGTCTCTACTTGCCAGATACAAATATATACCCTAAAGCCATGCCCCAATTCCCACCTCCTCCTGCCACACCCTACCACTTTAGTTACCACTTAGTAAATCCCAATCAGGGGATCACTGATTGGGTTAAGACTCTTACAACCCAATCATTTCTCCTCTGAACTTTCTTGCATAGTCTCACATGTGTGCTTTTGGGGGATACCTCACATCCAAACCGTAACACTGTGCTTTCCAATATGGTAGTCAATAGATACAACTGGCCACTGAGTACTTGAAATGTGTCATGTGTGACTATGGAGGTGAATTTTAAGTTAAATTAAACAGCAACATTCTGTTAATGACTACCATATTGAACAATAAAACCTTTAAATTGAGATTAATGATAAAATCATCAAGATTGAGTTCCAAATAGCAAAGTGGGATGATAAAATGAGATTTGCTGGTCAGAAGAAGAAAGTTTTAGAATTCTCAGAAATAAGGTCCATTCTCATTTGATATTTAGGATTTAAAATTGACTTACTTTGACACTGGTTTATATTTTTGAGAAAATAAATAAACTGAAGATAGAAATTTAAGGAAGAATACCAAGTCTACTGGCTAAGTGTTATTTTTTAAAACATTTTCCCTCAAAGTGTTATTTATTGTGCATCTTTCTAGAAGATTATAAGTTCCATGTCTTCCATTATATTTCCAGAATTTAACACAGAAACAGGCATATAATAATTATCACTTTATTGAATTACTAAATAATATATTAATAGAGGATGAATAAGAGATAAAGTATACAAAGCTTTAGTGACATCTGAGAATATGGTATGGGACTAATAGAGATGCTTTTAAAAGGCCACAGACAATAACTTGATTTATCACATAAAGTTAAATTTCTATTATCATTATATTATTAACATCATCATGATTGTTGTAATTCTGTGCATAAGAATGTACATAAAATAGGTCAAAATGGTACTCCTAGTTGTTAACCCAAAATATGTAGTCTGCCTGGCATTACTTCTAATTGAATTGATCAGTGTCATTAAGGGGTTTCATAATATTTCAAATTGAGTAGCCTAAGTTCTTACCTTTATATTTTCATAAACACTCATAGCTGTGATCACATTCTAGTGATAAATTCCTAAACACCTCTTTTAATATTTTCGTAGTCTTTGTATTAGTTTCAGTACCATTGAACTCAATATATGTCATATTTCTTCAAAAATATTTACTGAAATGTTTCCTTTCATTCAGAGGTAGAATCTTCATCTGTTGAAGACTAACAGCTTCAATTGTGTTCTGAGATGTTAAACAATTTCATTTAAGGGAAAATAACATTTTTGTGCACAAAAGTCAACAACAAATTAGAAGCCACAATGAGGCAGCAAAATCAGAAGGACCCATTAAATTGGTCACTGAGTGAATTCCTGTTACTTTGATGTCAGAAACTATGAGACTGTTACAGAATTTCAGTTTGGGTTTGCATGTCTGCCCCTGGTTGGGAAGATCTCACAGTCACACAGAATATTCATGTTCCGATACTTAAAAGGGCTCTGGCTATACCTTTTTCACACTGGCTGCCATGAAAACCTGCTGGACAAATGCACTGTCCACTTCTTATGTCACAGCTGCCTCCATTTTTGCAGTCACAGATGTGAGCACAATTCAAGCCATAAAAACCAGGTGGGCATGCTGGAAAACAGAAATGTCAAAATGCTATTTTAACTCTTAAAAATAAATACAGGAAAAATTAAAGAATATGCTCCAGGTCATTTGTTTCTAAAGACCAAATAAGGAGAAGGAAAAAGAAAATTTGAAAATAAGAAAAAGCTATATGGAGAAGTACATTGACAATAGTTTACTCATGTGAATAAGTGAACATACAGATGCCATTCTCTGAAACTAGCTTAGAAACATCCATAAGATAATTTGAAATATCTTCATGTATGTGGAATTTAGTTGCTCTGATGTGCCATAGTTGGCAAAAACATCACTAAACCCTGTCAAACTATAAACACCTAAAAGAACAGTCTTCAAACTTCAGATTAAAGATAAATTTAATGATAATAATTTTGAATTGTTTTTTCATAAGACAGTGTCTGTGGAAGATGATTCATATAGTTTTTTTAAGAGAGAGAGAGAAGAGAGAGAGAGAATTTTGTAATATTTACTTTTCAGTTTTCGGTGGAAACAAAATCTTTATTTTATTTTTATGTGATGCTGAGGATCGAACCCAGTGCCCCGCGCATGCCAGGCGAGCGTGTTACTGCTTGACCCACATCCCCAGTCCCCCATATAGTTTTTGATATTTAAAATCCTGGGAATGGACAACAGAGGGGGTATGAAGCACAGTGGGAATGGGAATAAAGGAGAGAGAAAGAGGATAAAAAACAAGAAATATGGTGCACATCTTACATGGAAGTTGGAAGTTTTGGGAGGAGGGGTACTGGGGATTGAACTCAGGGGTACTCAACCACTGAGCCTCATCCCCAGTACTATTTTGTATTTTATTTAGAAACAGGGCCTCACTGAATTGCTTATTGCCTTGCATTTGCTTTGAACTCTAGGTCCTCCTGCCCTAGCCTCCTGAGCTGCTGGGATTACAGGTGTGTACCATCTTGCCTGGCCAGAAGTTGGAATTTATAGTCAATGAAATTTAATCATTGAAAATTTTCCTTACATCACCTATTAAATACAATACACAACTGCCTTCTGGTAAGTCCAGCATGTTCTATTTTTCCTCCAGAGTTGAAGATCACTACTTTTGTAAGTTACTTTTTGTAACTATTAGGAGTAATGGTTCACCTTTAGAAACCTTGTATCCAAGCAAATGTGTTTCTTTATAAGCTAAATTGTTATCTGCCTAAGGAGATGGTCCTCTTGAGGAAGTGTGCCAGAACTAAGCCTGACTAGGACAAAGTATTTCCATTTCTTATCTCCAGGTTTCCCTAGAGATGTGTCTGCCGTCCACCTATGAAACAAAGTTTACTCACCCTTTAATTTCCATTATTTCCCCTTGTCTTTCTTTCTTTCCTTCTTTCCTACTTTCCTTCCATCCATCATCCTTCCTTTCTACTTTTTATCTCTCTCTGTCTCCCCTGTTCCCTACCCCGTTTGGGGCACACAGAGCTGAGTTTGCCCATGTTGATGGAGTGGACCCTTCTCATGTCTGCATAGAGTTACTCAGGACAGATATATCATTAGGAAAGACAATAATTAAGGAGTAGAAAAAGGAGGCAAACACAAAAGGAAATAACAAGAGAAATATATA
>NW_026000075.1:13436171-13480184 GCF_001458135.2 Marmota marmota marmota
AAGAGAAATATATATATATATATATATATATATATATATATATATATTCCTCCATTTACTGATCTTAAAAACAAACAATAAGTGGAAATCTAGTTCAGATTTTTCTCCTTTTCATTCTTATGAAATTAATTTTGATTGAGACTGCATACAAAAATCAGATTTTTTTTCTATATTTAATTATGTATAAAACTAGGATCATAAAGGTAGCCTTGCTTGACCTTTTCATTCCCTTAAATAATACTATTCTTCCATGTTTCCTGGTTTGGAAGTTTAGAACCATCTTTGAATTTTTCATTTTCCTTATATCCACGACCACCTCAATCACTAATGCAGTCAACAGTTTTCTCAAAATGTTCATTCATTTCCATTTCATTCCAGTCCAGATTTTTAAAACCCTGGATTATCATTCAAGTTTCCCAAGTGTCCTCCACTGATGAGTCCTTTTCCCAATAATCAATAATGTCCCCACATTCAGAGTTATTTCATCAGAGTGATATTTTTTATTTAATCAAAACCTTCCCTGATATCCCACTGCATGTAGGATAAAATCGATGGGTTTCAAATAAATATTTTTCTTTTTTTATCTTTTATTCCAATTTCAAAAACAAAACAAAGAAAGAAACAAACACCATAAGACATTTTTCCCGTAGTCCCTGATCCAAAAAAAAAAAACCAAACCAAACCAAAACAAAACAAACAAAAAAAACCCCAACTTAGAATCATTGCCAGAGTTCTAAATTCTCAAAGGCTTGGTAATATCTGTTCCTATGAAATACATTTGTCAGGATGAAACAAAAAGGAACATAGTTAATATAATTTCAGAGACTTTAGAAAATGTTTTTCATTCTAAATAACTAATATTCACTGAGATTTTGCCAAAGTTCTCAGTGCTAAATGTTTTCAAGGTATCTTCTTACTTGGTCCTCATGACAACCTTAAAAGGCAGCTGGCTATTATTAGCTCCACTCTATAGATGGTGACAGTGGGAGAGGTGGACCACACATGACTAATTCTAGAGCCTAAACTCTCATATCTTAATCTCTTAACTGTCTTTCCAATAGAACTCTCTGATGCCAAAGACAAATTACTCTATATTACTTGCATTCCTAATTTTAGCTGAAAATATAAATTAAGAGACAATATAAATCAACGTGTTCAAAGAGAACTTGAAGGCAGATATTTCAGAGTCAAGTCTAGATTAACATGTCAGAAATAAGTAGCTTCCTCATCTGTTATTGCTTTTGGGCAGCTATCTGAAGAATAATTTTGTTCTGAAGGACTTGTGGTGGCTCTCAGGGCATATTATCTGCCAGTGTCTACTCCAAATAATCATGGGTGCATAGAACAATTTCTTGCAAAGAAGAACCAAAAAGAACTAAAAATACCAATTTTTTTTTCAACATGGCAGTTGTCAACGTCTAGAAATTAAATGTTAACTGTGAAATTAGCTCTAATTGCAAGAATATACACTAAAAGCTTTCCAGTTTGATATAATGTGAATATATTATTTCTATGATTTGAACTTATTTTGAAAGCATAGAAAAGTTACAAATACCATAGTATGACCATTAATTTCTCTGCTTACCATGCTCACAGCTTTGTCCATAATAACCTTGGAGGCATTCACAGCTTCCAGAAAACCTGTTGCAAATTCCATAGTTCTGACATGTGCAATTAAAATGGCAGTTTGGGCCATAATAACCAGGAGAACATTCTGAGAAAGAAACCATGAAGCCATTATTTTTAGTTAACAGACAACTGAATTTAAAATGAGTTCAAAGGCTGGAAAAAAATGAAAGCACATGAACCACTGGCTAGCTCAACAAATTAAAATAAAGCACGCACATGTACATAATATTTTTTAAAGGATGGAGGAAATAACCATCAAAAAAGATAGATTTCAAAATTATAACCAAATAGATTTTTTAAATGAAATGGAAAATCTTACAGAAAATGACTTACCAAAATTGTCCTAATTTGAGGCAGAAACCTAGATAAGTCAATTACAATGAAAAAAATATAAAATTGCTCCCATATTAAAAAGGGAAAGCATCAGTACTGGTTTACAGGGAAATTCTATAAATATTTACCAATGAGTTCATCACCTTGCCACTTTAACTATTCCAGTGCATTTAAAGGAAGGAACATTTCAAATATATTTTATTGAGTGATTATAATATCAATTCCAATACTGAACAAAATTGCATAAATAACTTCTGCTCAATTTCTCTTATAAATAACAATACAGATTCGGTTTTAAAGGTATACAGATTCCAAAGGCACAATATGAAATAATGCATTATAACCAAATATTTATTCCTAACATATAAGGTCATTCAAAATTTAAAAATTCATAGTATATCATATTTATCAGCCTAAAAGGAAAACTCATATTATTAATTTCATATGTGAAGAAAAGAAAGCTGTAATACATTGAAATAGTAAAATACTGAATAAGTTATAAAATTAATTAGTCATATTTTAATATGAATATTATAATATGGCATCATACTGAATAGGGAGCAAAATATCTGAACTAATGGAAAGATATACCATGTCTGTTCTTATAGGATGAGTTTATATAAGAATCTTAACTCTTCCCGAGAGAAAGTAGACACAGGGACAATAAAACATCTGATTATTTTTTGTTTTGTTTTTCATTTAGATATTTGATTATAAATTTCACTTGGAAGAACAAATGAACAAGAATAGGAAGAAAATTTCTGGATAAGAAGAGCAATTGGAAGGATAGAACTTTCATATTAAACATATCTAATAAAGCCTCCATAAATTAGTGTTGCATTTGTACAAAGAGAGGCCAGTAGAATCTTAGATTTAGAAGGGCTATTGGGTTCTATTCAGCTCCATACTCTCTCACTTTAGGTGGGAAAACTAGTCCACAGAGAGGCTACCCAAAGACAGCCTGCATGGTATTAGCAGAGTGGTGGTTAGCATATATATATTTATCCACTCAAGTTGCAAGGTGTTCTTTTCTATATATCATGCTGTCAAATTTCATGACCATTAAATTAGAAGTGATGGATGGTGTATAATCACATTCATTGTGACCTAAAGAGCCATACACTCACAGTTGAAAACATCTAGATAAAAATTAACTGTAAATAAATAAATATACATGCAGACACACACACACACGTATATTGTTTAAACTTAGGGCCCCCTAAGTTTAGGCTTCCAGCACACTGTCTCACAACAAGAACCATTGTTCTGTATTCTGCCAAAATACAATTTTTCTTCTATAATAGTTGGCTCTAACTGTAGTTAGTAGCTGCTCTCCAGTGATGAACAAAATAATAAATTGTGGTTCAAGAAGAAAGTAACCATTAATATTTATCTTTTTCCATTTAAAAAAATATTTATTTTTTAGTTGTAGTTGGACACAATACCTTTATTTTATACATTCACTTTTTTTTTTTTTTTAAATGTGGTGCTGTTGAACCCAGGGTCTCGCAAATGCGAAGCGAGAGCTCTACCACTGAGCCACAACCCCAGCCCAATCTTTTTCCATTTTTATTAATTAAAACTTTTATATATTATATAATATACATATGATAGACAATGTATCAAGAAGTACAAGAATGTCATTGATAAATCAAAATATTTATACTAAATACATATATAACAATACAGGATTACATTTTTCCTGATGAAGTCAAGTTTGGAGACTTCTGGCAGGTCACTATCACTTCCTTGCATTGGGTCTACTACTAATGTGAACTGGTTTTTTTCAGGCCACACATCCTCCACCCTGCCTGCCTCAAGGCCTCAGTGATGACTGAGGTTCTCCAGTTCTGTGCCTAGACATTGAAGGTTCAGAGGATGAGTTTATATACACAATGGTTTTGAGCTTAAGAACTGGCTGAAGAGAGAATGAAATTTTGGTCTCAGAGGAGCTCTTGCACATTAATAATATTTCAATTACTTAAGAGGTTTAAGAGTTTTCATGTGATATTCCAGTAACAAGATAACAATCAATATTTACATACCTATTTTTATTGGAAATGCTTAAAAAACTTGCATTCACTTAATTGAAAAACAGTTTCTTCACTGGCCTCTATTATAACCAGTGATGATACACGCTAAAGGGTGTGTGTGTGTGTGTGTGTGTGTGTGTATATATGGAAACATAAGGTACTATAACAACTTGCCTTTTTCACAATAATTTCCTGTCCACCCAAGACCACAGGTACAGCTTCCGTCCACGATATTACAAAGTCCACCATTTTTACAGTTACAGTTTAATTCACAATTTGTGCCATATCTTGTCTGGGGACATCCTGCAGGAATAAAAGTTTTTAGAATGTCAAACTGAATGAAAGTGTCATATGAGTAAACATCTTTCTTTACTCCAGATAAAGTAGCCATATCTGGACAGCAAAAGCATAACACAATTAAAGAATCCCCCAGATCTATCTGTACGCTCACAAGCACATCACTGTTATTCATTCACTTTTCATTCACCCCATAAATATTTACTGAGCTTGTACTATGTGCCTGGCACACTGTGAACTGCAGGTATCCTAATGAATAATCAGCAATAATTCCCAATTAGAGGAGGGAGTATTTTATATAGTTAGTCTCATAATTGTTGAAGAAGAAAGATGAGCAGTTTGCTCCTTAACATTTGTGTACTGAAATCAAAAGAGCATTTCACCAGAGAGCAGTGAAGAACACAAACTAAAATGCACTGCCAAGGGAAGTTAAGACAAAGGTAAGTGACAAGGACCAGACATAAGGAAAACTGAGACTCTCCTTCATGTGCAGGAGAAGCACCTGAACGACGGGAAGTGCTACCAATGGGAGAGTGGAGCCCCCTAGCCTGAGAATAATGTTCACATTTAGTTGATTTTGTCATGAGGAATATGGGCCCAATATTGCCAGCTAATAGGATTTTTTTCAGGAAAACTGAAAATCCATATTTTATATGAAATTATCCAAACTTTGAAAGTTGGCAACTAATTAAAATAGTTTTACAGCACGGTGGAAGTCAAACTATGCCAGCCAATTCAAACACATTTGTGGCCAGATTTGGCCAAGAGCCTGCCATTTATGACCTCCAGTTTATAGTATTTTTACATAATGATATTTTCCACATGAATTATCTCATTTAATGCTCACAAATACCCCTGTGATGTGGGTAACAGTATTCTTATTTTACTCTTGGGAAAATCGAAACTCAGAGACAGCCAGTAAGATTAAGAATCAAGACTCAAATTTAGAACATCTGACTTCTAATCAACTATTCTTTCAATTCCAGCTAGCAGGAGAGACATTAGAGATTTCTTTATTTTTTTAATTCCAGCTAGCAGGAAAAACATTAGACAGCTTTTTTTTTTTTTTTTAAACTTGCCCAGAGGCATTGGTTAATACAAAGCAGAGCAGGTATTTGAATTCAATATGCATGACACTTTTCTTTATTTGACTGAATAGCTGCACTTAACTTTAGAACCAAATGAAAGAAGGGTTTTGATTTTGTTAGGTAACAGTTACAGTTGTATGATGAATGGTTGAATCTCCATTGCAATTGTAATAGGCTACCTTAAGTTCACCACCTTTAAGTTAACTTCCCTAAGTTAACGTTTGCCTTTAAGGCAAATTAAACCTTGAAATGCTTTGGTGGAACCCAGGGAACTGTGAAAATATAGAACTCCTACTACCACTACCTCTAACCCGTGCTATCCCAAGATAAAAGTGAAGACTTAGAAATGTTTCTGCAGGCCTAAGTCTCAGGACAATATTTAGACAGAATTGTGAATAGAACATGGCTCTTGTAGAGTTAAGGTGATTGCACAATTCTTTCAAACAGTACATAATAATATATATTATGGGATAAAGCATTCTATCCCTATTCCAGTCTCCCTGATTCTTTTCTTAAATACCACCACCAGGTTTTCTCCATAGCATAGTTTCTCTTCTTTTAAGGAGACTTACCCTGTCCACTCTATTGAAATCATTGGTCCACCCCATGCTCTCTGGCCCCAGTCAGTCTCCATTTGTAATCTTACCATATATTTTATGCCCTCTAGAATACATGTAATTCACTTCCTAATTATGTTTATTGTTTATTATCTTCCTTACCCTTTAGGAAGCAATTTGCAAGAATATTGTCTATTTTACACATATTGTTCTGTATGCTTAAACAGGCATTGACTTCAATAAAAATTTGTCAAATTAAGTGGAGGATGACTGAATAGGTTCAGAAGTATTCCACATTAATGAAGTATTTGTAGGTGTATCTATCTTCCTCTTTAACCTTTTTTTTTTAGCAAAAGGTCAATAGAGATGAATAATAACATAAATTTTGCTTTATTTGATAAATAAAATTCCCCCAAGATTTTTCCTAATTAGCATAGGACTGACCAGTTTTTTAAAAAATAGATAAATAAAATAGGTGCATTGGAATTTATTCCATCACACAGAATTTATATTCCTCACTCCACTATTGATGGACAAGTAGATTATTTAAAATAATTTTAGTATAAACAATGCCATAATGAATATATTATGTGTTTATTCAAATATAACATTATATTGGTAGAGTAAATTACCGGAAGGTTCTTTGGATAAAACAGTATTTGCATTTTAAATCGTCGTTAACTTTATCAAATTTTTCTACAAAGAGATAAATACTAAGAAGTATTATCAATGTGGCTCTATTTCAATGTTTAGTTAATGTAGCATACTATGAAAATCTGATGGGGAAGACAATGGGATGTAAATAGAACTTAAGTTTGAATTTCTCACATTAAGAAAGAGGCTGAACAGCTTTTGATAAGCTCTATTGAGCGTGTGGATCCTTTTTTATCTACATATAATGACACTTCTTTATTAAGAAAGTTAGTCCTTTGTTGGTCTTTGTTCTTTCAGAGTTTGTTTATCTTTTGATTTTGTGTGTGTGTGTGTGTGTGTGTGTGTGTGGTGGGGATATTTTATACTTTGAAGACATTTTTGGTTTCCCTTAAACCCAAAAGACAATGTTATTTCTTTTTCTTTCATGGTTTCATGGTTTCAGATTTTTTTTCTCAGCTTTATATATGGTCTCATAATTTCTTTTTAAAGTCCTATGTTAATTCTTGTACCCTCATGGTTTTTGTCAATTATCTTTAAGTACTTTATACAACCGGAAGTAATGTGGAGAACAAAGTTATATAAGATTTCCAACTTTACTTTTATCTAGATTGGTGGTCAATGGTCTTAATGTAACTTCTTACCTAAGTCACATTTTCCCTATTTTTACTTCAGTAATTTCTCATTTTCATTTAATTTTATTGTTTTATTGTTCTTTATTTTCATCACTTCTTATATACTAAAGTATTCTAGAAGATAAATTTTCCTCTAATTACTGAATTAGCTTTACCCCAAGGGTTCTAGATTTCATGATTGTTGTTTTTAAATTTCTGGAATACCAATTTTATTTGCTTCTTTTTAAAAAATCTACTAGGTATTTAAGAAGGTTATTTTTAAATGATGTGGTACAGTTTTTTTTTTCCTGGAAATAGCATAAGTTTTGTTATTACTGGAATATGTTCTATGGACACTTGAAATAAAATATGTATTCTCTTATTATTGGATGGAGCTGTCCATACATGTTGATTAGATCATTTTGATTGCATTTTTCTATAGCCTTGCTGAATTTCTGTTCTATCAATTATTGACAAAGGGGTGTTGAAATCTCCAACTATAATAATGAATTTGTCTGTTTTTCCCTTTAGAAGTATCAAACTTTTCTTCGTATATTTGGTGGCTGTGATATTTGAAGCAGACACATTTAGGAGTTCAGTGTCTTCTTAAGGAATGAATTCATCCTTATAAAATGGCCCTCTGTCACTGGTAATTTTTCTCTGCTCTGAAGTCTACTTCATCACATGGTATATTGTTTTTCATTCTTCTATTTCCAACTAATCTATATGTATGTTATATTCTCTCTCCTTATATTTATGCATATATAGGTAGACTGAAAGGTAACATTGTATGTTTTTATTGTGTGGAATATGACATTTTGAAGTACATACACATTGCAGAATGGTTAAGAAATCTATCATCTCACATAGATTTTTTTGGTAATAGCATATAACATTCCCAGTTTACACTGCTCAAGAACTGCATTTGCTTATTCACTTTAGTTTCCTTGCTGTACAGTAATCTCCTGAGATTCATTCCTCCTCTCTACCTGTAATTATGTACCTGCAACAAATATCTCTCAGGGCTCCCTCCTTCCAGTTTCAGCTACCCAGCCTCTAACAATCAATATAATATAAAATTCATCAATATAAGATGAATTTTTCTGGATTCAGCTTAGGAGTTAGATTATGTGTTGTCTTTCTGTGCTTGGCTTACCGAATGTCCTCTGGGTTTATCCATGTTGTCACGAATGACAGAACATATTTTGATTGGTATATTTAGATGATTTTTTATATTCAATGTAATTGCTAACATTTTAAGTTTGTCATTTTGCTTTTTAGTTTGTTCCATGTTTTTCATTTTCCAACTTCTTTTTAATTACTTTAGCATTTTGAATGCAATCTGATTTATCTATAGCATTTTCCAGCTTATCTTTCCATATAGATTGTTCCTGATTCCTGTAGATGTTACAGTATACATGTGTGACTTGTCATGCTCCACTGTGACATTTTTACCAGTTTGAAAGAAGTGTAGAAACCTCAGATCCTTTATGTGCCTTTACCCTCCCCATTTATAATGCAATTATCTTAAAATTTTCTTCTAAATCCATTGAGAACTACATTTTTGCTTCCTTTGTCAAGCATATTTTAGAAAAGAGAAGGAAAATAAATTTCATGTATCTGTAATTTATTCTTTCCTTTTTTTGCAGTCTAAATTTCCTAATATTCTTCCTCATTTCTTTCAGTTTCAAGATTTTCCTTTAGGTATTTCTTTAAGTTAAGTCTACTGGCAATAAACGTAATTTTCCTTCCTCTGAGGATATGTTTTTCTCCTTTATTCTTGGAGGATGCTTTCAGTGGATATAGGACTCTGGATTCAAAGTTTTTTGATTTTTTTCTCTCAGCACTTGGGAAATGCTGCATCTCTCCCCAAGGTTTTAATGAGAATTCTGCTGCCATTCGATGTGTGCTTCCTCTTTAGCTGAGGTCTTATCTCTTTCACTGCTTTTCAGATATATATATTTTTTTAAATTTTCAGAAGATAAAATGTGTTTTTCAGATTTCTTTGAGTTTAACCTTTTTGGCAATCACTTATTTTCTTGACTTTGTAGACTTACCTTTTTTTGTTATATTTGAGACATTTTCAGTCATTTTTCCTTCAAATATATGTTTGGCCTTCTCCATTTCTCCTCTCTTCTAGAACTCACTTCTCTTCTTATGACATAAATGTTATATATTTTATTGTAGTCTCAAGGGCTTCTGTGATTCCATTATCTATTTGTTTATTTATTTGGGGGTTGTTTGTTATTTTTTTTTCACTCTCTTTTCAGTTTGGTAATTTCTATGGTTATATCTTAAAGTTCACTAATTTGTGGTTGTGTCCTGTTCATTCTCCTGCTTAATCCATCTCTCGAGCTATTTAAATTTTTGTTATTGCATTTTCCAGTTACAAAATTTCTATTTGGTTCTTCTTCATGTTTCTTATTCTTTGCTGAGTCTTTTATATTTTTATTGGTTTTAATCATGTTTGTTGTTGCTCATTGAATCATATTATGATGACTGGTTTAAAATACTTGTTAGACAAGTCTAATCTTAGTCATTGAGGGCTGATATCTATAGTCTTTTATCAGTTAAGTGGACCTTGTCTGTTGTTGGTATGATGAATCATTTTAATTGAAACCTGGACATTTTGAATATTGTGAAATGAGACTACAGATCTCATTTAAGTCTTCCACTTTTTAAAGCCTCCTATGACATTGCACTGGCAAAGAGAGAGAGAGAGAGAGAGAGAAGATTCAGCAAATAGGAGTTAAAGTCAAAGTTTCCTAGTTGGCCTTCAAGTGGGAAATCTGCTTCTTTCCTCCTAGGCCAGTTCAGAATCTTCACTAGGTCTCTGTAGACACGAACTCCCTGAGACGGGCAGAGGTGCTTCCATGTGGCTCTCCAGTGGACCTGCTCTGATACTGCATGGGATGGGCTCTTTGCTGCTTGGTGGTGATAGAAGCCCTAACCCTCCATTAGATCTCCCAGAGGGAAAGGCTGGTGACTCCTTACTGCCTGGTTGGGTGCAGGTTCTCATTCCCTATACTCCACACTGACAGCAAGGATGGGGGACTCATTACTACCTGGACAGGCTATAAGTCCCAACTCAATTCCACTACCCCAGTGCAGGAGAAGGGTCGCTTTTCACATCCAGATAGACTCAGGAAAGTGCACTCTTCATTCAGCCTTTACTGATAGAATCATAATTAGGGAAGCCGTTTTATTCTGTAGTGTTTGCAGAAGAAGACCAGTTATTGTCTAAAAGTTTTCTGTCTTGCTGAACTGCCCCTATTCCTAGTCCTTCAACTGGACAAATTATCTCTCTGAGTTGTAGGCTTCTCCGACACTCATTCTGGGACACAAAAGACAAAAAGAAAGGCCAGAAATCTTGCCATCATGTTGTTCCTTAGGTATATGAGGTCCCTAGCCAGTCTGCCTCTTTTTTCCACATTATGGTGATTTTTATGTTTGTTTTGTACATATGGTCTAGAATTTTAACTGTGTTCAGAGGGAAAACAGGGAAAAGTATGTGTATTCTATTATTATCTAAGTGAAAGTCTTATATAATTTTATATAATCTGGAGGATTTTCTTTAGACTGTGCATATAATATTATGTAATATAGTGATTTTCTTATTTATTACACCTTGACTACACAGTATGAATTGCAAGGGGATTAATATGGTTCTGTTTTCACCTAATTTTTCTCATTTCTCTCCTCGATCTGATTTGAGTTGGCTATATTTTTGTTCTTAAATTCTCAATTACAGCATTCTAAATTCTAGAATTTATACATATAAACATACTTATTGAAGTAACATCTGATACATACTGGTCCTCCCCTACTTGAAAACCTTGAGTGAAGAAAAAAGATCCTTGTACTCCTTCACCTTCTCTGTTTTTCCTGTTTATAAAAGCTTGTTAAAGTTATGTTAAAATTCTGCACTGTTAGAATTTATAATACTTACCTTCTGTCACTTAGTCATATTCCAACCGTTGTTTTAAACTTGGCCCTAATTAAAATGCGGTCTTTTAACTACAGAGATTTTCCATTTATTATTTCATTGCTCAAATTTACCTTTCAATTGTTCTCACAAAAATATTTTAAGGCTGTTAGATTTCCAACAACTTTTTATTTTTTTTAAAGTTGTTTATTTGCCACCATGTTATATTTGAGTAACGATTTTAACTGTGAATAAAATACTTGATTTACATTTTTTCCAAGAACTGAATAGGCATTGATTAATCACATGCTAGCAGTGAATACTGCTGTGAGTTATAAAGCCAGGCTGATTTTACCCATTTTTAAGTGATCTTATATGTTCCTTTATATCCTCAACAGAGTTGCCCCTGGCCTGCCACCAATCATAACTATTATTTCCCAGAAATATAATAATAGGTAGCATCAGATCTTTTATTTCAGAGAAAAAAATCTTGAAAATTATATTTGAAGGTTTACCTCTTCCACTTATCATCTCTGTTCTTTTCCATTCTATTACTTCACTTTCCTTATTTTCAGCATACTCTCCGGGTTCCTAGTTGTATCATCAGCAGATTCTGTCCTCCTGTTACCTGCTTCTAATGTGGCCTTCATTTGTATCATGTGAGGTTTAAAATTAATTTTACTTCTTCTCTGAGCTCTGCCAGCTTACTTTTTCACTTCCTTTTGTTGTCTTTTCATTTATTCCATGGACCCTTGTATCTCTGTACTGCACTCACATTTTTATGGAGAACTATTTTTCATTATGTCCTTTGAATTCTTGGAAGTGATTCTGGGTAATACCTTCATGAGTTCCATAGCAAAATCTTTCTGATCTAGTTTCATCAGCTTTTCGTTTTTCCATCCCTTTTCTCCTTTGTCCTTCTTACAAAATTTGCACTAAAAAATGCAAGCAAAACTTTGAATGGTTTCATCTTTTTTGTTTCTAAAATGAGGGGAATGTTTTATTCACCAGCTTCATGTTTTTAATGCACCAGTTTTAAAAGTGTGGATCCAGGGCTAGGAAACTGACTTCAGCCATTTGGTTAGAATAAAGCTCCATATAATAGAAGTTACAGAATTTGTGTGTGTGTGTATGTGTGTGTGCGTGTGTGTGTGTACACATACATGTGTAGATGTATATGTGTATGTATGTATGCATGTGTATATGTTTGTGTATATGTGTATGCTTGTGCAAGTGTGTATCTGAGGATGCATGTGGGTTTGTGTATGTGTATGTGTGTAGGCATGGGTATGTATACGTACAGTTAGCCTTCCTTTAGCTACAAGGCTGCTAGTCACCCACATGGCTGCTTATGTTCTTGTCATAATACAGTGTAGAAAACATGATATGTCTGTATATTTACTGTGCTTTTCTCCCATTTTCCTTCACCCTATGCTATCTCCTGTGACACACCTATTCACCGAGTCCTTGTTTTTCAACGAGGGGTCATTAGTTCTGCCCACCTGTGTGTGCCCAGGAGAAATAGCCGCTTTGCTATCCCCACCTAAGATTGGAGGGGCCCAGTATCCTCTCTACCTGTACTCATTGAACTGAATTTGATACTTCTTCTATTGTTATGATTATTATGATAACAATCAACATTATAATTTATAACAAGAAAGTTTTGTAGTTTTCAACAAAAATCATGTTTTTCTTTGTGTCTCCTGTTTTTCTTACCCTCAGTTGGCTTCTGAGGGTTGAAGAGGATATGCACTTCTTCAGTTCCCATTATTTGACATCTCCAACACAAAATTTTTAGCAATTTTACAAAATTAGCCACAGTTACTTAAACATTCCCTCCCAGTCAAGAAAATTCATAAATTATTCTTTGTTTCTGTTTTCTATTTTTTTAAACCTTATTTTGGACTGTTTCCTAAATAGTGCTACAGGAGTGTGAACCTTCATGTTATTAAAGCAGCATTTAGAGAAGAAAGTGTTGTAAACAATGCCCATGTAATTATATTCCTTGGCACCAAATCTGCTTTAATGGTTTGGCTTAGTGCTTGGATGGACAAGGTAACTCTGCAGTCATTGTTACCTTGCTGACACGTGACTCCCATTTGTCCAGGGGGACACTGGCACCCTCCAGTCACTGGGTCACACTGTCCTGCACCACAGGAACACCTTTGGACACAATCCTGACCATAGTGATCTTCAGGACAAGCTGCAGGAGAAAGCAAGACAAAATCGGACAAAACAAAACCACACTTTTCTTATAAATATCTTGCCAGTTGAGATTTTAAAAAAATGTTTAAATACATGGCCATTTCTCTTGTCAAATGGGATCTACTGTCTAGTTTTCAGTTTGGTTTGTAGTCTAAAAGTTTACTTTGAAAAAAACAGAAGGAGGAACTCTTCAAATGTCACTTACTTTAGTGCTATTTTAGTTGAAATTAGAAACAGAGAACAAAATATCTATTGTCAAAAACTTACATATGACTTTTAAAAATTTGGAATACCAGGCTAGGGATGTAGTTCAGTGGTAAAGCAATTGTCTAGCATGTATAGGGCTCTGGGTTCAATCCCCAATGCTGCAAAAAATAAAATAAACAAAACAAAATAATAAATAAGGAACACCAACTCTTCACAGCATGGATCCGGTCTCACTTTGCCATGTGGCACTGGCTTAGGGTGTGTGTATATGTATATATTTTTGCATTGCATATATGTTATATTTGTAATAATCTTGACTATGTTTATTCTTAAAGTCCATTATGGAACCTTAGTTTACAATCCTAAACATCAGTAGAGGACCCATCATGTTTACATTCTCAAATACTGATTTATGTATTTGTACCTATTAATCTAATTAACTATTTATTTTGATTTATTCCAAAAATTCATTACAATCCTTACTAAAATGCAGTTAATACATAAGCAAAAATGACTATCTGTGAGAATCCAGGGAGGGGGAAAAATGGCAGCAACATAAACAGAAACCAACATCATCCATCCTTGACCTTGCATGAGAAGTGGGTTGAAAATTTGGCTCAAGTCTTCATAGTTAAGGCAAACGGAAGTGCTGATATAGGAGATCACAGCTTTCTAAAGACAATGTGTTCCTAATGTTCAGGGAAACCACAGTTTTTGAAAATGCTTTGGCATGAGCCTATTTGTCCATTGATTCTCTGAAGAACAAACACAAAGGAGTCAGCCAGGACCTTCCTTGGGAGATGTTTATGGCTTTGACTCAAAACTGAGCTGGCAGTGGAGACCTCAGAGGCTGTATCCATTAAGTGTCCATTGTCCCCTACCTGGATTCAAGACTTTGTCTTATTTGTTTTTTGTCCTCAGCACAGCAGAAAGAAAAATCAAACAGAGAAGTTACCTTTATACAAAGCAGACAGAACAGCTACCTGCCAGGGAAATACAAACATTTTGGGTATCTTCAGCACAGAATGACTTAGTCCTCTGTCCATGCACAAACTCAGCTTCCAAACAGGATCATGGATAAAGGAGCTTCACAATCCCATCACATAAGTTGAGGTGTGCATGCATGATAAAGCAACTTTTCTATTTTGAAGATAGTTTCCAATGGTACTTTTGCCCTTTCACTGTGAGGTATGTGATAACAGAACACAGCCCCAAAACATCATGCACAGCTCAATGAATGATCACAAAATGAACATCCTCATCAAAAGCTCCAGGCCCCCAAATCGATAAGGCCAGGACTGACCCCATTACGTGGGCTCCTTCTTGTTGCCTCCCCTATGTTCCAAAAAAGATCATCATGATACTGACTTCAAACACTAGGGTCTCCTTCTGACTCAGAGTCACAGGGGATAAGTACATCCAGAGTTATTTGGGTTAAGCAAAAAACTACCCAAATATTTAGAAAATGAAAGATCTGATAACAATAAAATGTATTTGCTCTGTGTGTGTTCTTCACCTTTCTGTCCCTTAAACTTTATGTCAATAGTTTTTGTAATATGCAGCTAAGGTCTTTGGATTTTGTGGTGCTATTTACTTTTTGGTGTTTACTTTTTGCTTACTTTGGAGCTAGCAAATTGCTAAGGATAAATGAAACGGTGGGACTTGGACAATGAGGTTGACATTGTGAATGCAGGAACCGCCAGTTTGCTCTGTTCTTGGCAAACAGATTTTCTAATCTTGACTTGGGGCCAGCATGGCTGGAGTGGGAGGGATTATGACCAAAAGGATGTCTTTTGTCACTTTCACCAACTTTAGCTCTCAACCAGTCTTTCGTGAGTATTCCTCAACCATGAATTTAAGTCAGCTTGTGTTTGCTGTTGCTGCAGTAAATTATTAAGTGAATTACAACATTTACTCTTCTAACTGCAGTCCTTAAAAACCTTAGCTTTAGCATATTTGGTACCTGTATCCAGCATGGAACCATCAGTATATCCATTCCATAATAGGTAAGAGTAACTTACTTTGGCTGCAGTCTGCTCCGATGAAGCCAGGAGGGCAGTTACAGGTGCCAATCATGGTATCACAGCTGCCGCCATTTAAGCACTTGCATGTCATTTGACAATATGGGCCATAAGTGCCTTTTGGGCACCCTGTTAAAGAAATCCAAAACCATATGTGGTGGTATAACTTAAAACAGTCAGTGTTCAAACTTGTACCCATAGATATGTGGTTAACTCAGCATTACAATTATTGTTCTTTGGTATTTTCAATCATTTCAAGCTACTGGTTCAAGGATGTGAGGATATGAGAATATGTAGAGATAGATGGATATCAGTACCTGTTGCTGCTTAAGAAAACATTAGACTTAACTTGAGCTACCTTGGAAATCTACCTCTAAAGAAAGCTTAGAATGGGAGACTTTTCCTAAACAAGAGTATTTCTTTCCAACCTAGATAGATAAATTTATTATTTTGCTTAATGTTTAAATGTTATAGTTTGTCTTCTCTGGAATGATCTAGGCTTCTTTAATAAATGGAGGAATTCCTAAGATACCAAATAAAGGATGCTTTTAATTTTCTGTTGTTTTCAATTGTCTATTTTCATATCCATAGATGTATGCTCTACCAGCAGGATACCTATATAAGAGAAAATTAAGCATTCAAAGAATGTTTTTTTTTTTCTTTTGAGATTCACATTTTTATAATCTCCATCCATGTCTTGTCTACAAACTCATAGTTCTTACCTGGAGTCTTAGATTTTGCTTATAGATTCAAAGAGTGACTCGGTTTTCCTTCTCTTCTCCTTCTAGTTTAAAAAAATGAATTCTTCTAGAATGGAAGTGGGAAGCCCAATATCCCAACATTGTTCAGATCAAGGTTTGTTTCTCTGGCATAGCTGTTAAGTTTCTTTATTTCTCTTCTGTGAAAAATGATGGATTCACTCTGCATTCTCTCCTGTCATACTCTCTTTCCAAGGGATATCATTTCTCAAAGCTAACTGACCTTTTTTTTTTTTTTTGGTGTAGAGCATCCTTTAGTATTCCCAAGTAGTTCTTTATCACCAGCCCTTATAAAAACTTAATAGAATGTAATACTCACTATAAAATTAATGATTTAAAAATGTGTCTTCTTCTCTTCTCCCATTCACTAAGACAAAAAATTCTTCTGGCACATCCAGCTGGGTTAGTACTGTGAATGTTTATAGTTTTTATCAAGTTACTAATGTAGTCAAATAAATGTATGATGCTGAAAAATAATATTCAGTGACTTGGTTTTAGAAAAAAAGACACACAAGCTGAAAATAGAGAGATGGAAGCCAGGAGTTGTGGTGTGTATTGCTGACATGTTGCTTCTAAAAAAAGAGGCTGAATTAACAACTGTTGATTAGTATGGAAAACTCTGGAGTCACATTACTGTGAAGTGAAAGATGGCATGAATTTCTGTGCAAGTAAAGAAAAGAGCAATCTTTATGAAATGAAACTGATGCTCTTATTTGAGGAAATGTTGAACTGAGGATATAATTCTGAGTAACAAAGAGTCAGTATCTCAGTTGAAAGGAATGAAGGGCTTATATATAAATATTTGATGAATTCAAACAGCTGATACATGTGATGGTCTCAATTTGAAGATAATTTTCACGTAAGTTGAAGTTCCTTGGGAAACATAATTTCCCTTTGGCATATACCCAACTGCACACTATCTTAATGGTGGCTTTACATTTGATAGCATCATCCCTAAGTATTCCTTTATCATACAAAAAAAAAAAACACAAAACAAAACAACAACAAAAAAAAAAACACCTCATTTCTGGACTTCGACTTAATTATCCTTTTAAAATTGGGACACTGGATTTGATGAAATTAGCCTACTAACGAGAATGCCATCTTTCAAAGATAGTGTATGTGCTAACCTCTTAGTCCCCCAACTCATTAAATTTATATCAATACCATGGTACATATTTATAAAAGCAGTCTAAAATTTTTTCAAGAATAATTATTTTATTGATAATTCTACTTTCCCATTCAATTCTCTATTTTGTGAAAGTTGAATTTCTGGAATCATGCAAACAGGCTTTGCTCAAATGTTCACTGTATTTAACAAGGAAACACACCCAGGACATAATGATTTCATTTGGCTTTTCTGAGTAAAAGTCAGTCCTCCCCCCTCATCTCCTAATGTTCCATTTTGATCATTACTTGGCCTTTGCTTGATCTTTTACAATTATTTCTCCCTGGAAATCTTGTCTCCCTGGCAAAGGGTATTTAGTTATTTTCCATTACAAAGTGATTTTTTTACCCCATCCTTGCACAATCCCCTTCTCTCGCTTCTTCATTCCAAGAAGGAGCTTGGATTCACATTTACAGTTCTAATTTGTTTAAATATTAAAGATTAAGTTGCTTAGCATGAATGGCAAGTCTCGCTGTTACTGTATGCTCTGTTGCTGTGAATGGAATTTGGTAGTTTCGTTAGAAACCTAGAACAAACAAAAGACTATTACCAAATCCTGAGACATAGCTCCCAAGTAAGTAAAAAGCATGAATCAGCTTTCCACAGCCTGTTTTCCTAGTATTTGACCAGGTAATTCACATTAGCCATTGTTACACAGTATTGCTTTATTATTAAAAAGAGATACTAGCATGTGATATTGCTGAATATTTATTGCTATGAACAACAACATTACAGCCAAGCATCCATGAATGACTTGATTTCTTCCTCTTGGCCCTGGTAGGCTATTTTGTGGCCCATATTTCTCAAAGCATTCTATACCAAGTGTGAGGCTGTTCTGAATACTTTCAAAAGAACTGACTATGGTTATAGGGGACCCCTTAACTTTTCTTGGGAAGAGTAGATATAAACAGCATGTACAGCAAGTTGCAGAAATAAAAGGTTTTCAGGGTCTGTGCTACTTTAAGACCTCTCATGGGTCATAAAAAAACATAATAGGGTGAGTTTGCCTCTACTGGACAGTTATTGTGTTTTTCCTACCTGTTATCCACATGCTGGGACTGACCTGCCTATGTGAATTAAGAAGTGGTGAGATTCTTACTGCAAGTTTCCCTGCTTCCTCTGACCTCTGCCGAGAGAAAATTTTAATTCTCTACTCTGAACCTGAGAACATGAAAGCCCAGTTGTTCTTGGCTGCGGCAACTTTTGCTTGGGAGCCAGCTACACCTTTTATGGATATTTTCTTGAATCTTTTTTCATAGTCCTGTAATTATAGTGGATGTTGCCAAGGAACCCTCGCAGCCACACTCACCACGTGTTGCTTGGAACTCAGCCCATTCCACCAGGCAGGGGAGCGGCTCCCTGACCCAGCCAGCCTCCTGTAGTAAGGTGAAGCCACCCTCCTTTATCCTGGGCTAGCTCCCCTTCTGAATGAAAGCATAACCTGGGTGTGTGCAAACTGATCTTATTTTTATGAAGCGAGAGATGATATCCTGGATATCACGAAGGAAAATTTCTCAAGATAGGCATCTTCCTTTTTTCTAGCAGAAGGGTGTTTGAAATTTGCCATAATAGAAAACTCATAGAGATTGATTAATTTTATATTTAAGTTCTTCAGCTTAAGTTTGAATAACTGTAATAGTTCTGGGCCTCCAACAAGATATTAATTGAAACCATTTTCGTGGGTGTTTAATTGTGTTTTTAGCCGGTAATGTTTACAGTTAGGAAAAATCAAGAAGTGACATTCAAAATATATATGTTCTATGGCTTGTAGAAAATTAAATAGCTTGATCATGAGTTTATGCTTAAGTGATATTTGGGGGGAAATAAATCCCCAAATCAGTTGGATTCTTGTAGAATTAGGAAAGGAGAGCCGAGGAATCTGCTATGGGAAGGACTAGGGAAGAAAGACAGTAGTCAGAGCCAAGTGGGGAGTGGGGGTGGAATGAAACTGAGGCCAAATCATTCTATTCTTAAACCAATAAAAAGTACATTATAAATAATTACAAGCTTAAAAATTAAGTAGCTGCCTGAACATTTTTATATGCTCCTTGGGATATTTTTTTTTCTTGTACATTTTTCAGCAACCATTTTCAATGTTAAAATATCCTAACAAGTCAATATTAAGGTCTTGGTCTAGGGACTATTCTTTTTTATTACACAACAGGGAGCCAACTGGCATTTTGTCATCTAAGCGAGTTATCATTTACATTCCAGAATAAGAATTTGATTCGATTGTTCCTAAGCAGGCCCTGGAACTAACTTACTATATGAATCACTTTAACTACATTGTCATTTACCACATGTTGATTTATAATAATAATAAGTTCATACTTTCTTTTCTTTATCTCCTTCTTTTCTTCTTGGATATTTGTGAAGAACTAGGGTATATTTTGAATAGAAAAGGCAAATAAAGGAATGATTTGCACAAGAAAATATAGGTTTTCAACTTCAAGGAAGAGATCCCACGGAATTTGGGATGAATTAACTTTTGCCTTTTCATATTCTGAGTGGTGACCCACCCTATTGGTATCCCCTCAGTAAATTACAACTAAGCAGAGCCCACACTTACGGAGATGACAGTGGTTTCCATGGTAGCCAGGCAGACAGGTACATCTCCCTGTGACTGGGTGACACTCTTCATTCTCAGCTGAACACTGACATACCTGGTTACAGTCCTTCCCGTATGTGCCTGGTGGACAAACTAAGGGGAAGAGGAAATGTAAACCCAATGAATTAAATTTGTCTGTGTAAATATAGCTCTAAAAGTGAAAGCAGGGAAAAATTTATTAAATAAGACCATTGCCTACAGAAGTGTGCTGCCCTTCGGGATTTCGGTTTCATTAAATTTACTTGGGGATTACTTCACTGTTTGATTTTGTTTTGTTCAGTCAATTTGTGACCGACTGTCAAGGGCCAGCTGCAATTTTCTTGTCACTGAAAAAAATCATAGGGTGATGTCAGGTAAAATCAACTAAAATAATAGTATAATTCATGAGGGACCGCATATCTGGATAAAGATATTTTTTTCTGGTACAGCTGTTTTAAACTCTCAAGGTTGTTTCTCTCTGTACATTAGCATGTACTATATTTGTGTCACTTGTCAGCTGCTCTGCTCTGTTCTGCTGTTTCTTTTTTACAAACCAAACAGTAAAAGCTTTCCCTCCAACTTTTAAATAAAATAATGCCTTTTTTTTAGAGAAAATAAAAAGGTTTTCTGGGTATATTTCATCTTATAAAATGGAGTCAAGTAGACATTTTGAGTTTCATGGTTGTTTCACAGGAACATTCAGATGGAAAAAGTGGACAAGTTAAGTTGGTCATGAGGTTCTGCATGTCTAAAATTGAATAATAATAATTTCTGGACCAACCTTTCTATTTACTACTGAAAGATCTGGCATCAGGAGTATAAGAAAGAATTAAACTGTTTTGAAAGACCTGTGCTGGAGAAATTTTCGGTTGTGTTATTCTCTCCCTCCACATTTTTGTTTGTGGTTACTGTAAGTCCATACTCTACCTTGTTTTCTTAGCATCCACTTTTCTTAAGAATATGTCATCTTCCAGCTTTCTTTAAGTAACAATGATAACAAGGATAGAATTTCTAACTATGGGCCAGTGGTTGCTTGCTCAGTACTAACATCAAAGACTGATAAAACTCAGGGTGAGTAACAACAACCACCAAACACACATGTATACACACAAAACACACACACACACACACACACACACACAAAAAACCCAAAATATTCACTAGAGGATTTTTCCTTTGATTTTTGACTGGGAAATTCACAAATGTGAGACCAATAAATGGGATCTGATTCAGCATCTGAACAGCCATTTATGTGCTCTGCTGTTGGTCTGGACATTCTTTTATCTAGAAGTCAATGATTGTTCAAATATCTATCAAAGACATATTTCATCCTGAATTTTCCACATACAATGAGAAGTACATCTGTATTTCCTGTCTAAAAAGCTTATTTAACAGGTTGATAAGCGACTGAAGAAGAACTACCAATGATGGTGGTATCTCGGGGGGTGACAGGAGTAGATCTAGGATGTCCTTGCTCTGTTCAGCTCCTATCAGGAAGCACATGAGGGAAGGAACTGCTTAATGGGAGGTTTCTAGCAGGAAATGCTGACCAACAATCAAAACTGTCAAAATGTGTGTCATTAGAGACTTCTGAAAGCTTTAGAACCCCAGAGCTGAAATTACCAAAAATTGTTCCCATCATTGGGAAGAACCATTTTGGTCACAGGGATTGCATGAGCAAAAGCTTCTTCTCCCCACAGCAAATAATCCCACAAAAGAGTCCTCCAAAAAGATTAGTTACACTGAGAAATCCAAGTGGCTAGGCTGAGCACGATAGGGTTTGTGTAATAATTTGCAGTGTCATGATCTTCATACCCATTCCCCATCTGGCATAGGGCTTTGAGGGAAGTGACATTTGGGCTGCTGTGCTATGAGAGAGCCATAAAAAAAAAAATGTACAGGTCTGAAAGTATCCAGTGAAGAAGGTGTGGTCCAAGGTCAGGTGACCCTATGCTACCATTGACCTTATCTCTGGATTTGAAGAAGTTAGTTAAACTCTAAGACTTTCAATTATGTTTTCCACATAATGAGATTAATGGAATCTATCTCACAGATTGTTATTAGTAACACAGAGGACACAGTAACATATAGTAACATATAACTCTTAGTGCCTAGGCAACATGTATTCCCTCTCTACTAAAACACATTTAAAATCAGAATCAACTGTCCAAAAAAGGTGCTCCATGTAGACAAACCACAGAATAACTCTGCATAATTATGCAGAAACTTTGTCTAGCATTTAAAGACCATCTTTCCATGTATCTGCTATTCAGAGAAAATTATTTCTTAAAAACAAACAATGAAATCACTAGATATGAAGTTTCTGTTACACATATAAATCAAACTTTTCCACATTCTCATTAATTTCTCACTTTTTGGGGGGCTTTATGAAACCATTCACAACTGTTGGCTACTTTTCTATCTTTGGAGAACCCCAGAGACATTTTAAGCTTGGACTATTGAACTCTGGAGAAATCAAATTTTAGAAGATATAAATAATTTGCTCATGAAAAGTTGACCTCTCTGTGCTCTTACAGTCAGTTCTCCAGTGGATGTTTAAACCTCATTAAAGGAATTTACAATTTGTACTGCAAAGTAATAAAATGAAAATGGAAATAAAGAAATGAAAGCAAGAAAAAAAAAGCACTCTAAATGTTATGCAAAAAGAAGTTTTGAGAAATACTATAGCATTTCTTAGGTTATACAGTCACTCTGAAATACATTATCAATTGTCACTTGGCTAAAAAATGTGACCAACTAAAGATTCAGAGGAAATCGAGTGAATGAATGCAAAGCCCCGTAGCCTTTGTTATTGGCAAGAGAAGGTCAAAAGGAACAAAAGCAATTCCTCTTGTTAGTTTATTTTCTTATGCTTCCAGATGTACTTCACTGCAGTGTGTGATTTAGGTCCATCTTTCAAAACCTGCAGAATTCTGGAATCTTCAGAATTTCTTTCAGTCAAGAATTACTTCCTGAATAACCCTATAGGCCAGGTTCTAAATACTGAGCAAAATCAGACATGATTTTTGTACACATCAAGCTCACAATACTGGGAAACAAAAACAATCAAATAGTTATTCAATCAAATATCTAATTTAAACATATTAAAAGAGTACAGGGTGTTATGGGGGGAATAATACCAGGGACCCCAATTTAGACACCAGGTAAGAAATGGGTGTTTGTTTGCAGATATGCTCTCTGAGGAGAGCAAGACTTAACTGAGAGCTGAAACATTAGAGAGTGGGTGTGTAGAGAGAAGTAGAGTGGGAGGAAAGAGTAGGGAGGAGAAGAAATTTCAGAGGGAAAATGCTGGTCATCTTCGAGAACATGGGCAAGAGTATATGTATGAGCGACAATGATCATGCTCTCATCAACTTTGCATAGCCCATGGCTACTGTAACAAGTTTGCATTATAAATTAGTGACTTACTACCACTTGAGCCTCAGCACCACATACAAACAAAGATGTAGTTTCCGCCGAAAACTAAAAAATAAATATTAAAAAAAAAATAATAAAAAAGAAAAAAAAATAAATTAGTGACTTAAAACAACACAAAATCATTTGTCACTGTTCTGAAGGCCAGAATTCTAAAATCCAGCTGCTGGCAGGGCTTTGTTCTTTTAGAGATGTAAATAGAAATCTACTTCTTTCTTTTATCAAGTTTCTGATTTATTTATTTTTATGTGGTGCTGAGGATCCAACCCAGGGCCTCACTTGTGTGAGGCAAGCACTCTACCGCTGAGCTACAACCTCAGCCCCCTCTTTGCTTTATCAGGTTTCTAGAAGCCACCTGCATTCCTTGGCTTGTGGCACCTCCTTCCATCTTCAACCAGCCTAGGTTCTTACTTCTCTGCTTTATTTGTAAGAACTTTTGTGATGACATTAAGCCCACCCAGATAACCAGAAAACATCTCCCATCTCAAGATGCTTGACTTAATCACGTCAACAAAATCCTTTCACCATGTAAAGTCATGCTTCAGGAATTAGGACATGGGTATTTTGGGGACCATTATTCAGCCTACTGCAACTTCTGTGCTCTGAATAATTTCAATTAACTTCTGGTTTATTCCATAGAGGCTATGTTATCATACAGGGTCATGTTCTGCATAGTAACCTGATATATAACTCTTTATAAAAATGAATACAAATCTCATATTCAACTATATTAGATTAAAATTTATGTGGAAAAACTATTGTCAATTATTTTAAAAGTAATTCTATTTATGGATCCAAAATAGGGGTTTTAATACAATGCCACATTGAAAATGACTTGGGGGCTGGAGCTATATAGCTCAGTGACAGAGTGCTTGCCTAGCATATGTGAGGCACTGGGTTCAATCCTTAGCACTGCAGAGAAAATAATGCTAAGTGAAGTTAGCCAATCCCCCCAAAACAAATGCCGAATGTTTTCTCTGATATAAGGTGACTGACCCATAATGGGGTAGGGAGGGGAGCATGGGAGGAATAGAGCAACTCTAGATAGGGCAGAGGGGTGGGAGGGGATGGGAAGGGGCAGGGGGTTAGCAATGTTTGTGGAATGTGAGGGACATCATTATACAAAGTACATGTATGAAGACATAAATTGGTGTGAACATACTTTATATACAAAAAGAGATATGAAATTGTGTTCTATATGTGTAATAAAAATTGTAATGCATTCCACTGTCATTTATTTAAAAAATAAAATCAATTAAGTATTAAAAATAAAATAAAAAAAATAAAAGCATTCTGTCCATCTACAACTACAAAAAAATTAAGATTAAAAAAATGATGAGAATCTTCAGAGAAGATCAGGATTCAGGAAGAATCTTTGGAATTGACTTGGGATTCCCAAGATATGTAAAAACAGACCCAGGAAGAAGAACTGTACATCAAAAAAATATATATACATGTAATGTTATTATATATTTATATATTAGATATATTATATAAAAAGATAATAACATTGTTGTGCCATTTAAAAAATATTTTAGGGCTCCCAAATATCTTCAGAACAGCATTTACTTTCTATATAGGTCTCCCTTAAGCCAGCATTATTGTGCACCTAATAAGATAAACTGACATTAAACCATGTGACCAAATGACAAAGCCAATAAGTGGTATACTGAGGAAGAATACCAGGTGTTCTCAAGATGAGCTCTGAGATTCCTCTTTCCCAGGGCTGCTCTTAGGAAATAAGATTAATGTTAATATTATTTAGCCTTGAAGACATCTAGTGTTTTAACTCACTAGATAGGAAAATCAGTCTGAAAATTTTACATTAAAATTTTTTCTTTGGGTGTGCTGGTGCACACCTATAATAATCCCAGCAGCTCAGGGGGCTGAGGCAAGAGGATCACAAAAGGCTGGAGATATTACTTTGTGATTAAATGCCCCTGGTAATAATAATAGTAATAATAATAATAATAATAATAATAATAATTCTCATTTACATTTTATTAGCCATTGCAAGAACTGGTCAACCCAGTTTGAGCTAATGTATCTGATGCCTCTTCTTAGTTGAAACATTTGGGCAACCAAGTGACCACAAAAATCTATGGATGGCTTCCACATAGACAAATAAACCTACATTTTACTTTTTAAATTGACCAGTGAATATACTCATCAATAAAAATAAATGGTGATTTACTTTAATTTAGTATAACTTAAATCAGTTTGGCCATTGATTAACCTGGATATAGATAGTACCCGAAAGATTTTGGAAGAAGACAATTTGCTATTTTTGATTATGATTTTTATTAAAAATTGAGAAGCCAGCTTTACTAAGATTCAAATTGAGACAAAGTGAATTAGAGAGACAAGTTGGTTAATCCTGACAACCTTATAAACTCTGCACCTCAACTAGTTAGATATTAGGAAACATTTTCTAATTTAACTTTCTGTTTCTGAGGAATAAGAAGTGTCTTCTCAAAGGTAATTATCTACTTTTTCTATAAAATTTAAAGATAAATGAAATATCAACTAGAGTATTTAAAGAATTCGTTCTTATTTATCCGATCTATTGGTTTATATAATTATTGTACTGTCCTTGAGCAATATTTCTGCATGGCAAACATTTTATAAAATGGCATATAGAAACCATACCTATAAGAAAATGTAATTAATTAATTTTTGCTTGTTCAATCATGGCTGTTTGGCACGACATACAGTAACTTCTTTAGTAAGACCCTGTCCAGACTGACAAGAAGATCATTGTGCAACCCTAAGTTCTCAGTCCTTCTACTGTGGCAGTTACAAATTCCATACTATCTCCAGTAGCATAGTGTACCTGACAAGCTAAATAAGCATTGGCAGAAAGAATAGTGTTTTGGATGGTTAAAAGAAGTGCCTTTTACCCTGCCAATTTTAAAATAAAATAGCTTACACTCTCACGGTAGACAGAGAGGTATATTCAAATTTTGTCTAATACTTTGCTTTTCACAAATTGGGATTGACCTTCTGTGGTTTATGACAGCATCTTTTTCTCAGGTCTTTATCAAAGGCCTGGAACCACCAGGGTGATAGATCAGCTGTCATCCACCCGTTCCTCAGAATGTCTTTGTATTAAACTAATGGTCCAGCAGAGCAGCCAGTCTGACAGGAAGGTTATTTATTTGCAATCTGGTAAAAGAACTGACAACTTCATTGTTTTAATTGTTCATTTTTCATGGGTTGATGCATTAGCTCACCGGATCTTTGTGCCTCATTCAGAGAATAAATATATGGGAGTCAGGGCATCAGAATAACTGTGTCCATCTTAAAGTTCAAGAAGCTGAAGCTGTGGATAGCCTTGGCTGGGATGACTTGCAGGCATCTAGCATCATCATTATTATTATTATTATTTTGGTCTTATCTCTGTTCTGCATCTCTTTCCTCTCTTTCAGGAAGACCTATGATGTCAGCTACTGATCTGATTGTTTTTTGAAACAATGTTCCTGGTTCTCACAGCCTATTAAAGGAGAATGGCAGAAGGGGACTGAGAGTCTCTATAGCTCAATCAGGGTGGGGGCCTGTCAGACTGTGTCATAAAATCACAGAGGCTCCAAACCTCACATATCATGAAATCATCAAGAATAGATAGAGCTCAGGTCAGAGTTTCTCAGAATCATGGGAAAGCCTTTTGCTAACCTCTATAGCCTGGGATCCTTTAAGAGATTCTAATTCAGTGAATTTTATATGTATAGTAGTATATTATGTATACATTTCATTTTTAAAAATCTAATATGAACTTGTGGTTGAGAACATCTAATCTCTAATCTAGACCAGTATCTTTAATTTATACATAAGGTCTCTGATAGATTGAGCCATTGAATTAGGGCCATATCTAATTAGTAGTAGAGCTAGAACTAGAATCCAGGGACCCAGGCATTCGGATAAATGACCTTTTAATTATCTCCCTCAGATACTATTCTCCACAAACCACTGAAGTAGATTTTGTCAATAGCTGCTGCTAATATGTCAGGGCACAATATGGAGGTGATCATTTGCACTCAAAGCTCAACTCAAAATCTGGCCTTTAGAGAGCAGAGGGCATCTCCACAATTCAGTTACAAACATGGTTTTGTAACTGCTATGCTGACACCCAAATTATATTATTACTTACTCTTTTCCTTCACATTAAAGTTCAGAGCACTTCTAGGGAGATGATATTTCATTATTTTCAACGTGTCTGATACCTCACACAGGATCCAGAACACAGAAGGGGCTCAGTAACTGTTTATGGGAAAAAAGGAAAAAAGGAAAGCAGAGAAAATAACTTTTCTAGCCCAATACTCTGTGTGTGTGTGTGTGTGTGTGTGTATAGGTATATGCAAGCCTACCTATATTGAATGCTTATACATTCAATTGCTTATTGAACAATCATAAATGGAAGAGGATACTGTGCTTGGCATAGATGCCATAAAATTGAATGTGATTTGTGTCTATTTTCAAGTATTAAACATACCGATTTGGGGGCTGGGGTTGTAGCTCAGTGTTACAGTGCTTGCTTAGCATGTGTGAGGCACTGGATTGGATTCTTGGCACAATATACAAATAAATAAATAAATATGTAAATAAATAAATAAAAGGTCCATTGACAACAATTAAAAAAAACATACTGATTTGGGAAGACAGGTGAAAAACTGATAAAGAAAAAAATCTAACTACTACTATGAATAGAGACATGTAAAAGGAGCTAAGTCACCTAAATAAAAAATAGTTAGTCTTATTAGGAGGGAATCAGGGTGTCCTCAGGAGGTAGCACCAGAACTGAGGCTAGAAAAATGAGTAGAAATGCCCTAGTCGAAGGAACGACAGGAAAGACTAAAGTCTTTTAATGAAAGGGATAGTTATTTTTGCTTCATGACTAGAGGACAGGATGTAGGGATAAGTTTGGTGTTAGAGTTGAACTGATCCTCAAAAATGAGGGGTTTTTTCCCAATATCATGCTGAAGGTTTAATATTAGCCTGATGATAATAAGCATATTGAACTGAAAGATAGGAATCCAGTTTGGGGGACACTGGAGACATCCTAGCAAGAGATAACTGTTTTATTCAGCTTTTTTGCTATTGTGACTAAAAGATCTGACCAGAACAATTTTAGAGGAAGAAAAGTTTATTTGGGGGCTCATGGTTTCAGAGTTCCCAGTCCATCGACAGGTGGCTCCATTCCTCCAGGCTCAAAGTGAGGCAGAACATCATGGCAGAGAGAAGCAGCTCACAAAGTGATCAGAAAGCAGAGAGACTCATTCCCTAGATACAAATACACACCCCCAAGCCATGCCCCAATTCCCACCCCTCCAGCCCTACCACTTCAATTACCACTCAATTAATCCCTATCAGGGTCTTAATTCACTGACTGGGTTAAGACTCTTATAACCCAATCATTTCTCCTCTGAAACTTCCTGCATTGTCTCACATGTAAGCTTTTGGGGGCCACCTCACACCCAAACCATAACAGATACCAAGAACCTGAGCTACTAAACTGGACAGCCAAGGGGATAGGAGCTGCACCAAAAAAAAAAAAAAAAAGTTGAGGTGGAATGGAAAGTACTGGATGAAAGATTGCATGAGAGATCAGAGGATAGCAGATAGCATCTCTCACTTTCTAAACATTTATTCCATTGATTGTGTTTAATGTTTGCTTGCTTTTGCTTTGCAGCTTCTCTAATTTGAAATGGCCCAAGAGTCTTATATTCCAGTTACAAATTGAATTAAAAATATTAAGACATTGGCGTCAGAAGGTGACAGCAAACAAGGAAATCTGAACCGACATGCAAACATTCTGATACTTCTGATAACAGGTCTTGTCAGCTCAGCTTGGCAGTTGGAGCACTGGCTGGAGATGGTACAAGACAGGGTAGAGAAACTGAAGTCTTTAGAATGTGTCTACTCAGTGAGCTCAGGACTGGGAAGCCATATGAGCATGTGCATTTGGAGAGGGATGCTCCTAAGAGAGTAAATCTGAGATAGGTCCTGAAAGCAAGTTTTACTTGGCCCATTCCTTTTAGACTTCCTTTCTGAGTATGTGTTCATACAGGGCACAATTCCTAATAAGTGTAAAGCTGATGGATTATATTAATAGCCACAGAACAAGTGCATCCATTCAGAAAACCAAGGGTTAATTTATCCATAACTGTCCTTTAATCTTCTCCTTTGTTTTGGTTAGTGACTAAAAGAAGAAAATAATTAGCACTGTTAAAAATATTTGTGGTTAGGAGACTAGCCTTCAGTAGATATTCAGTACACAGGAACTCAAGGCAGGAGTAATGGCAAATGAAAGAAAATTTTGCAGAGAAATAAGAATGTTAAAAAATGAATTTCATGGAAACTTGAAGAAAGAATCACAATTAAACAGGTGACATTTTCTGAGTACCTATATGTGTCAGACACTATTCGAAGCCTTCTAGCTGTATTATCTCATTTGATAACCAAAGCAACTTCTGAGAGAGCAACTACTATCCTTTTCATTTTATAGGAGAAACTAAGGAAACAGATGTGAAGTCATTTCCCTAGAGGCAGCATTGTTAACTATGATATACTACCTCCCAGCAGTTACTACACTAATGGGTAATATGAACATGCCATATTGGTTCATGGGCCCTTGAAGAAGGATCTGTAATCCATGTCCTTACCTCACTTCACAGAATCAGTAAAGTTCAGTGAAAGAGATCTGTGCTGAGTATTGGAAGTTACCTATTCTTGCCTTTTGTTAGCCTGGGAGAGTTACCTCTTCCCTAAGGCCCATATTGAATTCTGTAATTTCCATAGTTCCATTCAGTTTAAAATTTCAAATAATTTTTGTTATAAAAATTATCAACAAAGCACTTTTAACAATGAGATTCTGAGATTCTGATGCATTCTGCTTTGATATGAGTATATAATAAGTTGGCTAGACTATATTCATGACCATAGTGATTGTTATATTAGATTAAATCTCATAATTTTCTGTTCCTCTATTTTAAAAAAACCTTAAGCATTGAGTTTGAGATAGAATGTCACCAATGCTTTGAGGAAAGACCTACAGAATTCAGAGGAAAGGAGTTGTATAGAGAAAAAGGACCTCCTTGTCCAATGTGCTAAGTTAGTGGATCTCACCAATTATACTCAATGCAAGAATTGTCCTTTGGAATGGTAATGGAGGATGTACATAATATATATTTAGGACTCAAAGGCTGGATGGTGAATGATATGATAATTAGACAAAGGACAGGACCAGAGAGAGTGCTGCTTACCCAGTAGGCAAAAATCCCTGGAATCCAAAACACTTGAGTGCCTGTGCTTCTACTCAAGTTCATCAATACAACTTAAAGGAACATGCAAGCGTGGGCCATTTGTTGATTGGGTTATTTGTTTTCTTATTGTTTAATTTTTTTGAGTTCTTTGTATACTCTGGATATTAGGGCTCTATCTGAAGTGTGAGGAGTAAAGATTTGTTCCCAGGATGTAGGCTCCCTGTTTACCTCTCTTATTCCCCATTTACCATTGTAAATAAATTAGCAGCAAAAATAGAAATATAGGAATAGAAGTTAAACCAGGTGCAGTGGTGCATGCCTGTAATCCCAGCAGCTCAGGAGTCTGAGGTAGGAGGATTGCAAGTTCAAAACCAGCCTCAAAAATTTAGCAAGGCCCTAAGGAACTTAGTGAGACCTTGTCTTAAAAAATAAAAAGGGCTGAGGATATGGCTCAGTTGTTAAGCACTCAATCACTGATACAAAAAAAATGCTAATTTGTTATGAACATCTCAGGCTACTTGGCATTATTGCTTCTTACCAAACATCTTCCCTGTTTGTTGACTTTTTAACCTCAAAATTTCCTTTTTTTTCATTGTTTCTTCCTTCTTATAACTTGATTTAACTCCTTACATATCTGACTACATCTACTCACTTTGCCCCTAATTTCCTTGTAGTTTCTATGTGTACTTTCAGCTGCAGCTTCACATGACCCAGACTTAGACTTGTTGTATTGATACTTCTAATTTGTCCAGTTTATATTTTCAAGCCAGGCCTCCTGCTCTGTTTATNAAAAAAAAAAAAAAAAAAAAGAAAAGAAAAAGAAAAAGAAAAAAAAATAGAAGTTAATGTCACTGCATGATGCAATAAAATGAAAAAACAATAGGAGAGTAAGTAGGTTTTTGTCAGCTCAAACCATAGAGTTGTTATTTTCAGGGCTATGAAGTCAAATGCTCTTTTCTTAACACTGATAATTTAAATATGAATATAAACATTCACTCCAAAACATCCATGATGGCTGAATTCAGTCAACTTGCAAATATTAATTAAAAACTTACTGTGCTATAGGGCAGGGAGGTTACTTGAGAAACACTTAAAGTTGAACTGATCTCACCAGAGTTTTTTTTTTTTTTTATGTGAGTCACTCATATGAATTTCTTAAGAATAAAAACAAGAAGATGCTTAAAGAAAACTGGCCTCTAACCTTCATAAATTGTGCATCTCTACTTTAGCTACTTTAACTGCCAACTCTCCAAAACAAACTCCAATTCAATTAGTAATAAAATATTACAACTCTCCACGAAGCTCTTTCCTTTCCTGGTGGCAATTTGCTTGGTCCAAAGTAAGGGACTGAAATCACTACTTCATTTTATCACTCTCTCCTTCCATATTGTCCTGAATAAGTCACATTCTTTCTTAATAATTTGAAAGCATTTTCATTTGTGCCCTGGGAATGACTAGAGGAGCTTTTAATATTATTAAGTCTAGATCAAATCAATCTAGTCTAAATAGAGCATGGAACTAATGCTTTCTAACCACACCTCCTTCTTACCAATTATTCATGACTATATTGGTGGCCTTGTTAGAAAATCCTTGACATCTCTGATCAGAGGTTCCAGACACAGGCCACTTTCATACATTTTTGCTGGCAACCTTTGAACCAATCTGCCAAGTCAAAGCTCACCATCCGGTCCTAAAATCCAAGTGGTGATTCATTGTTTACAAACAGAGAGACAGATTACCATTGTTAACTTGACCTTAGCCTCTAACTCCAAGTCCCAAACACTTGAAGACCTGGGCATCTTAACTAGAGCAAGTCATAAATCAAATTACCTTCAGCACTACAAAGAAATGAATGGTTGGCATCTTATGAACTGTAAAGTGCTGTGGGTTTTCCCTGGAAGATGAAGTTCAGACTGATGACAAAAGACCCCATTACTTAATTAAGTTTAATAAAATATGGAGGAACAAACTTTGCCGCGGTTCCAAATAGTTTGATGAATCAATAGGCTTGTTCTGAGAATTAACTGCGTAGTTCTGGGGAGCAAAGTTTTTTTTTTTAAGATTATGAACGAGACAACAAAAAGGAAACTATCCTGTGACATGGATAATACTCTCTTAATTTCCTTGCTGCCACCAAATTAAATTAGTAAATTATATTCTATTAACAGCCTTTGCTTGCAAGCTTTAGAAGCAAGATAAGAGCAGAGAGGAAGGAGTAAAAAGGCTGCTAACAGGGAAACAAGGAGAAAATTTTTGCTCCAGAAAAAGACAAACGACTTTGGTAAAAGCAGAAGGTGTGGTGAGGTTGGTTAGACGAGAGCTGAGTCCAGGCCAAACATGATCATCAAATAAGAATTTTACAAGTCAATTAAAACTCATCATGTCATGAGTTAGATGGCAATTTTATTAGATGTGGGTTGAACTGAATTGAAGCAGTATGGATCCACAATTGAGGCGAAGAGAGAGTTGGAACTTTAGATAATAATAGGTCATTATTATTCTTGGTTTGTGATATGAACTCTACTTTTTCCACTGAGTTTTGACTAGAAAATAGAGGTAGAAACTAAAATGTTTTTAATGATTTTTAAAAATTGCTGATAAAATTTAATTTTTAAAACCAAAGTCAAAATGGAAAGGTGAAACATGTCTAGTATTGACAAGGAACAACGGATTCTAATATTTTAGGTTATATTTATTATTTACTTTTCTGCTTCAGATCTGGAAGGGGATAGAACTCCGCTTCCAGTCCAGAGACATGTGACCTGTCAACATTATTGCTCTTGATGTCTCTATAAAAGTATTGGTTTTCCAAAACAAAACCTTTTTGAAAATTGTTCTAGGGGGAAAAAAAAATCGCAAATAAGCCCTGTAGAGTGTTCTTCTCAGAATGGATTGTAATCTAATGTTTCCAACAAAAGATGATACATCCCAGAAACACTGCAGACATTTCTTCTTTTAAGAGTTTGCCAAAGTGTAAGCTCTTGTGACATCTGAAGGTTTAAACATTGGCACAGCTAGTTACTTAGAAACACGAACATTTCTTTTTGCCTCTGGAGAATGCAACCAAATAGAAAGTGGCATTCCCACACCTGATAATGCCAACAGTGCATGTGTCCACCAAAAGTCACGAGCAAGGTGTGTGCACACTGGGGAGACTGATGCATCTGTGCACCTCTTTCTGTCACCTAATCAACCTCTATCAAAAGTGCTGGTTAAAATATGAACAAGTCAATTACTCACCTGGTTATTTTGCCTATTCTAACTAGTCCAATTTTTTTTCCTTTTAAATTACTGGGCTATTATTCATGTTACAAAGCCAAGCCTATGTTATCTTCAGGGATTGGAAATGTATGGCTCCTTTTTCTATATATGAGTGTATAAATTTTTTAAAGGAGACACTTTTGCAAGTTGACTGTAAATAGAATGTAGGACAACTTTTTATTTGTGTGTATTTTTATGAACCAGAATTTCAATCATTTGTAACTGCAGGAATCTTTGGACCAAAAAGGGGTGAGAACTACAAGTGGGGTATCCGCCTGTGTAATAGGAGAATGGCTGTTCTTATGGCCAATGTCAGGGAGGTGTTGGGATATCACTGAGAGAGACTGGTAGTGTCATATGCTTGGTTGACAGTTCAACCCACAGACATCCATGTGATGAAGCTGAAAAAGGAAAATAATAAATCAGTTTTCCCTCTGTCTTGTGCCTCTTCTATGTACTGCTCTATTGTCTGGTAAATGTATCAGTACTGTTTCTAGGTTTCTGGACATAAATGTTTCAACCACTGGGAAATCGTTTAATTTTTTAGTCATGTTTAGAAGAATTTGACCCTCTGTAAAATTATTCATTGCCTTTCTGACCTGGAGCATGGAGAATTTTATGCATAATATGTGCTATGGAGAATATGCAACAATTTTAAAATATCTAGTCCAAAGGTCATTTTATACAACTGATAAGACATTACTGCACAGCTACAACTTCAGAATCCAAAATCATATTTTTCAACACAGAAAGTTATGGCAAAAGGCAGGAATAAATTCAAATTTATCTACACAAATCTCCTTTCTGGTTTCCATGAACACATTTTTATTAAATTATTATTTTTTTTTACAACAACACTCCACTCAGGAATTCATCCCATATACATAACTCATTTTTCACAGACAAAAGCCATATCCATATACTAGGTAATTCATTTTTCCTGATTCATATATATTTTCCTTTTCTCTCAATGCCATATTTTTAGTTCAGAAATTGTCAGTTAATAAAAATCCTGGCTCATTTCACCCCCTTTATTTAATTAGTTAATCATTAGTTAATCACTAGAAATGGAAATTATATAGGACAATTAAAAAATCCAAAATAAGAATATATTAAGCCCTCAGGTTACACTAATTCTTATTTGTAGGGGACACAGTAGAAGAGGAGTATATTTCCTTAGCACCAGAGAAGAACAGAATCCCCAGACCCAGAAAGGCTGGAACATGGATGTAAAACATTCTATTCTTTTTTTTTGTTTGTTTGATACTGGGGATTGAACTAAGGGGCACTCGACCACTGGGCCACATCCCCAGCCCTATTTTATATTTTATTTAGGACAGGGTCTCACTGAGTTGCTTAGCACCTTGCTTTTGCTGAGGCCGGCTTTGAATTCGTGATCCTCTTGTCTCAGCCTCCCAAGCTGCTGGGATTACAGGCATGCGCCACCATGTCCAGCAAACATTCCATTCTTAAGCTTTAGTATAAGTGACAACAAAACTAAGCAATGACAACAAAATGCCCACATAAAAATAAGTCAACCAGTATATTGAAATAGTGATAAGCCTGCCATGGTGGTGCATGCCTGTATTTCCAGCAACTCAGGAGGCTGAGGAAGAAGGATCACAAGTTCAAGCCAGTCTCAGCAATTTGGAGAGACACAGACTCAAAATAAAAAAATAAATAAATAAATAAAGCGGGCTGGGGATGTGGCTCAGTGGTTAAGTACTGCTGGGTTCAATTTTAAGGAAGGAAGGAAGGAAGGAAGAAAGAAAGAAAGAGATGCTCCAGGACACTAATGGCTCTTTGCCATTCAATGCTGCTCCATCTGGGAGCTGGAGCTGCCGCATATTAGGAAGCATAGGAAACACCTATGAAATTCTCCCTGCTTGAATACACCTCTCCTGCTCACCATTCCCTAATGCATCCCCTTGAGTGAGACTTTCCTTTGAGTCTCTGGAATGTCCTTTATTTAATGCTCTGTCCACGTTTTATTAGTTAATCTAACATTGAAGTTCAGGAACCTTCTTCCCTGTTGGGAACTACTTAGACAGAGCTAAACACAGGCAGGTGGTGAGTAGATGGAAGGAGTCAGATGGGGACAATGCTGGGAGGGCAGGTGGCAGCAGACAAGTCTTGCCTTCTTTGTTATTTCTTTAAGGTGGACTTTTCCCTGGAGATGTTATTTTGGGTCATGGAGAATATGCATGGCTATCACACAAAGAGCCAGTTTTCCCTCAAGGGAAAATGAACACATCTGGTACAACAAATAAGCCAACTTTTATAATTTTATAACCTGCTACTTTGGGGGCATTATTAACCTAGTAATAAAAATATTTTGTTAGGGATAAAAATACTTGACATTTCAATTCTGGGCATTTTATTCTTTGATAAAAACTAAGAGGAAAGGGTGTGTTTGTAGTTTAGAATGGAAAGAATGGGCAAATGATAGTGTCCTCTAAGGAGAAAGAAAGAAAGAGCCTTAGAAGGGTAAGTAAATTCAGATTAGAAATGTTGAGATTAATTAATTAATGATGGTGGAATGTGATGATCATTACTCTCCAAAGTACATGGGTGAAGACACGAATTGGTGTGAATATACTGTGTGTACAACCAGAGATATGAAAAATTGTGCTCTATATGTGTAATAAGAATTGTAATGCATTCTGCTGTCATATATAAATAAAAAATTACATAAAAATAAAATAAAAAGGAGGTTATCATAAAAAAGAAATGTTGACATTATTTGTCAAATTTTTAAAAACTGATAATTATAATAGTGATGAAGGAAAAAGTATTGTTTGAAAATTTGGTCTTAACTGTATAATAGAAATGATAATGTCTGACCATGTTATTTTGCAGTTTTCAAAATAATAAAAAATTTTCAAGTGAAATAAAGTATTTGGGGAAATAGTAATCATTTATTTAGATGTACAACTGGTTTTATTATCACTAATGTATGGAAGCCCCGTCAGTTTGCCTGAAGTATCTTTTGTAGTAATCCTGCTTCCACCTCCTGCTAAAATTTGTAAGATAATATTTACAAGTTTAAGACAATTTAAGTGGGACTAGTTAATTCATTGACTGAAGTAAGTTATTAAGGGTCTAGAAAATTTTAAAACTACCTACAAGATATTATTTTTCCTTTAGCAGTTCAGCAAAGATTACAAGGCTTTTATATTTCTAGTGTTTTTCAAGTTCAGGCCTAAAAAGCACTTTCACACACACTGTGTGTGTGTGTGTGTGTGTGTGTGTATCAGTGAAAACAACTTCTTGGGGTGGGAAAAATAGACCCAATTTACAAGAGTGATTCTATTTTTAAATAAACATGCCCTGAAATTAAACAGGAAATTTTAACTTCCAGAGAAATTCTCACAACTGTGCAAAGAAATAAATGCAAGAATGTTCACAGCAGCAATGTTTTTAATAGCAAAGTACTGAAAACAATCTACATGTCACCTCTATGGGATTTATTAAAGAAATCATTTTAGAGACAAGCATCAGAATACTCTTCAACCATATGAGAGAAAAGGCAAATCTGTGTACTGAGGTAAAAAGGTGCTTTCAATATATTGTTAAGGCATAAAAACTAAGTCAAACATAATAAGTGTTTAGCGCAATCACATTTTTGGGAAAAAATATGCTTAGCTTCATTGTGGAAGGCGATGTAGAGCTCTCTCATGTGGTTAGGTGAGAGGGGTGAGCTTGGAGAGGAAATCCACAGAGAAGCTTCTTTCCTCTCTGCACATTTCTATATTTATTTTAGAAAACTTATTATCCCATGTTTGTGATATGTATGAGATATATAAAATAAAGACTTTGAGAGGAAATAATAGCATCTACCTTTTTCTTTTGAGTCTTGGTCCAGACTCCCAGTGAATGTGGGAGCTAGGGCCCTCTAGTGGACAACTTTAGCAATGCACTTCTCTTAAGGCTACTTAATACCACATTCCAGGAAAAGTCTCACCAAAAATCTTACATCAAATAATATCACAAAATTCAGTGCTGTTGAATATATTTCTGACTTTAAAATTCCTGGAAATATCTTGATAAAATTTGAATTCATGATGTATTTTCTGTGCATAACATGACAGCGTCCGTTTACTCAGTTGCATTTCATGGGAAAGCTCTGAGCACGTCCATTTGCTGTGAGAGTACATTTGTTAGCATTAAAAATGTTTCCATATAGGAAATTCTGACCTCCAGTAATTACCAAAGCTGGTTTCTAATTGAGAAGCAGCCATTGCTTATGCCAATCTCTAAAGTAGAATCTCCATAGGCAGCTGTCACCTCAAGACTGAATCACTTATGTGAATAATGAAGGTGCCTATGTTCATGGGCTAATCTAAAACATTTCTAACAAGAGAAAATATTTCAAAACTATATATGGTTATGTCAACCGCCAAATTCCCTCGGTTGGGTTGAAGGCGTGCGGAGTTTCCTGTCAACTTGCGCTCTGAAGCAGAACAGTCTCCAGCCCGACCACTGTGGTTTGCTCCGTATTAACTATTGGCTACCTTGGAAATGTACCGTCTCTCATTGTAAAACTCCCCAAAGGGCAATTCAAATCACATTTAGAATTTCCTATTTACATTGCAATGGCCATGGCAGAAGTTTGAATGTCACAGTACAAATCTGGTACCAAATGCTGAGCGTGTTCAGCGGATTCGGTTTCAGAATTCACTTCACATGAACATATTTTCATCAAGTAAAAGGGGGAGGGAATGTCATGGGATAAGGTCATGTTATGAACTCTAGATTTAACCCTTTATCATCTAGAACAAGTAAACTCGAGATTTTGCCCAGGCAAAAGAGAATCTATCAGACACATTTATATCATAATCTTGCCTTTTAAACTTGTAAGCAAAAAATGTGATGGAGAACAGGCCACTAATATTTCCAGTTAAACACCAAGTGTGGGAAAGGGAAATTTTGGTTATATTAGCCTAGAAAATAAGAGGTAACTTTCCTGGAAAGGCTAATATTTTTCTAAACAAGTAATAAGGATCCCTAATTATTTCTCTTTCTTAAGCTGTGTCATTTGAAGAGATGTGTATTTGGGCATCATTCTTATCTTCTGATATTTTTTTCCCTAGTAGGTGGATTTTTAGGGTAGATTACAAAATGAATAAATTGATATTGTTTTTAGAAAGCTTTGTTTTGTGTGCTTTGTTTTGCCCTTTTGTGTTTTTATTATAACAAATGCTCTGTAAGAGGAAAATGTTATTCCACTGGACACAGTTACACACATGCATAGCATCTTAATCTCTAGATTCTTTGGTTCATGCAACTGAGGTGACCTTGAAAGATTTTTGTCCAAACAGAGCAGGTCGGTAACCATGACACTGAGCAGCACTGCTTCATGTCACTATGTAATGACTAGGTGGCTGAGTTCACCTCAGCCCAAAGTTCCCCATTTCAGACATGCACATTTATTTGCAGTAAATGATGATATGCCTACCAATTTATTATAATCCCACATTGAAATAATTTATTCTGACCTGTTTGTTTGAAGTTTGTTTAAAATCAACTGTACCTAAAGGCAATATGTGATTAGTATAGACTTCTAGACTCAAGAAAGAGACATATTATTTGGCTTTTAAATGGTTATAGGAAAATAACAGTCATCCCTTGGCTAATATTGCCTTTAAACAGTCCTGACTTGGAAGACTTAAATTGCTGCCTTAATTTTAAAACTGATAGAACCCATTTGGGGCTTGGATTATGTGTGTTACCATCACATGAAGGAAAAGAATACATAAAGGCACACAGAGAAAGAAAGACCTGTCAGCATATGGCATATTCTCAAGAAAATAAGACATAGTTTGTTATTCAAAATCCATGGGGGTAGAAATTTGTTTTTCTTTCAAGATTTTGAATTTGTTAAAAATGCTTGGAACCAGTCACTTATACTGGGTTTTGATAATAAATTGCCATAACACATTACCATATTAGACTGACACTTATACTTTCTTAAAGAAGCAGAATAGATCTTTTTGGAGACTCAAAATTCACCCCATAAATTTTGGATCATTTCATGTATCAACTCAAATGAGAAAGGAGTAATGCAGTTCTTGTCAAAGAAGACAGAAACTAGATACTTAGAATATCATATAAATTAAAATAATTATGATTTTAGAAAATCTTAATGTGGCCTTAATGCAACCCTCAATGCCATTTTGTTGAAGCATATTATCTTAATCCTCATTGACAGCTAGTTTTAAAAATTCTATGACATCCTTACTACATTCAATGGACACTACAGTATAATGAAAAATGAAGGATTGAAGGAATATGGCTCTATTTTAGCTCTGCAAAATGAAGGTGACAGTATTTACACTTTGCACCATCAGGTGTTAGAGATAAAGCATAAAGATCAGCTGAGCCAGGGCCTGGCATACAACAGAAATGGGAGGCTTTATTCCTGAATGACAAGTGGGTAAACTAAGGGAAAAAGGTCAAGAGCAGCTAGAACTCAAAATTCTTATCAAGTCCTTAACTTTAACTGTTCATTCAAGCTCAAAGTTTCCCTATCTTCCTTGATGTTCTATTACGGGATAATCATATTCCCCCAAAAGAAGGAAAACCTTAGCCAAGTTGCTCATTCTGTAGAAACTACAGCAGGGAAGCACTTACTGTGAGTGGTCCTTTTATAACATAAGCCAGATCATGTCACTCTGCTCAAAGCCTTTCAGTGGTTCCCCCCAACTCAGTCTACTAAAAGCAGAAGTCTTGCACCGGCCCCTAAGGCGCTATAAAATAGGCCCTTCCTCCTGCTTTTCTGGCTTCATCACTTTAGCTCTTTCTGTTTCTCCACTCCTGACCCATGAGCCTTAGTTGTTCTTAACTTCCTCACCTTGACTTCTGTCTGGCCTTCTGTTGACCCCTGTGAACTCTGTTGCCTGCTCTGAACTCCTGATCCCTTTTGCTCTATTCTGCTTGTATTTGTCCAATAGCACTTACCTTCTATTGTGCTACCAAAGGTACTAGTTTGTTATGTTGATTGCCTATTGCATGTTTTCTCTTGCTAGACTGTAAGCTCTAGGAGGACAGTGCTCTTTGTTTCCTTCATGGGTACAACCTAGCTAATCCCAAGATTATTGCTTGCATATAAAATATGGGTTTAGGATGTTAACCAGCAATTCCTGGAACACTCCATGTGAAGAGACCATATAAAAGAAGGTGCCAAGCCACACCAGTAATCAGAAAAATAAAAAATATATCTTTTAAAATCTGATGCAAGGTAGACACACAGTAGATAACCTGCTTTGGCTGCGGTTGTGGCTCAGTGTTAAGTTAGCAAAGTTGATGAAGGAGTCAGTTTTTTGTCTATTCAGCAAATACCCGCGGATTACAAACCCCAAAGAAACGCTGAGACATGCACAAGCATATATGTAGAGAGATTTTTGTAAACTAAGCAGTCCAAATGGCCTTTGTCTTCCCTTTAGAAGAATGGAAAACAAAGTTGTAGCTCCTTCACATAACAGTGAGCTTTTACACACATAAAAGAAATGGGACACATTCAACATTCATCATTCCAAATGAACTCCCAAAGTAATGCTGAGTGAAACGACAAGTTTTCAGGTTGAGAGTCACAATATGATGCTATTGGTTCACCGGTGATTTCAAGCTTGCTTAATGATGCTACATGTTGTAAGCGGAACACGATTTGAGCTCCCTGCCTGCGGTGCTCTATGGAGCATCCAGCTCTGCCACAGGCTGTGCACACTCTTGCTCACACCAAGCACACCCTCTCACCCTGTTTCTGATTCTGCTCCAATTTTGAATGAAGTTCAGTGATTCTGCCCCAAGTACAAAGAATAGCAAGTTGTGCCCCTGAACTGTTTCCACCTAAACAGGCTTGTTTTAGTTTGACTATAGGGAGGGCTGTCCCCAATCTCAAAAGTTATGCAGAATGTTTGCATTAAATGATCTAGGTCCTGAGAGGTCAGCCATGACTTTTCTCGAGGGCTATTTTCATAGGCTTTATCTTGTTCCATGTGACATATCTCCAGCAATAGACCATTTGAGTTACTATTTGTAGACGTAGCTCTTGATTTTGAGGGAAATAGAACTATTGTGCGGTTTCCAAATGGAAGATTATCAGAAAGATACCAAGTTTTTAAGATACAATCTAAATTTGCAAAATTTTAAGAATATAAACAGTTAACTCATGCATTTTCTACAATGCCAGCAACATCATTTATTATTTGAAACAGGGCAAAACAGCATATCATTTTCTAAATGCTCAAGAAAGAAGACTTTTCCCCTGCTTTTGAAACATTCCAATTTTTCACTAAATGCTTTACTTAGGATGGAAATGACCTAGAAGATTTCTGGCTCACAGCAAGAATTCTTCTTTTTCAATGTGAACATGTCTTTTTTTATGGTAAACATTGACAGGATGAGATTAGGCTGGTCCTGGACAAAATTCATCAGAGGAATCTATATGCTTCAACTTCACCTGAAAGCCTTTCTTGCTGTAACTCCTGGTAACAATGATTCTTATCTGACTTTCCGTAAGTCAACTCTGTTTCAGGGGCTACTAGCTTGAGACCATGAGTTATTCACAGGAGTTTTGTGACCTCTCTGAAACTGTTAGCAAAAATGAATGCGGGGGCTGCAACTGTGGCTCAGTGGTAGAGGGCTCGCCTAGCATGCCTGAGGCACTGGGTTCAAGTCTCAGCACCATATATAAATAAATGAATAAAATAAAGGTCCATCAACATCTAAAAAATACTAAAAAAGAAAAAGAATGGGCACATACATTTTCTAGAAAGAACCAGCATGGTTTTGAGCAGTTCCTCTAACATTCAGAGAACCACCCCCCAAGAAACAAAAAGTTTGAAAAATGATGTTTTAAGCACTGGGGGCATGGCTGCCAGCAGTGTTCTTTCACAGAGTGCTTAAGTTGCTGATTCCTTTGTTCAATCTTCAAGAAAGTCTGATTTAGTTGATCTGTGGTAAAGATCTGCCATTTTTATCAGGTACCTAGCAGATCCCGATGATGCAAGAGCCTACAGATACAAAAGATCACACCATTCCAAGGAATAAAATCACAGTTAAGTGTTGACTTCAAGGTCTTTGCCTCTAACCAATCTCTCTAGTCTTATTTCTTCTACTACTCTCGCTGCCCTACATAGAGACAAATAGTTCTTTTGCTCATTTATTCCTGAACTCAAAGAATAACTATTGAATTCATTATAAGAACCTGTGCTAGGTTTCAAAAGCAGAATGATTTTAGTTAACCCGAGTCAACCTCAGTTTGAAACTATTAACTGAAGAATTTCAGAAATAAACAATTATGAAGTTTTTAATAACTTTTATTGCTGTATCTATTATAATTGTTCCACTTTACTATTATCTATTATTGCTAATCTCTTACTATACCTATGTATAAATTAAACTTTATCATAGTTATGTAAATAGAGAAAAAAACCTGTGAGCATGTGTGTGTGTGTGTTTGGTAGTATCTGCAGTTTCATCTATCCATTGGGGTCTTGGGTTGCAGGATAAGGGGTACTACTGTATCAGCTTCTTTTAGGGCTTCACTCTTATCTATTCCCCTTCACTGGGTAAAGGACTATTAATCCTGGGGTACTCAGTCTCAATATTAACCACTCTGTGTAGCCAACCTAGATCCCTTGGAACAGATTTATGATTGTTTCTTTTTCCCCGTGGACCCCAGATATTTTTTGTTTTGTTTTTCCACCACCCATTTGTTATGTTTTGGTTTCGGGTTTCTGGGCTCTTCCTGGCCAGAAACCATGTAAAAGTCTTAATTAGGCTGCCTCTAGTGCTAATGCTAGATTCCCAGTATTTGCTGGACAGATGAAGAAATCACCATGTGTTAATCTCTACCAGTGAAATACTTCTGAAATTTAGGCATCCAGGAGGAGGATCCCCATGGTCAGGATCCTAAGCACAATGAAGACTCTAGGACAAAGTAATTTGGTTAGAATCTCTTCACTTAATCTGGCAGTGTCTG
>NW_026000075.1:13481532-13740357 GCF_001458135.2 Marmota marmota marmota
TTTTTTTTTTTTTTTTTTTTTTTTTTTTTTTTTTTTTTTTTTTTTGGTGAGACCATTTCTTTGATTTTCTTTTAATTGAAAAGATTCTTTAAAACCACACGGTGGCAGTGTAATCACATGAGTGGCAGTCTCAGGATTCCAGAACTGGGTCTCTGAACCCACTATAAATTAAGAGATAATTCTGAAAGCTAAGCATCTGCAATTTTGGCATAACAATTATTGGCCCATAAAGTATAAATGACAAGTTGTAGCTAGATACCTTTACAAAAACTTCAGTCAGAGCTTTCAATATTTTTATAATGCCTGAGACAGAATGCATTCTTCTCCTCTGCCGTTTCATAGTGTGAAAACAACTTCACAAGAGCAAGCAACAGATCATTTTTTTGCATGAGCTATGTAACAAATTCAATCCAAAATAACTCCCGCTTCAGTTTAGCAGATTACTGTGTGATAGCAAATTCACTTCTACACTTAAATCATTTTTGAAAAGTGAATTCTTTTCTCTAGCATTTTTAATTTTAGATATTTACATGCCTCTATGTTTCTTGCAAAAAGTAAAATTCAGCTTTTGATTTTTTTTTTTACTAAATTATCTACTTGGGTCCTTCGTATCTCTAAGTGAGATTTTAAGATGGCATTGAGTCTTTAGTGTTCTGATTTACTAAATTGATGTTAAGGTAGACGCTATAATCCGTGCAACTGTAAGATAAGCACAGAATTCTTAGATCAGGGTACTGTCAAAGTGAAGTTAGAGAGGGAAGAGTTGGCACAGCCTTTGATGGGAGATTACATTTAGCGATTCCAATTCCTGTCCTATAACAGAATATTTGGTACTATTAGCAGGAATGGTAGTTTCCTGGAGTTGGTGGGCTGGCTTAAAATGCCAACTTCTTTGTAATTGCATCTTGATATAGTTCTTTGATCACCCAAGCAACACAAAAACCAAATAATACCGGTGCAAGTACCAATAGATAAGCATGTCAACAGAAAAGAACAACGGACCTAGAAGTTTGCTTTGCAATCCGGAATTCAAAATCTACCTTTGCCAAAGTTAAAAGGACCCCCAAAGACCCAGGCTAATAGCAACAACAAACAAAAACCAAACATCAGATGAAAAGAAAACAAAGGAAAAATGCAGAAAAGAGGGACATAAGGTGTCCCTCTCCATCCTCCTGAATATGTAGAGACTTCTCACATCACCACTGACATGGATTCTGGTTCTTGATGCTGAACTTACATTTTGGATCAAAGTTTCCTTCTGGGCATTCTGAGTCAGACAAAGTACTCTGGGAATACATGGTGACATATTTCCCCAAATGCAGAGATCTGAGGAGTAAAGTGTATTAACCTAGAAAAAGAGAAGACTTGAGGTCTGAAATCATCACCTCCGATGCAGATTAGAGATGTCATTACAATGTTATTTTGGGGATGGAGCTATTGCTCTGACATGGGTACTGTGTGCTGCACTTTATTGCCACGTGAGTTAGGTGGAATGGGCCTTCAGAGAGCCCGTGGGCACTGCAGTGCTCCACAGTACAGCAGCCGTGGCTACAGTCACAGAGGTTACAACTCCCCAGATCCTCATTGCAATTGATGGGCTGCACACAGTACTCAGAATTTCTTATTTACCCCACATCATCCAAGTTTGTCACCTGTTCTCCTGGTTGATCTATTACATATTCAGTTTGCTTATTGCATAGAGGTGTCCAGTTTTATTTTCTTCCAAATCTTGAAATCAAGTCTGTAAAGGGTGGGTATTAAAGTTTTTAATTACACTCTGCATAAAATCTGTATCATGTATACATTCAGCCATTTATAGCATCAAGCTTATATGAGGTAGATATTATTATCCCCATTTCAGATATAAAGCAACTGAGTCTTAAGAAGATCATGTAACTTGCCCAAGACCACACAGTAGCAAAGCTGGGATTCCTGTGCAGGTAGGTCTAATAACTATAAATCCTTGTACATAGTTATCAACAGCATTTAAAACTGCTTTCTGTCATTTCACTCCTCACCTTCGAGATGGTTATTCCTTCCCTTCTATGTACTCTTTCCATAGGAGAAAGATATTTTCACATCCAGACAATGTTTCCTGAAAAGGAACACGCTATCTTTCTTTATCCAAATATATATTACATTCAGTTTATAAAAAGTCGGCTCTTTCTCTATGTAAATGCTACTTATTTTGAATACAGATGCATATGTTAACATTTAAAGAATATTCTATGTAATATTTATATGCATAATATGTATTAGCAATATGATGTTGGACAGTTATAATTTTATCAAAGCATAATTACAAAGATTACTATAGGCACTATAATTCTTTTTTGACAATTCAATCAGGCTTCAAAATTCAAGAGAGGTTTAACTTGCCTCATTGATTGATTTATTCATTATTTAGCTCTATTTTAAAAATGATTAAAATAATTTACACAAGAAGGAGAGACCCATAAAATAGAATCTTTAAAGCATGTATAGAAGAACAATAGCCATGTAATAAAAGGAAAAAGAGAACAGTATCCAATAGTGTTTTTTTTTCCCACAGAAAACTGCTAAAATCATATGTGATTTAGTTGTATTTCTAGTCGCAAAAGAAAACAAATAAACAAATAAAAATCCAATTCTCTAACTAAAAGAATGCTAATTTTTAAGAAAAGACAAATATCTTTGACTTTTGTGTGGTATGAGGTAAGGGTTAAGAGAAATATCTTCCTCTGTATGAATATTCATTGGCCCCAGAACCATTAATTGAAAATACCTTCACATATTTACAGCACTGTAGGGTAATCTCTGTCATAAATCAACTAACTTATTAGTGGGTCATTTTCTCTAGTTTTTATTATCTTCTAGTAGTACATTTGACTCAACAGCAAATTATCTTAATCACTAAAGAATCTTACAGTAGTGTAAGTTTGGTGGCTCTATTCTTATTCTTCAAAATTGTCTTGGCTCTTTTCGAAACTTTTCCTTTCCAAATACATTTTAGAGTGAGCTTGTTGATTCCAAAATACTGTGGGGATCTTGATTATGTTTGAGTTGGAGCTATAAATCACTTTGGATCAAATCTTCCAACCTATAACTATGGTATATGCTTCCATTTTCTTAGGGTTTCTTTCATGTCTTTCACTAATATAGTGTATTTTCAAGTTAGAGGCATTATGAATCTTGTATCTATTTTTTTGACATTTGTTATTCTCTAATGTGATTATAAGTGGTATCTTAAAAAACCCCTTCTACCCATTTCTGATGTACAAATATTAGACTGTTTATTGACACAGTATCCAATGACCTTGCTAAAGTTACCAATTGGTTCTAATAATAAGTAGTTTCTTTTAGATTTCCTAGACAAATAATAATGTCATCTAAGAATAATGGTAGTTTTACATCTTCCTTTCCTGTAGGTCTCTTTTGTGACTTGCTCCACTAGATGTAGCACTGATGACCATACAATGGTGAAAAGAAGTGTTGGAAGCAGTCTCCCTGTCCTGTTCCCATTGTCTCAAGGAATGGTTTCAGCATTTTATTGCCAGTGTTTGCTGTATGTATGTTCACAGGATTTTTAAAATCAGAATTTTGTCCTCTAACAATGTGTTTTTTATTTGACTTGAATTTTATGAAATTTATCTATAAAAATCAGATTTATGAAGCTCTTTTCCTAATTTGCTGAGATAATATATATGTGCATGCATGTATGGCTGTGTTTTATTATAATGAGTATTGAATTTTATCACATACTTTTCTGCACCTATTAATATGATCATATAATTTTGTCCTTTCCCCCCTAATAATGTAGTACTCTGCAATGATTGGTTTTTAATTGCAAGACCACATTTGAATTCCTATTATAAACCCTCTGAGGCAAGACATACTATCCTTCATATATGCAGTTCCATGGATGGTAGATGTAAATGTGAAAGGTAAGACAATATAACTTCTAGAAGAAAACATAAGCAAATGTGTTCTTTATCTTAAATAAGCAAAAGATTCTCAACAAAGCTCAAAATTTAAACCCAAAGAGAGAAGAAAAAACAATGATAATTTGGACCATATTATAACTAAGAACTTTTGTTCATCAAAAGATATGATTAACAAAGTGAAATGTGAGGACCATAATCAGAACATAGGAAGAACCTCTGTAGACCAATAATAAAAAATGGGCAGCCTACTGTAAACATGCTACTAGAATAGGGATTTCACAAAACAGAAAACACAAATGACATACACAAAAAAATTATCAGAGGAGTACAAATTGAAATCACAATGTGATACCGTTATAAAATCCCCATCCCCAGAATAGCCAGAATGAAAAATACACACAATATCAAATGTTTTCAAGGATGGAACAAGTTGTTTATAAACCTATACATTTATAAAAGCACTTTTCTAAATCTCTTTGGTAGCGTCTTACTAAAGGTAGATTCTGTATAACATATGATGCAGGAATTTCACTATTAGGTACAGACCTAACAGAAATGCAGAATGTATTTATGGAATGTATGTAAAGGAATGTTCAAGGCAGCATTATTTATATCGGCCAAAAAACAAAATCTACTCTAAAGCCTCATGGTAAACCACATCATGAGAAGCCCTATGAAGAGGCCCAAGTGAAGCTGAAGCCTCTGGCCAACACCACAAGAGTGAAGCACATTGCCTCAGGCAAATCTTCAGAGACCGAGCCTGGTTGGTAACTTAAACATGATCTCATGAGAGACTGTGAACCAGAACCCCTATGGACCAAGCCATTCACCCACTCCTGACACTTAGAAGCTGTGTGAGATAATGTTCATTCTTTGAACAAATTTTGTCGCAAACTTGGGATACTTTGTTATGCAGCAATAGGTAACTAGTATTTTCACGAACAACAGAATGGAGCATTGTGGGAAAATCATAAGATGAAACACTAAATAGCAATGGAAATGAATAAATTACCACCACATGTGACATTATAGATAAATCTGACAAGGTTGTTTAGTGAAAAAACCTGAACACTATAGAGCATATCATTATATACTAATTTACAGGGATCCAAATGAGGATGGTGGTGATCCTTGCATGAGGCCCGCCCGTGGGGCTTCTAGGAGTATTAGTAATGTTCTGTTTGTTGATCTGAGTGCTGGTGACACAGATGTTTTCATTTTGAAAATAAATTATCATGCTGTATGCTTCTGATTCATTCATCTTCTATATGTATGATATGATTCATTAAGCAGTTTATTTAGGTTGGAAAAAAAACTATTGAGAATTTTTGAGGGCCTCTGAATAACACAGTGAACTACTATTTTAGTTTCTTAAAAGCACAGATTCACTTTATATGTTGCCCTTTCTTATGCTGATTCTTTTTGTTTGTTTGTTTGTTTTCTTATACTGATTCTTGATTTTAAAAAATCAAGTACAAAATAGTGAATCATTGTGCCATGAAGATAATTCTCTAAGGAATTAAATTAATGAGGACCCACTATTTAGTTTCCCAATAATTAATTAATTTTGCAATAAGCTTAGCAGTGTTTCTTGAACTTTAATATGTATGTGAAATACCCAGGGGATTGACTTAAAATGGGGATACTCTGCCTGTACTCCTAGGGACTCTGATTCAGCAGGACTGCTAACAGGCCAAGAATATGTATTTTCAACAGGTATCCTGGTGATAATAATTTGTAAAACAAAGGAATAAAACCGCGGATAGGGCTGGTATTGTGGCTCAGTGGTAGAGCGCTTGTCTAGCATGTGTGAGACACTGGGTGCAATTCTTAGCACCGCATAGAAATAAATAAATAAACTCCACTGACTACTAAAAAATATTTTTAAAAATGCAGATACTTTTTGCAAGCTGGATAAATACTTTTGCTTTTGGATTCCAAATGGAAGTCACAGTTTAATTGCATACACATAGGATATTTGGTGCTTTTATTAACTTCTCTTAAAATGGGCCAAACAAATAAAACTTAAATATAGAAGCTATTATTTTAACTATCTTTAGAAAATAAAAATAAAGACTATAGTTTGCTGCCTTCAGCATATAATTTCTGCTGCAGGAAGAAGCGACACATCTATAGAAAACATAGCATATACGCTTGTTGCCCAATTAAATGTCATTCTAATGAAAACATGTCCCCTCCACACCCATGTACTTAAATCAGAGTCCAAATAGTCAACTTCAAATCCTCCAAGAACAGTACGCAAGTTTTAAAAATAAGGCAACAAAACAAATCCCAGTAAGATCACATTGGTTTCTTAGAACTTTATCTGTTTCTATGTTGCATCCCTGGGTACAGTTGGTTCGCAAATCTTCACTTGGTGTGGAAATGACTACGGCATGGAAAACATGATTCTGAGTTGGAGGGAAGAATAAGCAAGCGCTCTCGAAGGACAGATCTCCAAATAACCTGTTTCCATGCAAATATACTCATAACAAACAGAGCAAGGCAAAAGGAATCCTGAAGACATAGACATATAGGCAGAATTATTTATAAACTGTATTATTCTGAAACTGCCCAAGAGGCATCAGCAAGTCTTTAAAGGTCCCTTATGATCACTGTTATAAGTACTGCCGGAAATAACATACAGCAGTAATAAACCACGGGTAGCTACAGAAGCAGGCATACCATTTACTTTACCAAATGGGGTTTATTTTTCCTCTGTAGTCTCCTCTTAATAATATGAGCCCCAAAGTGAAGTCTGTGTCTGGATTTATGAAGTAAGTAAACACAGGGAGGTCCCAGCTCTTTGCACACACCAGCAGCCCTGTAATCACACAGCAGCTTGCTGGGCAGAGGATGTGGCTACCTGTGTTCTGTGCATTAGGTAGGCCTGTGGGTGCTCATTAAATTCTTAATGGAGATGACAACACTCCACCCGATGAAGGATTATAAATGCAGCTACCTCAGGTGCAAAATTATGGGCCAGATTTCGAGTCCCCTAATGCTGAGGCACTGAAATTTCCCTAGGAACTACCACATGAACAGATGTGTGAACATACTTATCAACATCGCCACCTAGATTTCTCCTTTGTAAAATAACTAGCTGGCCCCTGTGAGGCAGGAAGCATGTCCTCCTCTGGGCAGAGACACCTTTAGAGTAATCAGCATCCTCAGAATATAACCATAATTTGGTAGTTCAGGGGACCAGAGAATAACAAAGACACTGGAGTGCTGGCAGAAGTGAACTAGAAAAATGGATATTATATAGACAGGTACATCCATATGCTTAAAACACAAATGCATCTGTATATATCTATATATCTCTCTATATAATACACACATCCAATCACATATGCAAATATAAACACATGTATATGAAAGAAAATAGACAAGAAAAAACACTTTCAGAATATGCTATTATAAAAACCAAATTACATGAAATAGGAAAACCACAACTACTTTAAACCAAATGTTGCAAAAGTGTTTTAATTTGTGCAAAACAACAATATGAAGTTGTCTATTAATTTTTCTCAAATGCAAATAGAATAATTCACTGAAGTTTAGAGATCATTCCAAACCTCACGTCTCACTTTTGACCCATGGAGCTTACCAAGAGTGTATTGGCAAGATTTGGTATTTGAAGGGCCAACAATACTGCTTTTCATAATCTGGGAAGCAATTGGGAAAATTGACTATAAAACTGGCCTCAATCTTCCATCCAGCCTTGTAATCCTTCCCTTTGAAATGTAACTTTTCAGCTCTTCCCTTGAAGTGCTGGAGTTTATTTCCCTACCCCTTGATCCTGAGATGGCTGACTTGCTTTGGCCAGTAGACCATGGCAGAAGTAACTGTGGGCCAATTCTGAGATAGGCCTTAGGAGGCCACTGTGGTTCAGGCAAATACAGCCAACCTGCCAGCTGACTGCAGACATGAGAGAGTTGAAATGATCCAGGTCTACACCAACACAACTACCTAGTCTGTCCATGTTCTCTTGAGAAATTACAGCTAGTGTTTCATTGCATTACATTTTGGGGCAGTGTGAGACACAGTAATAGCTACAGTTCTTGCTTACTCTTATGGTGAGTCACCTATCTAAGAAAAGGATGTTTTTCACATTCTTTTAAAAATTCTGTATTATTGCCATCATTATCATTTTTGCTATATCATGTGATATGCAGTTCTTAGTACCCTGAACAATTACGATAAGTAATGGCTTTAGAAATCCAGGTTTCTGGTGTAGCCCTTTACCTAAATGAGAGGTCTGCTTCTAACCACAGAGACACTAGTTTCTAGCTGTTGACCCTCTGCATTAGAAACAGTAGTTCAAAGGAGCAGCGGCCAGTACAGAAAAGCAGTGGGAAGATTAAAAGTGATCTAGCATGGGATCCAGATGAAAAATGGGTTGCATCATGAATAGGCAAACCTCTATTCACCATTTCATCCTCAACTGGTACTTTGAACTGAAATCAATGTCAAAAGCTCAAAATGAATTGTGTTCAGAAAAAAATGACTAGCATCTTTCAATCATCGTGGTTAGGGACCAACTGTGATCACTTGTCTTACAACTTAAGTGAACAAAGACAAACACCTAATAGTCTTTCTCCCTGAAAAACCAAACTTTAATTGCTAAGCAAACAGACCTTTCACAAGCAAAGAAATCTGAAAATAACCTGGTATACCATCTATTACATATTTGAATTCAAATGATATAATGTTAAACATGGGCTCTCTAAAAACACTGGTGCTCACAACATATTGGAAAATCTACAACTTGGAAGAGATTGTAAAATATCATCAAGACAAAAAAAAAATAAACATTTCTATTCCCTTGACTCCTGCAGATTTACTGCTTTGGCTCAAGGGTAGCTTCCGCATGAAATCCTCGTCATGGAGACAAGCAACAGTGGGAAGGGTCACAGCTATTACTGCTTTTAAGCACTGTCACATGTGTTTCCATAGCCCAGTCCCCAAATACCAGCATCACTAGTTGCAAAGAAACATAAAATTTAAATGAGAATGAATTTCACACTTGAGGCAACAGGCAGCTTTACATTTGGATATGACATTCAGAGCTATGTAAAAATACTACTTCGCATACAGATTATTGAATGCTTTGCCTTGGAAACCAATTTATGTGCTGTATGCCAGGACCAAGGGAAAACAGGCGATGCTGACTGGCAGACTCCTTAATTCAAGTTCCAGGATTCCAAGAAGGAAGTGTAATTTCCCCCAAAGCATTATTTTATATATATATATATATATATATATATATATATATATATATATATTTAATGCCAAAAATAAACCAGTAAACCTTTCGGGACAGATGCATAAGCACCTACGATAAAAGAAATATACCCTTTGAAAGGCAGAGAAACTATAATTTCCCCCAAATTGGAAGTGAAGACAACTTCAGGAATTTACATAATCATGCTAAACCAAATAGTATAGTTCACTAGATTATCCTTTTTTAAAACTTAAAAGATCTTGGAAAATCATATCTAGATATTTAGAAAATTAAATGTCATCATAACAGTTACTAGTTTTTGAGGATCTACTGTGCCAAACTTCTTTTTAGATAGTAACCCTGGTCCTCACAACAATTCATCAACACAGGTGGTATGGTTATGTTGATTTGAAAGATGAGGGAAATGTTATATAATTCACCAGAGATCACATTTGAAATACATTAATGATTTAAACAAAAAAACAAGAAAATAATTTAAATGTATCTCTTCTACTTCTTTCTGTTACCCACAGCCTAGCCCAGGGACTGCCTGGATTGGGGCTATTGGGATTGGGCTACCCGCCTACACAGGAAATAGACAAAAGATGGAAAAATGAATAGTGAACTTCAGGCAGTTTGATCAAACTGGGGAGAAGCAGTCCAGCTGCTTCTCCCTACTGGTCCCACAGAAGCGGTTACAATTTATAGCAACAAAAGCCAAATGATACATGTGTGTAGATTTTGTTGGCCTGAAAAAGGGCAAAATTAGAGAAGGCAGGAAATATACATAAGCAGATTTAGGTACCCTGTGTTAGGAGAATGGGCCATCTCCTTTCCCATCTTCTTGGGTGCCTCTCAGTGTGGGGGTCCCAGCCCATTAGCTTCCTTCTCTTGGCAGGAAAAATGTGTTCCCAATTGGGAGGATGGGGCAAATTCAGTCCGTTTCACTTCCACATTTATCATTATTTTTTTGGTGGCTGTATGAACACATCCAAGTCAGAATTATCTAAGAATCAAAAAACTTCTCTGGACTTCCTTCTCATTCCCATTTCTCTTGCCCAGTTCCTTATGATTCTCAAAACTCCTCTATTCTTTATTTAGATATCTATTTTTAAATTTATCTTCTTATTCCCAGACTCTTGCTCAACTTACTTTCATGGTCACACATCATGACAGCCTTGCACAGATTTAGACTAAAGGCTTCTCAACTGACATGACTTCTGAGTGACCCTTGATTTACCCAACTAAGTTACATAAGGTTAAGGAGTGAACCTTGAAAGCATTCCTCCATACCAAAATTCTTTACCTGTATGCATCTTGCCATCATGTTTTTCATTTGTGAAAAAGTATTGAGTTAATGTTTCTGTGTGTGTGTGTGTGTGTGTGTTCATATGAATTTAGGGTTATGAGGAAGGCAGACAGCCTTGTACTATGTATTCTTATTAGAGCAGATGTATGCTAATTCAGATAACCCAAAACCACTCAAACTCTGTGACCTCAAATATGACATGCAATTAACCACTAATTAATATTAATTAATATTAATATTCTTTGCATAGTTTTAAAAGGGCTTGCCATGGACTCATAAAATTATTAAAATTTGAAAAATTATCCCTGAACAGGTGAGTGTCCTATTTTACTGTCTTGTCAGGAGTGAAATGTGCTTGAATATCAAGTATGTGAGAATGTGCAACTCTGTAAAGAGTAGCTTTTCAAATGTTTGCATGGCACTCAGTCTTGGAGCTATTCATGATCTAATACATAGTCTTTTCATGTTTTGAATTGATTTGTCTTATTTTAAATTTCCCAACACCTAGAAGAAGAAAAATGTATGAAATCCAAGATACGAAATCTTAAGACTGCACATTAGTTACCAGAGAGAACACATAATTCAAGATTGATGGAAATAATAAAGCATTTCAATAGTACTATAACACTGAAGTGGGCATTGTTGTTTTCCTTAGAAAAAAAATTTCCATGTTTGAACAAAATAATAGATGTGAAAATGTTTTGTAAAGTCTGAAGTATCAAACAATTCTTTACCTTGGTATGATTATAGAGATGTATATCAGACTGTTTAATCTTGGTTTAAATTGTAGACATCCTTTAATACCATGCAAACTTCTATGGATGCTACATATGAACGGGTTAGCATTCTCATTTTGCATTCTCTTAAATTTAAATTAATAATGAGCAACCTACAGTTGAAATTGGTAATGGGTATATTTCAGATTTTATCATATAATAAAATGTAATTTTCTGATGATAGCTCACACACATTATCCCTGAGGGAATATATCAGCAATTTCAATGACATTGCAGAGCTGCTTCTTCAAGATTTGAAAAGTTGCAGGGTGAGCTTCCAAAACACATTAATTATGTGGATACTCTCACAAAGGTAGACAAGCAGGAAGTCGGAGCACTTTGCCACTGCGCTAAAGGAAGGCACATTAAGTGGTCTGCAGGCTTCCTTCCCTTTCTTCTCCATATTCAGACAATTGATTAATGATGGCACAAAAACACAGTTAGTAAGATCGACAGCATCTTAAAATAGCAGAAGGATATTTTTTTCCAGTTTCTTGGACCTGTCATTTTTATTATAGAGGGGAAAAAAAAAGCAAATACAGATATCTTAGACTGAGTATCACTATTGTCTCTGAAGCCAACAAGCAGTTATTTATTTCAACTTGAAAATAACTACTATGATCAATCAGGCATTTAAAATTGAGCCACTTCAAACTGTTTGAAAATTGATTAAATACACATACTTCAACTGATTTTCCCTTTACGTTCTATCTCCCTCTGGGCCCAGGAGATTGAAATTATTTGTAATGTAGTCATAAACACTTTCCTTCAAGGTATTCCTAGAAAATGGATTATATTGCTATCAGTTGTAAGACATTCTTTAATTTTAGAGACATTAAAATGACCAAAAGTTGTTACTTAGAATGCCTAATGTAAATATGACATGTGTGTATGCAGGGAGCAAATGGGTTGGGGGGTGGATATATTAAATGTGACATGGGGAGAAAAGTTCAATGGGTTGAAAATTATTTCGAGAAATATCCATCAGTAGAATTATTTGAATATTTTCTTTGCAAGCTTCATGTAGAAAGAAATTTTTGAATATTTGACTTTATTTTAGCACTAATAACTCTCATGGCTTCTGAAACCTTCTGTCTATGATGACCTTCTAAAACAAGAGAGATCCAGACTGAATAAGATTCATCAGTAGATAAGTGATGTATGCTGATGACCAGGAGGGATAATGTATCTTGTAGAGAAAAGAAAATTTTAAGCATTTTGTTAGTAGAGGAAAAAAAAAAAAGAATCAACCATTTTTATCGTTCACTATCAAACTTTCTGAAAGTGTAGTCTATTGGTGCTATTTTTATCTCTTTACTTTCCATTCATTCTTTAATCCCAACCTGCATTTCATGTTGTGTCTTTTGTTGTTGTTGTTCTTTTTTCGAAAACTACTATGTACTAAATCTCAAGTTCTTCACTTGTTCTTCTTTTTTCTTTTCTTTTTTTAAGCAGTATGTGAGACTGTGATTGTAGTTTTTTCTTGAAAGGATTTCTTCTCTGGAATCACATCTCTGAGTTTTTCTATTCCCTCTTCCCTTTTTCTAAAGCAGGAACCACAAACACAGGTCCCAGGGGCCAAGTAACACATAGGAGTCAGCAGGGGAGTCTCAGCCTGTGAACCTGCCAGAGCACCTAGGGACTACCCTACCTGGAGAGTGCCCACCCATAAACAGCTGGTTGAAAGGAGCTATTCACGCCCACCCAGGGATGAGGCCCAGTGTTCATACATCTTCTGATCTTAAAATAATGAGTCACCTATTTAAAAGGAATTTGCCTGCCATTTATAACACACCTGCAAGCCAAATTTGGCTTTTAGTTTCTTCTGCTCTAAGTAAATCTTAGTTTCATTCACTGGTCTCCCTTTCTGAGCATCATCTCAAATTTAGGAAGTCACTGAGATGGTGCTCACAGTCCTCTTGACTTCCCCTTAGAATTTTCTGCTTAGTCATCCCATCAAGCCCATCTCCATGTGGATAGTTCTCCTACCCTTACTTCTTGTTCTGTCTTTTCTTTTGAATTCTTAGGTTCTGATTTTTCCAACAAAATATTGTTCATACATGTCCTGTTAAGCATAACTCAAACTACATTAACCAAATATTTTTCATTTTTGGTCTTTAATATCACCTTCTTTGTTTGTTGCATGGCTTAACATTTTAGTCATTTTTCATCTTCTGTATGTATTCATTTAACTTTGTTTTCTCTCTCTCTCTCTCTGAATTTATAGGGTTTTTTTGATAGGTAATATTTCATAATAGTTAAAATTAGTCATTGGAATCAAACTGTTGGGTTTCAATCCCAACTTTCTTACTTACTTACCAAGTAGCCTCCCTGTGCCTCATTTCCCTTACCTGGAAATGGCATCACAATATTATCTACTTTATGAGATTATAATGAAGAATTAAAAAGTAATGACTAGATAGCAGGCTAAAAAATGAAATTTTCTTTGGGCCCAGATTTGCATAAGAGACTTAATGTGTGACAGATCATTTATTTGGGTCTTACTAAGAAGAGCTAATCTAGTATTTTCTTTTCTATTTTTTTTTTGTGTCTAAATTATGTGCTAAATGCTCTTCCAAGGGTACAACATATATTAACCTATTTGATCTTTATGAGAATCTGATAAGTGCTTTATTAATTCCATTTTATGGATGAGGAAATTAAGACAAATTAAGTAATTCCCTAATGAAACAGCTGAAGTAGAGAAGCCAGGGTATAAGAGGTTAGGAAGTCTGGTTTCTAGGTGCAGGTGTTCATTACCATGCCAAATAGCATCATTCAGTTGTCCAAGGATTGCTACCTTCCTTCTCCGCTCTCCACACAGTACTTTCTTCTTGCCTTAAGCCAGGTGCAGAGGGTTTTGAGAAAACCACTTTGAAAACTTGGTCTATGCCTTCTGGAAACTGGGAGATCCATGAGCTGATATATAACTTTCATTTGAAGAGGACAGACTACAGAGTGTCACTTCTATCAACCACAGAACATTTTTAAAAAATATATTTATTCACAATACCTTTATTTCACTCATTTATTTTTTACATGGTGCTGAGGATTGAACCCAGGGTCCCGCGCGTGCAAGACAAGCGCTCTACCGCTGAGCCACAACCCCAGCCCCCCATAGAACATTTTCTATAGGACAAATGCCACCAAAAAGGGTAGAGAACAAGAACAGTGAGAGGATAGAGTAAAGAGCCCCACCATTTCCCTTTCTCACTTCTGAGTATGCATTAGGCTTGCACTAGACAAGGAATAAGCTTTAAGTTAGATTTGAAATTGAAGTTTTGATCGCATAGTGGTAGGTAGGTAGTGAACCATGAACTGGTGAATGGGGAAAGGGAAGGAAAGGTGACTGAAAACCACAGGGAGCCTTATGGGACAGGCAAGTACCTGGAAGATGGGGTCCTGGTATGTCAAAATCTTCCCCAGCCATAATCAATTACATCCCCTTAAGAAAAACTATTGTTTCAACTTTATGTCCCACCTTTCAGGTGGTCAGGATGCTCCATTATCACAAAAATTATGTCAAAACCACCCCCAACCACTCTTTGAGTGATATCTCAGACCCTTATCAATAAAAAAAAAATAAAAAAGGTTTGCTGAGGGCTATTCAAAGGGCAATATATAGATTGAGGGTCTTTGAGAAATCAAGGCAATAAAAATGAGACCTAGAAATCCTTAAAAACTCTTTCTCCCTTTTCTTATGTCTTCTAATAAACTGGTATTCTTTTACTAAGTGTCCTGTTTTGCATGGAATCCTGTTGGCAAGACCACAAGGATCCAGAGTGGGGACCTCTGAGCTGCCTCCCTCAGGCTCCCTCAGCAGGTCCCCTCTACAGCAAGAGAATTATGCTTTTTAATTACACAATCACAATTGAGAATTACTAGCAAAGTCTTGGTATCTTTCTGGATACTCATTCAGAAGTAGAGAAAAACGAATCCACATGGAGGCCGGGTGGAGCAGATACACAAAGACAGGCTGCACACCACAACTTGAGGTAATATTGATTTATTTCTCCAAAGCTTTAGATTTTCCTTATTACTTCCTTAATTGCTCAGCACACTCAAACTTAGATCCTATCTTACTCTAACATCTGTATTATTTAACACCACTTGGTCTGTGCTCTTACGACTGCCTGAGATGAACTTTATATTTGCCCACACTTCAAGGGTTTTTTTTGGGATATCAGCTAAACCATAAACCTTTTCAAGAAAGACTCAGGTATCCCCCTAGTAGGATTGATCATAGCCTTCTATCACACATTTATTATCTTATCCTCTTTTACAGTATAATTAAAATTAGTAATTTATATATCTTTCTTATTCACTAAATTCTGCATAAATTCCTTGGGGGTAAGAAGATGTCTTATTGTTTTTAGTAATCCATATAGCACCAAGCAAACTACATGGATACAGAAGTCTCAATAGACAATCACAAAATTAAACCTTAATGAATATTATGACCAGAGACTTTATTCACTTTCAATACATTCTGCAAAATTCTCCACCATATGGACCTTGTTAAAAATCTCTGCTTGCAAAAGAAACAATGATACTTGGATACAGTGGCAACAACAGCAAAACGAAAATCAAATTACAGAGAAAGAAGTTTCCTCTAATGTTAGACTGGTCCTTATATATTTGCATACTAAGGAATTATAGCACAAGAATGAATACAAGCCAAAGAAGTAAAAATGAATATTCAGCCCCAAGTAGATAAAAATTGCAAGACAAAGTAGACCATGAGCCCAACTAAGAACACATAAAGGGTTTGTGCCTATACCCCTATGAAAGGCGTGTGTATTAGAGGGTAAAACTTCTGGATGACTCAGAACTTATTTTATACTCTGCCAGATATTCAACACAGGACTCTGGAAGCCAGAAGCAAGAGTAATCATGGATTACTGGAGGCAGCTAGCCAACACTATTTACCAACACACAAAGAGAATTTTAAACACAGTTAAGATAAAAACAAAGAGAATCGGGACCACTCAGCATCTGCAGAATGTGGAGAAAATTCCTCAGGTCGTTATTTATGCTAGATGAAGAACAGGATTTATGATCAGCTCCTGATTTACAGCATCTGTCATCAGTCTGGGCCCAGTTGGACAGGCAGGTACACTGGCTGGCATCATGGTCCCTCTGAGAAGTGTCATTACCAGTGAGGTACAGTAGCAACTTTGGCTGTAGAAATAGATTGGGCATGCTGCATACAGACAAACAAAAGACCTCTCTCCTTCAGTAAACTGAGAACACTCTCTTGGCCCTTGACATTCCAACAATGCTCTGGACTGTGTCAACTTTTGGCAGCCTACATATGTGGGGTTCAAAAGAGAAAAACATTTGTTGAACTTCTTGACTACTCTGGTTTTTCTATGGAATATTTTCATGAAAATTTTTCTTTTCCTCTAAAATTCCCAAGCAGGTAGCTACAATATCACATGTTATTTCATTGCACAAATGTGTCATGTCCATATGTGCTTCTCTGATTCTCTAGTTCAGAATTACTAATTATATTATTGCAGCAAAGTCACTTAATGTTCCCTTGATTTGGATTCCTCATTCATAAAATGAGGGTAGATGAATGCCAAATTCAGATGCCTGTTCTGAGGATTAAGTGAGAAATCTAATGGAAAACACCCAGCACCATAGATAACAGAGTTGGAGCTCAGTTAACAAGAGCTTTGAGTAATGTATCATCACTATGCTACATGAGTTTCTATTGACCATATAGTGTTATTATTTACTACACATTGAACTATATATTATATATATATTATTATTACCTAACTGAAACTTTCCTTTCCTTTCTCTTCACTAAGAGCCAGAGACATTTATTCATTTGTCTAAGATGGCTATTTTATTTTAAAGAAGAGAATGCATACACTGAAGGTGTGTATAGAAGGAAATAAGTCAAGAATCTTCAGAGAAAAGCTAACGGATCATAAAAACTTGACCACAAGCTGGGTGCAGTGGTACACACCTACAATCCCAGTGGCTCAGGAGGCTGAGACGGGAGGATTGCAAGTTCAAAGCCAGCCTCAGCAACTTAATGGGACCCTGTCTTAAATAAATAAATAAATAAATAAATAAATAAATAAATAAATAAATAAAAACGGGTTGAGGATGTAGCTCTGTGGTAAAGTGCCCCTGGGTTCAATCCCCAGTATAAAACAAAACACAACAAAAACAAACATCACCCTTGTCTGATATTGTAAGTCTTCTAAAACATTGAAAAAGCTTCTGCAATTAAAGAAAGGAAGTTGAATTCAGTGGAGTTGTGGTGCTGGGCATAAGCTACAACTTCCTTCTCCTCTCTCCCCTTTAACCATCTTAACAGGTCTAATAATTCAACCTAGGACATGTGATATCCAGAAGTACAGTAATCTCGGTGTTTCTCAGGTCTCCTTTGTATGGGATGAGTTATTTCTATGAAACTTAAAGCCCAACCTTCTTTACTAAGTTGTTAAGGATGTTCTTAATTGAATCAAGCCCATCAAATGAAGCATCTCATGTACAGAGAGAGCTGAAGATTATAAAAAAAAATGAATGATAGCCTTCATCATGCACAAACAGACAACTAATTATCAGGCACTATGATCAGTGATGTTATGGAAGAAAGAAATTTCATGGTTTGGTTTGTTTGCATAGGACTAAAAAAATAAAAATCCTTGAAGAAATTTAGCTAGCAATTATAATGGAAAAAAAGATATTTAGTAAAGAACAATGAACTATGGTACTATATTTTAAATGTACATGGTGCTTGGGGGGAATTCAGGGCTGAAGTATGAGGGTCATCTCTGGAAGCACAGTGGTGGGTCCTATGATTGAATAGGTGGGTTCTATGTGAGAGTGGTCAATGTGAGGTGAGGGACAGGTTGATGATGAGCCTTTAACATTATGGTATTGTCACTTCTTGTGTATAGTATAAGTCAATGAGGGTTATTAAGGAATGCCAAGATGAACTTTGTTCTTAATGATCTAACAGACAGGATGGAAGTTCATCCAGTAGGGGTGAGACTGCTCTTAGGTTGCATTCAATGTGTATATGTTAAAAAGGCAAGCTAATTTGAATATTAACTTTTTAAAAATATAGATATAAAGACAAATCTCCTCGAGACCAGCTCTACCACTCCTCAACTTAATGTCTGCACATCAGCTGCTCCAGGACTCCCTTCTCTGCCTCCTGATGATGGGGAGATGAACGCCTTGGTAATGACATACCCATCCGTCGTCCTCAACCACATCCCTATTTCAAAACCGAATTTGCACAATAGCTTCTTGAAAGGCCTGTCACTGCTTCAGTGTCTCCTCTGTCGCACTTCTCTGTGGGAGCTGACATTTTGCTGATACTTCATCAGGCTGGCCCGCCTGCTGAGAACCAGATTGGTAAGGGAAATGCATCTCACTGCAGGAAAGGATGGGCGATGTATTATTTAAATACAATTTATTTTACGGCAACTTTAAAAATCAGATTTGCAATGGCTTCAGAGAAGGAGAGGCTTTTTGTTTCATCTCACTTCTTTGTTTTTGGAGGTACTGAGGACTTTTAATTGTTCTTCTTAAGTTTTTCTTTTTATTCATCTACTTCTTTTCTTGATTTTACATATAATATTTTCTTTTTCTTGTACTTTAGATAACTGTCCTTTCTTTCTTCTTTTTTTAATAACAATGTGTCATAAAGAAAACGCCAGCCCTGGTTTGTGGTGGGTGTAGTAGAAATTGAAAATAGCTTATAGGTGGTTAAAAGAAACAAACGATCCCTCTAGATCAGAATTTTACATGAATTCTAGAAAAAAGGATAAATAAGGCTCTGTTTCCAGCTCAATATTTTTTTGGTCAGTTTTTTGAATCTTGTATGGGTTCAAACAATTGATTTTTGTCTTAAAAATAAACTAGACTGGCTAAATAGCCAATTTTTTTGTTGGTTGGAGCTATTTGTTGGTTAATTCAACCAGAAAGGTCAAACTGGTTAGCTGTTTAGAAAGAGCAATGTAAAACCACTACCTGAAAAGCAATCATTTCTTAATATCGAAGGAGAAAGTAAAGGTCATGAAATCATTTTGTGTATTCAGAACACAATGTTTGTCAGCCAGTGGTTTGTTGGAGCCATTACTACCAGCTTGGGACACCAACCGTTAAATTTTCAGGAATTTTGTAAGCCATTTGACATCACATTGGTTGCTTGAAATGACCACGGTGGGAGTATTACGCCATGGAAATAGGTGAACGCTGCAACCCAGGTTTTTTATATTTCAGACAGCCAGTTGTTAAATATTTACCAGCTTTCCACTGGAAACTTAGACCTGTGTTCAATGTGATTTCCATGAAGTTTCATTTAGTGGTGTTGGAAACATGGTTGTATTTGTTATTAGAATCTCCCTCCTTATATCTTTTCCCTATTCTCTGTCACTCCACTTTAGTAGTTCAGAGGCCTATTTTATAAAGGTTTATGAAAAACATGACAAAAATCAGAGATATATTAGCAAAATGACTAATAGATAGAAAATCGAATTTCTGAAGAAAGGCAAAGGAAACAAATGTTCAGGGACATACTACTAAGGTTTTTTTTTTACGTTTTGGTAGTATTGATGGACTGTGTTCAACATTCACAACAAAACAGAGAAAATTGAACTTCAATTAAAAGAGCAAGTTCAGTGAGATTGGTATTCACTGTCATGGAACAGTGAAGATTCTCAAAGGCTACTTTAAGTAACGACAAAAATTGGGCACTGGTATTCACTACCTTACTACTTTTTACATTAACAACTTTTCCAAGGAAAAATTGTAAGGCAGTAGATATGGAAAAGACAGAAACGTATAAAGGAGAAAAATACTCACCCACAGCCACTGTTAACAACAGCTGTCCTTTCTACTACAATTTTCCATGGGTTCGTGTTCTCATAAATTTGGATCATTCTCTATATACAGCATTTAACGTCAATTCTCCTGACAATAAGCATTTATCAAAAAACACGAATCCTAACCGCCTAAGAATAGTCCACAGATGTATTATATAATGGTTTGATCATTCTCCCCTTGGATGGATATTTAGGCTGTTTCCATTTTGTACTTTTGCTATGAGAAATAACGTCAGGATAAAGAAAAAGCTAGGACCACTTCTCTGAATATTCGATAAAAGGCCTGATAGAAAGCTACAGTGCCCTTCCCAGAGGTGGCATTTTCCCAAGGTGTGAGGGCCTGGGAAGCCATCCACCTCCCTGTGCCTCACACACCATGCAGGAAGAAGAAAAAAACCCCACAAAACCCACACATTTGCATAAAACATTAACCAGCATAAGACATAATCTAGAGGGTTTCCTACCAGTAAAATAAAATATTTTTTTAAAAGAAAAAATTTCTCAAGTATGTGTATTTATAACTTCCAAACAATGGAATTTTTACAAAGCCAATAACTTAAGAAATAGCTTTTTGGTCTCTCCTGTCTATAAAAAATATTACTTTGTATCGCCTGTAAGTGTTTTTACAGTTCATTATGCAGAGTAAGTAGGTTTTAAAATTCTGTGAGCACCATACCAGGGTATTTAGAGATATGTTGTATGTTTTTCTTCAAATACAAGCCTTTTAAAAAATGCCATACATAGTCTTTGTGAAGTATGTGTGAAGCATTTTTTATGAGTTCTATCATTCAGTTTCACTCATTTTCCTAAATAACTTATTACGGTGATTATATAATACGTGTTTGTGTTTCTGTGATTAAAATCAGATAATAGCATGTCTCACTAAAACTGAACTGGACCAGGAGTTAGGGCACTTTTTGTCTAGTCAATTCAGTACATGTATCATAATCAGCTTGCCAATACAATTTAAATAACCATTGCTTTTCACCACAAATTTCTCAGGACTATCATAAAATATTCTCTTGGGGTTTGAAATACTAGGATGGAAGCATTATAACACAGCACGACTATTAAAATTAATATTTGAGAGAATGAGCAGTTTATCTTTTCCCTGTTTTTAAATAATCTATTTATATCACCTGACAATTGAAACAATGTAAATTTTATTACTATCTGCTTAATAATAACTCCATTAATGTTGAGTTAGACAAGAGAAAATGTCACTGTGCTGTGGAAAGAGCAAGAAACTACCTTTTGAATATGTAAATTCTTACCTTTAAATCTTTTTTTTTTTTTTTTTTTAAGCAAACAAGTAGGTTAGGGATAGTCAACTGCTGCTCTGGTAAACTTCTAGACTATTTGAGATGATTGTCAACAGTGCCAGAATGATGGTGCTGAAATAAAAACTGTCTAGATATATACAGAAAAACTGTCAGGCAAAGACCTGTCCTGTCACTTCTGCTTGAGGGTTATCCTTAGGGGTAGTAATGTATTTCCCCAAATGATCAGATGATTAGCTCTGTGCTAAATACTCTCCTGTACTATATTTTATATTTACAGTTTATATTTCTGGTTTTAATTGTTTATTTATAGAAAGTCCTAAGCACTCAGAACTCATTCAGATACAGCCCACACTTTACCAAATGATAGCTAATCACAAACAATAGAGTTTTGCTAATCTTTATTAGACAAAGTTGCAATAGTAATGTGGAAAACGCCATCATTATCATCCAGTCCACAGCTTTTCTCCAGCTACTCTGTTTCACTGCGGATGGGGCAGAGAAGATAAGGCAGTGGGGGTTAGCTTAGGTGTAGGTAAGAATCACAATCAGAAGAGGGTATGGCAGGATAGTAGTTCTATCCGACTCTTTTAAACAGGTTCAATTTAGTTAATCACTTTTTAGCAGTTTATAATCTGCTCCCATTCTGCAAAGAATGATAATCCTAGTCTAGAATTTCTTAAAATGCATTTCAGTATAACATTAACTACTATACTCTGGGAGATTGGTTCCCCGAATGACTGCAACCTTCTCTCCCAGTTTGCAAGTCTTTGGCAATGAAATTTTGCTACTCCTCTGCATCAGGAGTTAGAACCTCTTTCTCCTCCCCCTAACTCTGGCTTGCCTCATGATTTGCTTTAAACAGTGGAATGCGGTGGAAATAATAATGTGTGGCTTCTGTGGCTACACTTTGAGACATCTGTAGCTTCTGCTCTCACGCTTTCTGTATGCTCCTTCTTGGAGTGTTGTCCTGACACTGCTGTGTGAGGAGGAAGTCCAATGGAACCTCATAGAAATGCTATGCAGAGTTGAGAAGCCCAATTGTTCCCAGCTGATCAACTTCCTGAAATAGCCACACGAGTGATGCATGAGCGACTAGCAGTGAGAGCCATCTCATCAACCCACAGGATCAAGAGAAATGATAAATTATTGTTTTAAGCCACAAAGTATTGGGGTGGGTTGTTGTACAATGATAGCTGGAACAGCTATCTAACAGCAACACCTTGTATAGCAGTCAATAAGAAAAGCATTTATAAAGCCAACAATTTTATTGACTCTGTTGGGTCTCCTTTCTAGGTTTATTACTTACACATTGTGCAGGATTTTCCCATGTAACCAGGAGCACAGGTACAGTTTCCAGTTTCTTTGTCACACTGACCTCCATTTTCACAGGGTCCACAGGAGAACCTGCATTCTGGTCCCCAGAGGCCATCAGGGCAGGCTTGTAAAATAGAGAAAGAAAGGAGCTCAGACTTGCAATAAAGCTCAAGATGGTCCCAGATTTCTACTGTTGCCTAAGTGAGTTGGCAAATGTGTGCATGTGTGTCTGTGTGCTTATGTGTGCGCACGCGTGCGTGTGTCTGAGCTGCAAAGAAAGAAACATTCTAGTAGCCTCTGAGGATTTATAGCACTTCCAAAAATACTCCCTGAAGAAATCAACATGATGCTCTATCTTGTCACTTTGGAAACACAGATACAGTGGTTGGCTTTTTGCTGAAAATGTAGTTTTTCAGACAGTAACAATGGAAGCAATTTTGATATATATCTTTGGAGGCAGTTGCACAGAACAAAACATGAAAATGAGATGTAATTTGTAAAGGAGGCATGGTGCTCAGGAAGTTGCCCCCAAATGCTTGCCTCAATCCTTTGCTCCCAGTCTTTGCTTTTTTTTTTTCCCTAAGTCAGAATAATCACACCAGAGGTTTGCAAATTGTGGATTTTATGAAAGTATACGATGCACTAAAGAGAAATTGTGTGCTTCTTTGTTGAATGTCCTTTGAACTAGAAAAGGACAGTTGAAGCTGTATCAACACTGAGACTCAGAGGTCTCAGCATATGCTCTACCATCAAAATCACTGGAATTAGAAACCTAGTGGGAAGCATTCTTTTAACACAGGGGAAAATGGTGAAATTTTCCAAAACATATGGTATTTATAGAAAGTCACAGCAATTGAAATCGAATCATGAAGTATCTTCTGAACTGGGCAGAGTGAATTATTTTCTGGGATGTTAGTACCTGATCTGTTGATCGTTTACTCTGCACCAAGCACTTTATGTAAATTAGCTTATATTTCCACAAAAATTTCCCCATGATCATTTTATTTTATTTTTACATGAGAGATTAAGTGACCTACTCCTTTACCAAGCTAGAAAGTAGCAAAGGCAGGATTTGAACCCAGACCATCTGGCTTCTGAAACTGGAGCCATCAGCCACTGCAGTCAGCTTTCCCAGCTATATTAAGTACTCAGGACCTTCAGAGTCAATTAATCTGCCCTTAGAGACCCATGAGAGTTCAAATTTCAAAGTTCATCTAATGTGGAACTACTTTAACAATAATCTGTCATTCTTATTATGACATGAAGGTTGTTATGGACCACCTTAAATGGACTTAAGGGAATTGCTGGCCCAGAGGGTCCTCTACAGGTAGCTGGGGTCCAAAATATCCCAGGCTATAAACTAATGAACATACAAGCCAAAGACATTGGCTGCTTTTAAAAAAGAACCTTTTTCCTTTCTTTTCTTTTTTTGGTATTTCTTTTTTGGGTATTTCACAGGTTAGTTGAAGAAACCAGCTCCTCTGTTCTTAGAAGTCACTGCTGATAAGCTAAATAAGGACCGGTGTTGATTGTGGAGAATACTGTTCATTAGTGCCATTGAAACAATTTGAAGTCTTTAATTAACTATTCATCTGCAATCTAGACACAGGTCTGGAGTTAAGATTTTTAAGGATCTGTCTGGCTCTAGGAGCACTTGGGCTACTTCACTCTTTTAAAAAGGAAAAAGAAAAACAACAGGCCTGATTTTCATCATGCACAACTCTTAAAGAGCTCTTTTTGCCTTGATTTCAGCTGTCAATCATGGCAAGCCCATTCACCCGCTCCCGTCTGATTCATAATTTCATTTTGTGGTTAGACAAAAATATCAGAATTGGACAAAGTTATCTGATTGAAAAATAATATGTTTTCCAGAGATTATGGCGACCTCTCTATTTTGCTGATTTACATATACTTTCAACTCATTTTCTTTCACAGTGGGAATCTCAGAAGCATTTTCCAATAAAGCATATTCAGCAGCTGCTTTAAGAAAATGTTATCAGAATAAATTAAATTTACCCAGGTGTGTGGATATGGTATTATCTCCTTGGGCATTAGCTTCCAGGGCATGACTTCTCCAGTGGGGAAAGAAAGAAGGGGCCAAGTCTGGGTTTAAAAATCAGTTGAGGCAAGAGATTTAGAGAGTGACACAAGACCCACTTATACCATTTTAAACACGTTCATGTGATATGTGATATCCCCAGGTTCCTTTCCCCATTACCTAGAAACTCACAATCCAGCTATCTAAAGAGTTCACTTTCCACAAAATTCAGATGGACATTACTGCTCACATGCTTCAGTTCCACAGGCACAGAATAACCCAGAATAAAGTCACACTCCCCTTCTCATTCAGCTCCAGAAAAGCCTTTTAGACTCTCTGAAGATTGCAGTATAAGGAGCAGTTGAGGATACAAGAGGGTCAAGAACAACTGTCAATCTCAGTGCTTCCCTTTGTAAGTGAACTTGGTACATGATGGCTTCCTTTCAAACCCATTATCTTCTCCCAATTTTAAGCAACATTGCCTTTTGGGTCCTGCAAAGGCAAAAAGTATCACAACTTGTCATTAGTTATGATAATTGTATTTGTGGTATGGTCAGTATTTTGTATGAAAGAGAAAAAATGCTGTGATAATTTCCTCTGAATAAAATAGTAACTAGGGCTTTATCCACCATATAAGAAAAATGAATAAAAGATAAAAAATAACTATGCATATTTATGTATTAATTTAAGAAATCATTTAATGGGAAACATCTCTATGTCAGGACTGTTCTAGGAGATTAGGGATACTGGCATAAAATTGCACATACTCTTCCCACATGGGGTTCAGATTTTAGCAGGGAAGGACAGGCAATATATATTAGACAATATATAATTAGAATATGTGGTCTATTAGAATATGATAAGCATGAGAGAGAAAGAAAAATGTTCAGGGAAACTTGCAGGTTGCAATGTTAGGTAGGGTGGGACTGATAAAATTCGGTGCAAAGGTGACATGAGGCTTTGAAAACACATAAAAAAATGCCCTGAAAAACCTGAGGAGGAGCATTCCGTGTGTGAGTCCACAAGCCAGAAACAAAATCGCTGACATCTTGGGACCCTGTCTTCCAAATTTTCATGCAAACACACACACACACACACACACATACACACACATGAATATATTACTTATAATTGAAATTATGCTATACACAAACCTTTCTATTTGTAGTTTAAATTTAAAAGTTATGTAACATCTAAAAATTTGAGAAAGGACAATACTGATAGCCATTTTAAATTTTCCACAATTAAGTATCTTTGCATTTTGTTTGTTTGAGTGACCCATTTTTAGATATAGAGAGAATAACTCTTTAATTCAGGAAGCCAGCAGTGTTCTTGGTTGGTTAGTTCAGTTCAAAGAAGTGGACACAAGGAGCTCTCATCTTTTTTTCTGGACAAGATACTATATAATGTGATGTTTCCTCCCTTCTCAAGTCAGTAAGGGGATTGCTTATAACAGAATCTGAGAAGATAAGGTTAAATAACTTTATTGCTCTGTGTCTCAGTTTCCTCACCTGCAAATAGGGGATTAATAAAGCATACCACACCACCTGAGGACACTGGTGGATTAACTAATTAATGATCATATGATGCTGAACAAAGGCTGAGCATTATTATTAGAGAAGAAAGAAAAATCTATCATCAGATTGTACCTTTCTGGCATCTGTTGCCTTGGTAACCAGATTTGCAGGTGCAACTACCATTTTTGGCACTGCATTCCAGGGTGTTCTCCTCCACACACTGACATTCCAAAGAGCAGCCAGCTCCGTAGACCCCCTTGGGACAGTCTGCGAGCAGATTGAAGCAAAATGGTCACCTGAAAACCACGCTTTGCTTATTTTAAATTGTTAGTGCACAGGCATGTCGTTCTGTGGGGCCTGATTATGAGGAAAACAGGGGATCATCCTGACTGCCAAAATAAAATAAGGAAACAAATGTCTTTCAAATCAGACAATTCATTTGCTTTTTGGCAACTGGACATGAACAGTGAAGCCTAAACTACTTAAAAGGCTTTGGTGCTTCCAGGAGAGAAATTGCTTCTCAATGTGCTCCACTGGTGCCCATAGTTAATATTCTCCAAAGACTGCTGCAGCTGCCAGGACCCATAGCCATCCTGCCGCAGCATGGAGATGATGGACAAGCATTTATGTGAAGGCTTGCCATTGTTTTCACTCCCCTTTATTATATGGTAATCGGAAAAAAATTTACATCATGCAGATAGCACAGAGCTTTCACAGTGACAGTAGCGTAATCTTGACCACATCTTTGGCAAATGGTGCTTGCCCTCATGTCATATTATCTTCCCCTTGCCATTGAGCTTTAGGGATGGTTGTCAGCATTGGAATCCCAATTGGAAAAAGTCTCATTTTTGCATTTAAGAAAACATACCTGTAGTTCCCTTTCTGAGGAGTTACTAGAATAATTCATTTCCCTTTCCAAAATGTTTCTCTGACATCGTTTCTTCCCTATTACAGATGTTCAAGGGACTTATCAAATGAGAGATCCTTTCAAGTGCCCTCCAGGCTCAAGGTAATTGTTTCGTGTGTCTTTATGGGCTTTGCTACAGAAAGTTGCTTGCAGAAAATAAAACACACCACTCCACTTTGTGGTAGATGGAGAGGGACAAGTAGAGATCATTCAAAGCAGTGGTTATAAAGGTACCACCTAGGATGATCCTAGTGCCACTTGCCAGGGACACTCAGTTACCACTGAGGCAAAACAAAATTATTAACAGAAGTTTGTTCTCAAAATTGTTCATGATTCCCCTGTCACATTTTCTATGACGTTCAAGTCTGTAATTCTTTCTCAGACCCTCCAAGCCCCAGGGTTTCTCAGACTTCAGTCTGCCCTGATATAAGTCTCTTTTTGTCATCTCAGAATACTCACCCTAGATTGACTTTCATGTATTACTCTACCTGATTCAGCATATAGATTTGTGGCTCTGGGGACAACTCAGGCACAGTGGAATGCATAAATTTGACATTTGGGTATATTAAGAACATATAATTGTAGCAATACGTTTGGAAAAAAAGAGAAAGTAGAAGTAACCTGTATTGGCAACCAAGTGCCTATTCAGGGTTTGTTATATATTAAAATGTATCTTCCAAAAATTCATATGTTGAAGTCCTAATTCTCTGGATCTTAGAATGTGACCTTATTTGGAAATTGCAGATGTAATTGGTGAAGTTATGATAAGGTCATACTAGAATAAGATGGCCTTTAATTCAAGGTGACTAGTATGTTTATAAATGGAGAAATCTGTCCACAGTGACATGCACATGGGGAGAAGAGCATATGAATACTGGGTTATGCTGCTGCAGGACGAGGATCTACTAGAAGCTGGGAGGTCTAGATCCTTCCCTAGCCTCTTCAGAGGGATCATAACCCTGCTAAAACCCTGAAATTGGACTTCAACCAACTTGAAGATGGTCACATTCAAAATGCTAACCACCACCAGTAACAACAAACCTGATAGCATGAAAAGGAATAAAAATATGCTAGGTTGATATTTAAAACTAAAACTTCAATTTTAGATGTTTCTGACAAATTAGCTCTGAAAGTTTTCACTCAGATGTTTTATGATTAATTTTTGTGCCCAAACATCTGATATTATCTTGTCAAATATTCAAAAGCTATTACTAGCCAGGCACAATGGTACATGCCTGTAATCCTAGCAGCTCAGGAGACTGAGGCAGGAGGATTTCAAATTCAAAGCCAGATTCAGAACTTATTGACGCCCTAATCAACTTAGTGAGACCCTGTCTCAAAATACGAAAAAAAAAAAAAAAAAAGCTGAGGATGTGGTTCGGTGGTTAAGCAATTCCCAAGTATTAAAAAACCCTATTACTAAATATGGGATTACATATCTTGCTACATTTCAGAAACAATAATAGAAATAGACTATCTTTGTTTCTAGAACTGTCTTCACTGGGCATGAGATATATGATATTCTGGAACACAACATCACCATTGCTCACATTTACCCAAACCCTGTCTCTTATATGTTGCTTATTTAAGATTAACCATTCCTCATGATCCAAGTTGAGTTTCCTATGATCCCTCCATTGGCTTTCATATTGGAGTAATCACCACTGACTCTATTTTCCAGGTACATACCTTTTATAAATAGATAAGACTCATGGATATTGAACTTAAGATAGACTATAAAACTCTAAAAGCTGTCTGTTATTAAGAGGTGGTAATGATACTGTCCTGTGCAATGGTATGTATGTCTGTATCCTCCTAAAATTCATACGTTGAAACCTACCCACAGGGATGGTGGGTGGGAGTGGGGTCTTGAAGGTGAGTTATGAGTGGGGGATTCCTGCTCTTATAGAATGAGGAATCCCCTCATGAGTGGGATTCCTTCTCTTATAGAAGAGGCCCACAAGCCAATTTTCTTTTCCTGCCGTATGAGGACACAGCAAATGGCATTGACCATGAACCAGAAAGCAGCCTTCAGGAGATGGAGACCTGGAATCCACAGTGCTTTGTGGTGGGACTGCCCAACCTCCAGTACTAAGTACATTTCTGTTATATGCAAGCTTTCTGGTTTACACTATTCTGTTATAACAGTCCAAACAGACTGAGACACTGACATTCAGTCAGAAGAAATTTATGGAGAAGTGGGTCCTTCAAGAGAAAGAGGAGGGAAATGGAATAGGTGGAGGAGTGGAGCTGAGATCACTCCAGCCCAGGGATTCCTGAACACAGCTCTAGGGCGGGCTGGTGAACATCCAGAGTTATCCTGCTGGGAGAAACTCTAAAAGAACCTGAGGGGGCCCCTATCTAGATATATATTTTAGTGCTTGTGTTTTCTTGCACCTTTTGAAAAATGTGATCAATAGGGAGGATGGAAAATGAAGAGCTTGTTTTAGAAACTTGAGGGAATAAATGTTTGGGGCTAGAACCCAGAAAGAGACTCATTCTTGGCCCTTGATATTAAACTCCTTAAAGTGTCACATGTCCTCTTAACTAAATTATTAACTATCCTTTCTCAATACTTGAGAGAAATATTAACTAGAAAAAAATGTAAAAAATTAAAAATAATTTAGGGAAATATTAATTAGAATAAAAGTTAAGATCAGAAATATTTTCATTTATCTAGATTCTATAAAGAAATTCAATAAAAGCTAGAACACAATCATACAAACACACACACACACACACACACACACACTATGTTCTTACTCCTCTTTGTCTGATATATTCCCCATACATTTTGAGCCACCATGCTTCGCATAGAAAGCAACTGGCGTTTGTGACTTACTCAGATGACAAAATCTCCCATAGCGCCCTGCCTCACACATACAGGAACCAAACATCCTGTGGCAATGGCCGTTGTTGGCACAGTTACATTTTCTTCTGCAGTTTTTCCCAAAGAACCCTTTTGGGCATCCTGGAGGGTGAAAGGACAAACAAAGAAAACATTAACCCATATGCAAACCCTGCTAGAGCTGTTGCTGTATGAAATTGAGACACTGAAGACATTTCCAAGCTGGCTGGACTGAGGCTAGAGAGAGATTTTGAAAATCACGGACATGATGCTGCATTCTCTGCTTAAAACCCTGCGGCGACTTGCCACTGCTACAGGTTCGAAACCCGACTCAGCACTGCAAGCCCTGTGCTGGGGGAGCTCAAGTTGCACTACTATCTCCTCAACTGCCTTTGCTCCTCCTTCTTGGGGTTCTGCAGTGCATTGCACATCTTCCTGGCTTGGTCTAGAAAGCTACCCCCTTGCTCTTCTCTTGTCTCCTCCATTCATTCTGCAGACTTGTGCTTAAGTATTACTTCTCCAGAAGTCTCTTCCATCATACACAGTCAGCCTGTCCTCATGGTCTCACTTCCAGCCATGCATTAATAAATTTGTAATATCTATGTTTGTCTTGGACAAGACTATAGGCTCCACATGGAGGGACCAGGAACTTTCCTTTTCCCTTTTTGTTATCATATCATATAGTACCAGGCACAGTTCTTTGCAACCACTTAGTATATTTTTAAAATAGACAAACAAACATGGCTCACAGGGATATGCAAGTGGAACGCCAGCAGAAGCCTTCCTGTACCTCTGAAAGTGAAGTAAATTTGGTTTCCGTCTTCCCAGTTCTGTGGTCTGTGAGAATCTAATAAACTCCCCATGATTTCTGGCAATCCCTGGAGACGTACATCCTCGCTGACTCTCTGCCTTCAGCTCTTGTGTCTGTACAAGCAGTGTCTTTATTTTTGTGCTTCATCAACCCATGTAGGAAATGTGGCCATTTCACTGGTTTCCATGAAAAATCCGTACACAGCACTCATTGGCATTTTGTGAGATTTGTATCCATTTCTCCTTTCCTCTCTCCCTCCTCTCCTTTCTTTCCCTGACTTTCATCTCTCTCCCTCCCTGTTTGCCTTGGAAATCACATTGCTCTTTCTTTCACTATGTAAAGCAAATCAAGTCTTCCCAGGTTCTACATCCAAAACATAGTGTGTTATATTATAGTATAAAACACACACACACACACACACACATATGGACACAAACTCAACTTTTTGCTCAGCAGTAAAAAAAAATGCTTTCTGTGTCTCAAGATTCATCCTGCTTAGATCACAGTTGGCGATTTAATTATCAATTATGTTGTTCCGTTACACATGGCATCAGTCAAAGCCATTGCATCTTGTATGTATAGACACAGCCTTTGACTTCATCAGTAAAGGCTGTCTTGAAAAATGCAGATGAAACTTTGACTCAGTTTATTTCCATTAGAAACCTCAAGACTGGCACAGACATTCCTACCATCTTCACAAGTCTTCCCATGAACCCCTGGGGGGCACTGGCACTGTCCAGTCAGAAGATCACAGGTGCCTCCATTCTGACACTTGCAGATGCTGTCACACTCTTTCCCATTTGTCCCTGGGGCACAAGCTGTGAAAAAAACAGAAAGACAAACAAGGGGTGTAACATACCTCTTGCATTACAAATGGAGGGGAAGAAAAAGTTCATCTATTATGATAGATACCAAGTAATTACAATCTCACTAGTTTGCACACCCAGGAAAAAATCTCCAGCATATTCCTAGTTCATATGGCATAATCATTCCTGGGGGAATTACTGATGCAGCTAGTTAAAATAATGATGAGTGAAAGAAATGCTAACAAGGTTCAAATGTGAAATTTACCTCTTTCCTTAAACTCTAGCTCTCCATTTCCAGAGCTGCCCAGACACCTTTGCTGAACCACTCCAACTAACCTTAATGAGAAACAAACATATCTTCTATTTTGAAAAATGGAAAGAAAACACATTAAAAAGTGTCATTTAGTTTTTAACCAGAAATGAATGCAGCTAAGGTTCTCTTGAGGGTCCCAAGGTACTTGGCATAGTCAAAGATTGATGAAGTTAAGCAAACAATAGTTTTGTCTGGTTTGTTGATTTTGGAGGAAAGTGTTTAATATTTGAATAAAAAAATACTTTGAGAAAAATGTCTGGTTTTATTTGAACTTGAGTAAATACAGTTGTTGAGGTAATTTTAGCAATCATTTTAATTGAAATTTTACCATAATAGGTTAAATATTACAAAACTACATTTAATTATTTCCTCCATCCACCCCTCCCCCACTATTCCAGATGCCAATGTGGAACTCAGCTTCTTATTCAAATTTTCTTTGCTTTCAAGCCACAATCTACTATAAAAGGGCAAGGATAAAAAAAAAAAAAAAGAAGAGAGGAAAACAAAGGAAGAGAAGACACAGAGACTAGAAATGAACAATTCATTGAGTTCTACATTATTAATCTGTATGTAATAAGTGTCTGAATTCTCACACCAACTATAGAAGGGACAGTTTAAAAAAATACACCTGTGAAATGAAGCTGAAGAATTCTCAGTAGGTTCCACAGCGTCTGGATTATAGCAAGTCATCAATACAGGCAAACCTACGCTATTATCTGGCACTGCCCCATGAAGCAGAATATTATATGATAAAATACAAGGATTTGCCAAATATTTCATTAGCACCCAATAGAACAAAGATCTGGAGAAAAGAATTGGAAGAAGTGTCCCTAACCATAGCTGGATGATTTGGAAGACATCATAAACCTTCCCTTCCATCTAGTCCATTCATCTGCCATATGAAATTATTCTTTTCTTCCCTAACCACAAAGTAATCTCACAATAATAAATGCTTTCAGCATGAAATTTCTTCAGAAGGAACAGGGTTCTAAAAATATGCTATTAAAATTAAATATGTGATAGTTTTAAAAATGTTTCATTATAATTACTTAGAGAAATTACTGAGAAGCTAAAATAGATATTTTCATAATAGAACAATAAAGATATTGGGTCAGAAGATCTAATCTATGGGAAAGCCTACTTTCTAGATCCCTGATGAATGCTTTTTTTTTGTTTCCCTTGCTGTGTTTTCAAAGCTGATAATCTTAAAAAAATATGGGTAATGATTGATTGATCAACTCTATTTATTATAATTTATAGGAATTTTTAATATCCCCAAACCCTCTTATTATTAATGAATTAGTGAATCTTTTTTTTTTCATTACTGATAGATGGATTTGGATGGTTTTGTTTTCATTTTTTCAAGAATGATGAAAGAGGATGAAGATAAAATGCTAATAAGTCATAGGTTTCTTTCATAAGTAGACTCCCCTTTTTAGGACCTCATGATTATACAGAAGATGCTCAAGGTTTCCAAAGCCAAAGGGGCCGTCCTATCTTTATTTTAATCAGCCAGCTTAATTGTACTATTTCTATATTCAATTTATTTTGGAAATGTTTTATTTTGATGTATTTGGCACGGAAATTCTGTTTTATTTATCATGCTACCATGTTAGGGATCAAGTGTTCCGAAGATGCATATTTATTAACACAGCTTATGATATAAGGTAAGTGCTCACTTCTTAAAAATCATGCAAAAACATTTTCTTAATTCCAATTTTATATAATTGAGCATGTCCAATTACAGTTCAACATAGCTGTATAGCTGGGTGTCCCAATATCAATTTTTTAAAAATTTGTTTGTTTTTGTCATTTGTTCACTGAAGTAGTGGGCGCTCACGATATGGAGCAACTTACAACAAATTTACAGGAATAGGACCTGGACAACGAGTCCACAGCCTAGTAAGTGAGTTTAAACCAATGTAGACAGTGAGTTTAATCCACTGGAAAGATAAATAGTTGTGTTAAGACTGGGGCCACCATCTAGGACTTCATGCCATAGGCAGCATGGACCATCAAAGAAGGCCATTTGACAAAAGGCACAAAGCTGCAAAGTCCAGGGAAGCAAGTAGCAGGTGTTTTAGTTTGCTGGAAATAATAGGCTGGGCAAAGAGTCGTGCCTAGGATAAAAACAAAAGGGATTTATGGGAGCCTGATTTTAGATGGTTACCAGTGTCTGAACAAGAAGCACTGCACACCTTTCTACAGTCAACAGGGCCCTCTTAATTAAAGCTTCAGAGCAGCAGAGAAACATGATCAGAGGCTGCTTGAGAAAGATGCCCAAAATCCTAACGAGTAATCTTGGCTACACCACTTCACTGTGCCATGGCTCATGTTTTGCATCTATATCAGGTAATAGAAAAAAAATATTTGTGCTCTTTTTTTTGTGTGTGTGCAGGAGGTTCAGAAGAAAATCTGCTTATACCATCTTCCATGTCAATCACAAAGATTAAGACAAACCCTTCCAGGAAATGATGTGTATGCTAGATTTTTAAAAAGAAAACAAAGACAGTCAATATACTTTATTTTATCACAGGGTAGTTTTAACTCCAGAAAGCATATTTTCCTTTAAAATATGAAGAGAAAAAGATTTTCCAGTGATACCAACCCCAAATCTTTGTTATTTTCTCATAAGAAACTTGTTAAACACAATTAAACCAATGTAAATGGCTCTGTTAGCATATATAAAAATAGAGAAAAAGAAAAGAAAAAAGAACACAGAAACAAAAAACAGGCAGCAAGAAGTCAAGCAATTTCATTTAGTTTGCACTTTGTACCACAAATCCTTTCCTTTCCTCCCACCTCCCCTCATTGGGAATAGTTTGCCACAATCTGATGACTTATTTAAATGGAGGGATTTTAGAAGTCTAAAATATTAGGATCCTTTATTAACTTTTACATTTTATGGAGAAAAAAGAGACAAATCATCTGCTTTCCCAGGAAACACAAAATCTCCTCTTGTGCTCACAAGTTCTGTTTAAACCCTCAGCATTCATAGGCCTTCTGTATGCATAGCAAATGACTTGGTTTCTCACCCACATCAATTCTTTATTTTATTTCAACATTTTAGGGAGCACGACTTAAAGATAAAAAAAGCTGGGCTCAGTGGTGCATGCCTGTAATCCCAGCAGCTCAGGAGGCTGAGGGAGGAGGATGGAGAGTTCAAAGCCAGCCTCAGCAACTTAGTGAGGCTCTGAGCAACTCGGCGAGACTCTGTCTCTAAGTAAAATATATAAAAGGCCTGATTAAGCACCCCTGGATTAAATCCGTGGTACCAAAAAAAGAGAGAACTTGTCCCCAGTAGCTAGTGGCCTGTACCATTTTTCAGGCTACTACTTAATTTCATTGCAAAGAAGGGCAGGAGCCCTAGGTCCTTCCCTCCAGGCATGTCTCTGTTCATGCAGTCCTCAGGGCTCAGGATGCAAGGCTGTCCCAAGGTGTGACCTAAATGACTGCAACATGATACTATCTTAGTTGGTTCCTGTCTACAATACGAAATGGAGAGGAAATCCTTCTTTACTGAAAGAAAACCAGGATTCTTTTTTTTTTTTAAAGAGAGAGAGAGAGAGAGAGAGAGAGAGAATTTTTAATATTTATTTATTTTTTTTAGTTTTGGGCGGACACAACATCTTTGTATGTGGTGCTGAGGGTCGAACCCAGGCCGCACGCATGCCAGGCGAGCACGCTACTGCTTGAGCCACATCCCCAGCCCCAAGGATTCTTGACAGCATACATTCTAAAGAGTCCCAGGAAAAGACCACAACAAAGAGATAGCTTTAAAATAGAACTCATTTTATTTTTTTCCCACAATTATATTAGAATACGTTCCCTAGAGAATGTCTAGAGTCTTTAGAAAAAATAAAAAAAGAAATCACTCTTAATTCCAGAATACAATAATAACAAATATCCTAGGTAGTTTAGTAGTTTTCTTTCCAGGTTTTATGTGCATGGCATTTTTAGAAATAATTTTTTATCAAAAATTAGTACATATGCAAAAAGTAGACAGATCCCAAGTGTATACTTAAAGAAATTTTTTTAATGATGTAAACAACTTATATGCATGTCACTCAGGTCAAGATAATGGATATTACCAGCTACCTAAAATCTCAAAGGTGACTTGATGAGTGTGTCATTAACCTCACAAATTAAGCACAATCCTGATTTCTAACACCAGAGATTATCTTCTCTTATTTCTGAACGTTATATAATGGGATTATGCAGTATGTGCTCTTTGGTATGAAGCTTCTTTCATTAATATAATGTTCGTAAGATTCATTTACATTATGTGTATATTCCATTCCAAAAATATACCAAATGAATTTATTTCTCCATTCTGTACTTGAGGGAGATTACTTCAATTTGAATAAGTATGGATAGACTTTCATTCCTTTAAGGTCCATTCCTTTTAAGTTTTTTTTTTTTTAATTTTTTTTAAGGGTGAGGTCTTTCAGATAAAATGATTCAAAAAGTTGCCATTTCCAACAAGGCCTCTCTACTTTGGCAGACCCTGAGCTACAACTTTTTCTCCCTTATCATCACTGTACTGCTGAGAGCTGTGCCTTGCTCCTTATCCTCTTAGCAGCTGTCTTTTGAATTTCCAGGCACAGTCCATATATTGGAAAAAAGATGGAGGAGGGGGACACAGCAAGAGATGTGTCTGTTTCCCTTCTTTACAAAACTTACTCAGGTTAATCAAGTTCTGACTGCCTGTTGCCCTGAATTACTTCCATTCTGATTTGAGTAGCCAAAGAAGCTTCGTTAACAAACATTAAAATATTCCTCTTTTCATGCAGAAGCCTTTAATGATATTATTATGATGATTTTTCCATAACATAAAATATTTCTGTTCTTTTACTTAATGCCTTATATAGCAGTCATCAAGCTTTTATATTGTTAAAAAACAACAAACAGAAGTAGAGCAAAATGAGTAGCTCTGTTTAACAAAGAAAGGGAAAAAAACCCAGTTTTTGACTGGCTGTGCACAGTTAGTTTTGATAGAGGTTGTGCTAATTTATTTTGATCAGAAATGATTTAATGCTTGAGCTCTGTTGCTTGGATATGGGAGAAAAACTGCTCACATTTTGAAGATATTTTCTTAGTCTACTTGGGCATATTAAACAACTGGTTCTCTATTTTAAAATCTAGAAAAGCAGCTATATTTTAAGGCTCTTCAAGGTAGATTTTAATTATATAAAATGACTTCTAATAAAATTTATAATAATTATAAGAATTTAAAATCCTGGTTCTTTCCCCCTTTTATGCAAATTTAAAGATTTTTCCAGTTCTTTTTCTCTGTATAACATAGCAAGGGCACCTCTTCACCCTGCATCCTGATTTTTGCAAATACTTATACAGTGCCCCTTTATTGTGCAGGAGGAAGAAAGGCAAAAGGTGGTAAATTTGATAGAAGCTGTAAAGAAGTGATCTTGCTCCAAACCTTTTTTGCAACCTTCATGTTAAAACATTTGATGGCATTAAATATTGATAATGATACTGCCTCAACAGAATATATGTGAGCTACCTAAAAATAAGGAGAGGCCAGTTTATTGAGGTCAATTATTTTACTCACCAACTTTGTGCAAAGCAGTTAATTCCTGGAAATCCTCTTCCTCTTCTCCCTCATCTTCCTCATCTTCATTAGAGGCAACCAGGGCGGTAGCAACATAATGACCCAGCTGAGGTGGGCTCTGGAGTTGAAGTCCTGGAAACCTCACAATTTCTAATTCCTCTTCTTCACCCTCCAGCTCGTCATCATCTAAAGCTAAGACCATAGAGGAAATGCTGGGTTTCACATGTGGATTGGAAAGGGAAACACTGATCAAGTGTGGACAGAGCAGTGAGGATTTGAACCAAGCAGCCCAGGGGAGGTCACCAAAAGGCAAAGCACTTTGAGATTGCTAGTTCAAATGTCTATTGTAAAGGAAGGGGAAGCTACTGGGAGTTGAAAGTGAGGGAGAGAGAACAAAAGGGGAAGAGAGAGAGAGAGGGACAGGGAGAGGAAGAGAGCAAGAGGGAGAGGTAGAGAGGAAAAAGGAGGTAGAGAAGGAAGGGAGGGAGGGAGAGATGAAGGGAGGGAGGAAGGAAGGGAGGAAGGAAGGAAGGAAGGAAGGAAGGAAGGAAGGAAGGAAGGAAGGAAAGGAGGGAGGGAGGAAGGAAGGAAGGGGAAAAGAAACACAAACAGGAAGCAGGAAGGAAAGAAGGGGTAGGGAAGAAGGAGGGAGGGAGGGAGATCTCAGATTATGAAGATAGAAAGGGGAAGACACTGAGTTGAGGAATGTGTGGTTTTTGTTGCTCTTGAAAGCAAGGTGAGGGTAGAGGCAGTTTAGAAAAGACAAAAGAAAATTCTTTAGTGACTCACAGATGCAAGTTTTCCTGTCACTTCCAATTCTATAGCCTTCAGCACAGGTGCAGTCGTAGGTTCCCACAGAATTGATACATAGTTGGTCACAGACTATGCTGACATCCAGACACTCATCCACATTTAGGAGGATGTAAACAACATCTGCTTTTTGTGTTGTTTTTGTGGCCTTCATTAGCCAATAACAGCACACTGCCATCTAGAAAGCAGGCATAGCCCCCCAATTCTTTCTCCACTGTACCCCGCCAATTCTTTTTTTCTTTGCTTATTTCCAAGCTTACCATAGCTTATCTATATAAGTAAGGTCTTTCTGAGACCTTGATTATGAGAGTTAGATAAAGAACATAAAACTTAAATTCCATGATTTTAGGCTCTGCACCATTTTGGAGGATGTTCATTCACTCTTGAATTCAAATATCGGATAGAACACTTAACTCTGTGCATATATGTGCACAAGGATTGTAGAGAATTTTAGAGATTAAAGAACTCTAGTCTCTGACCTCATATGACTTAGTGGTTTATGACCAATCTGAGTCCAGACTTTGGTCAATGTGTACAAGATACTAAAAATTCACCAATGAAGCTGTATTTCTAGGCTTTGCCTGAGATTACAGATAGATTTTCCATTTGGATACGTGTACACAAGTATGTACATTCATGCCATACAATCATTTCTTGGCTCACTCTGCTGAAGAGCAGATGGTACATAAAATTCAAAATTTTTTGTTGGCTCTGTTAATTGGCTACAGTGTGGTAAATGGTAATATACTCTAGTATGTGTAGTATATATAGACTTCAGAGTTGTGTGGGTTTTGCTGTTATCTATACTGCAAGGCTGCGGGGGTGGGGGGGCTTGCTATCTATATGGAAAAAAAAGATCTCAACAGAATTCAGGTAATTGTTTCTTTAAGAAAAGAAACATTATTTTCTCTGAGACATTGAAGCCATGTATTTGACCAGTTATTTGCGTAAAGATCAACATTCTGATCTTTGCTTTGATTTCAAGAAAAATATAGTTTGGAGTAATAGTGATTAAAAATGAAAACTTAAAGATTATACATTAAAGGTAACTTTTTAAAGAAAATCAAGCAATGACTTATGTGACCTAATTTTAATTGAATAAAGTTAACTGATTCTACTCACTATAGTCAAATGCCCCTATATCAAAAAACAGACAAGAAAACATAAGCTAGAAATCACCTGGAAATTAAGTTAGAAAATTGTAAGATGATTTATCTTAAAACATACATCAGCTATACATTAATATCAGATATATACAAGGGATTCTGGTACAGAATTATCATGAACTGATAATTGCTTTGCTATTGATACTCTTGTCATTGGTTAAAATGACTTTCAGTCAAGTTTGCTGTGGATGATTCCTATGGCACTGGGCTGTAACCTTCCAGAATCTCTTAATTGCTTATGTGTGTATATGCATGTATATGTGTATGTGTGTGAGATGGAGTGAAGGGTATCATGCACTAATGAATATGATGATAACAATAGCTACTTTTAGCTGAGTGATTTCTGTATGCCAACCATTGTACTTTCATTTATTACTTTTAAAAATTTACTTCACTAATCCTAATACTGCCTTCATTTTAAAGATGAGAATCTGAGGTTCACAGAAGTTGGAGCTGCCTAAGCCAACACCATAGTTTAATGGTAGAACCACATAGAAATCCAATCTCTTTTTAGTGTCTCAGCGCTCTACCTTAGAGTAGAGGTAGAGTCGTCCTTCACTGATGGCCCCATCACATCCATTATTGCATGTTAGATCTCAGAAATTTACCATCACATCCACAACCGTCCAGACTGATCTGAAAGCCTTCCTGACAATGGCATTCGTAGCCTCCTAAATAGTTGGTGCAGAGCTGGGCACAGCAGGCCTCTCCGTTCTCACACTCATCGAGATCTGCAGGGAAAAGGACACTCCTGTTATTGCAGAGATAGGAGTTTAGCAAACCTAAGGAAGCTCTGAGAAGCCTCGTTTCCAAATTAAAACAGTGTTGCTACTGTTTTCTCTTTCTCAGGTCATATAGTACAAACACGGAAGAAACTGTAACACAAAGATAATAAGACCTACTTCTGGCTTAGGTTTCTAGCATGTTTCTTCTATGCCTGTTATTTATTTTAGAACAATGTAAATAATCTTGAAATGCATTTATAAGAACAAGAGAAGAAAACTCTGCTATTTTTTTCTAATTCAAACAGCAATTCGAATGAATAAACCTGAAGAATCAAAAAACAGCTTGAAAAAGATGAGACAAAGAATTCCATTTAGTAGCATTTGACAGCTACAGAAAGGAGACTATCTTAAACTCCACAATGTGCTTGTTCTTCTAGAACTTCAGATCTCAAAGTGCTCTCCAGCAAAAGTTCCTTTCTCACACAACTGGGAAGAGAAGTGGTAATATACTCCTGAGAGAGGACAGAATGTTTATTTAACATATTGTGTTTTAACACATAGAATAGTTCAGAACATTTGTTTGAACATTTAGGTGATGCTTGACTAGGATGAGTGAAGTCTGGGTTTTTTTTGTTACAACTATGACATTGTTGCCTTGTCATGCCCAGCCCAATGAGCAATTTTCTAAATGATGATCTTTAAATCTCCTGCAGTAAAATTATTCTAGAATTCCAGAAGCCTGAATGTTTCTTCCTAAAACACAATTGCCCTGGGGAAAATAGAAACATACCAGAAGATGTCAAACTAAACCCCTCAGCCAAAGAGTAATCTCTTTTGCCTTTGAAGTGCTCCTTTTTAATATAATGACCAAAGAGGAGCAACAAACACCTGCTTCTGCTTTCCTTAAGCTGGGCTCCTGGGAATTGTGTGGTCAAGGTGTTTGGCTTTAAGCCCTTGGTTCAATTCAGCTCTCTCTGTTAAGTTGGGTGGTCTGTCACTGCTGAGTTTACAAAATCCCATTGCTCCATAACTACATGAGCAGCCACAGATAAAAAAGGGTCAGTGTCTCAATTAACCTGGGAAAAGGTACCGAACAACGCAAGGAAATGAAGACAAGAGACAGAAAGGAAAGAAAATGCAATCAGTCAATCAAGGTGAGGGGTCAACATAAAATATCTAAATGAAGGTCATTTGGAGACAAAACATGCTTTCTCCTGTAAAATATGATAAGCACTTTCACTTTAGATGAGTTTTTATTGGTGCATTGTAATTGTACATAACAGTGGGATTCATTGTTACATATTTGTACGTGCACACAACAGAACAGTATAATTTACTCAATTTCATTTATTAAAACTTCTGCCTTTTAGACAAAATAGCATGAACTTGGAGGATTAAAAAAAGTTCAAAAATATAATTGTTTTATTTCATCTAAAATATTACCCTTTATTTTATTTTATTTATTTATTTTTTAATTTCCAGATTTTTAAAGAAGACTTCTTAGCTACCACCAGAGCCTCCAAACATACAGGTCTCAAATAGCAAGATGCTTAATCGCCTCTTATAATTGGAAAATAATCCCCTTGTTCTGACTGTTATTTTATGATTCATTTTGGATTCTTATTCCATTATCATTCCTCAGGAGCTATTTCTAGATTCTTTCATATATACCATTTTCAATTCTAAATTCATCTGTAGCCCCATTCTTCCTCTACCACAAACCTTTCTTAGACTGCCCTGGTACTTCAGCTTTACATCCCTGGTTTTCTAAATTTCTTGATTTCTTTTCAGATTACATTTGCTGATATCTTCACTGACTCATTTTTCCTTTTAATTTTCCTCCCTTATGATGATCATATTTTATCTAAATTGGACAATGTTATCAGATATTGTCTCACTATGGACACATACTGCACCAGTTACCCGTACAGAAAAATTTAGCCCTAATTAAAAGTAGAGCACCAATTGTAGCCAGGCAAAATAATTAAACATTTCAGGTCTGACTTCTGAAAAGCATCATCTTCTTTATCTAATTTACAGTTACTTGTTAAAGCTCAGTAAGTTAGAATTAAAAACATATTTTCTAATAACTGGATAATTGTTAAATTTATTAAGTTTGTTGCTGGTTGGATGCTTGCATGTTATAAATAGTAGTCTTTCAAATTGTGTTACAACTCTATCTAGGTTGCAGCACTGATAAGTTTTCCTATTCTGGCAAGACTGGTTGACCATTTGCATATTGGCTGAGTTATTTTCACATTTCTTTGTACATTCACAATTTAAAAAAAATACTTGATACTAAAATAAGCTAAAAATTCTTTCATTTCCTTCATGCATAAATGTTTTTACAAAGCATCCATGACTTTAATCTGTTCCCAGGCAAATAAGCAAAGTATGTATATATGCACTCCAAATGAATCACTGCCTTTTACACTAAGTGAATATTTGTCTTTATAAATAAGTATTTTTTATCATTGGAAAATGAAATAAATTTGAAATACCATAAAGAATGTAACACTATCATGTTGACTGCTGAAATCTCATAAATATGCAATTTTCTGCATTTTGACCCTGGCAGATGCTATTTTTTTCTAACTGTAAATAAGAACTTTACTGAATTGTACTTTTCAAAGAATAAAGAAAGACATCAATTATAATTTGCAAAGACAAGATTTAGTAAAATTTCAGTTTCCCTTATCTAGTACTCAAATAAGGAATACAGATGGAAGGAAGGAAGGGAGGAAGAAAGGAAGAATGGAGGAAAGAAGGAAGTAAGGAAGGAAGGAAGGAAGGAAGGAAGTCAGATAGTCATTAATTTTCCATAAATATGAACATTGCATGGTAGGAAAAAAAAAAACAAGATTTTTTTTCATTATACAAAAAGAGACAAGAAAAACAGTTGATTTCCATAAGGTAACCACTATCGACTCAGACAGCAATGTAAAAGGCAAGGTTGGATCAAGAAATATAAGTAATGTCAGTGTTTTTCTTAAATAATTTATGAAACCAGATTACTGCAAAATATCTTGAGATTCATCTTCTCCCATCAATCAACCAAGATTTAAAAAAATAAAATAAAACCTGCAGTTCTTAAATCATAGAATTTTACTTGTTTATTTATACTTCAGATTGTCTCTCACCCTAGTGAATAGCATGAAGTGGACCAAAGATTTTTTTTATCATTTACATTATAATTTTAAAAAGAGCATCAAAAAAGAAGAGAAACAGATACAGTATCTTGACAAGTGATGGCAAATCACTGTTTAGGGGCTTGAAAGTGTCCTCAGAACCAAAGCCCATACTAATGTGATTTGATGCTCTGTCTTTACAAAAGATATTCCTTCTCCCCCCCTGCCCTCCCCTCCAAAATAAAGGTCTTGATTAAATATTTCATTATGATGGAAGGACAGGGTGGAATATATTCTTATCATTGTCTCAAATGATATAAATTCTAATAATATGTCAGGAGAGCTTAGCCATTAAGAATAGGTTTGGATTGGGATGTTTAAAATGATTGTCTTCCAAAGTTTTCTTTTGTAACATAGTAACCTGGTGTTTTAAAGTTGAATATTCATCTAAATCTTTACTAACTTGAAAACCAGTACATTTGATTTAGTTTCTGTTTGAGGCATGGGGCACATGATACCATCTGTTGTTGGAATATGAATCACATGAAATGGTTAGGTAGACCTTGGGATATTTTCCTGAATTAAATTATTAAGCCCATATATATTGTTAAAATGCTTTTAATCTCCTTAATTTCAAGGCAATATCTAATTGTAATGATATCTTCTGCCAAGAGATCTTTCCTTCACATTTATTTTGTAGCCAGAGACACTATCCAATCTAGTTCTCCTTGAAGTTTGAGAGATGTGTCTCACTTTACAGCAATGAGCATCAAGATGAAAGAATTAAATGAATCCAGGGCAACTTTTGAATGAAGATGGCATTGACCAAACATTACCTATGCACGTTTTCTCATCCGAATCAAGCTGGTGTCCATGGTTACAGGAACAAAGGGGCCCACCAATTGCATGTTCACAGTGATGGGAACAGCCACCATTGTTCTTTTCACAGCTATTGACAATTTCCAATTCAATTCCTTTCCAAAACAAGCAAAAGATGATCATTAACATAACAAAAGAGAAACCTGAATATATGTCAACAATGAGCACACTTTCTCTGTTGAGAGGATGACAAACTTTATTGGAAATTTATCAACACTCTGTACATTTAAAAGTAAATGTCTGAGAGCTATTTAGCATTGTAAATATCTATACCATATTGAAATACTAATAAAGCTATAAATAATGTTAAGTTGACCAGATGATGCAGAAAGATGAAGATAAGCCCATCAGTGATTATTAAACACATAAGTAAGGTAACTTAGGGAATTCTCAGTATCTTCAAGATACAAAAGTACACGTATTGAATCAACAACCAGAAAGCAAATAAGTTGTTTTCCAGCTGACATTTCTTTCTCAGCTAATTGTATGTTATTATCTGTCCTTTTTTAGGGTCTACAAGTACATGAAACTACTGTTAAAAATAGCCTTGGGACAAAAGTATGTAAGTAACACCAGTGAATTAGCTGATCACATGTAAGTAGTGTCAAGTGGGTATATTAGTCAGCTTTGATGTATATGACTCATTTGTAATGTTAACATACTATTACTTTGAAAACCAATTTGCCAATCCTGGAAGAGGCTACTAATTGGGGACATACTAGTGAGCACTGGCTTCAGCATATGGATGTCAACTGTCCTGAGCATGCAGGTATTACAGCCTGAATTTCTAAGTGAGGAGATGAGAAATAAGAAAAGATTTACCATGTTACCAATATGGAGTTTAGATAGTCTGACTGCTGTTTTTAACTATTAGAGTCCATGTTCCTTCATCTGTGTTGTGTGGACACAGCTTTTCTACTGAGTGTCTATACTGATTCATTCCCTTCCCATCTTAACTGATGAATCCTTTGGAAGAAGATAGGGGGAAAAGAACAGGATAAGAGTATAGGATTGTGATACTTCTCGAAAGCACAAATCATCAACTGCCTAGATATTGGCTAGAATTTCAGAGATCAACCTTGATGATCCTTGATCCACAGCTTCGAGTTCTGGGCAGACAGTAGCCCTGCACGCTCCCAAAGCATCCGGTGCACATCCCTGTCATTGTGTTCAATCCACTGTGCCATCATCATCTTGCATTACCCAGCTCATAACAGATGTTCAAAATGGGTTTTGAATGATTGAATAAACTAAAGACGGATTATGCTAATCAATTATTGTTGAAAGCAAGAACCCTTTGGGGTTTAGAAACAACTAAACTAGTTGTTTTGTCCGAAGAAAATCGGACAGCCAAAAGAAAGATTAAAATTGTAAAGGAAACTGATTTTTTCAAATATTTTAAAATATACATTTGGGATCTATATTTTAACTTATGGGTCTGGTAGTGAAGGTAGGTATACACATCTCTATGAAACAGAATTGGGATTTTTTTTCTTCCTTTTTACAAATGACTTCTATTGTCATTCTTACATTATTTTAAAGTATTTAAAAATCATATTAGATATCTGACAGTTCATCAAGTCTCACTCCAATCAGAATGGCAGCTATTATGAATATGAACAACAGTAAATGTTGGTGAGGATGTGGGGGAAAAGACACACTCTTACACTGCTGGTGGGACTGCAAATTGGTGCAGACAATATGGAAAGCAGTATGGGGATTCCTTGGAAAATTGGGAATGGAACCATCATTTCACCCAGCTATCCCACTCCTTGGTGTATACCCAAAGAACTTAAAAACAGCATACTACAGAGACACAGCCATATTAATGTTTATAGCAGCACAATTCACAATAGCTAAACTGTGGAACCAACCTAGATGCCCTTCGATAGATGAATGGATAAAAAAAATGTGGCATATATACACAATGGAATATTACTCAGCAATAAAAGAGAATAAAATCATAGCATTTGCAGGTAAGTGGATGGAGTTAGAGAATATAAAGCTAAGTGAAGTTAGCCAATCCCCAAAACCCAAATGCCAAATGTTTTCTCTGATATAAGGAGGCTGATTCACAGTGGAGTAGGGAGAGGGAGCATGGGAGAAATAGAGGAACTCTAGATAGGGCAGGGGGGTGAGTGGGGCAGGGAGGGGGCATGGGATCAGAAATGATGGTGGAATGTGATGGACACCATTATCCAAATACATGTATGAAGACACGAATTGGTGGGAACATACTGTGTATACAACCAGAGATATGAAAAATTGGTGCTCTATATGTGTAATACGAATTGTAATGCATTCCACTGTCATATGTAAATAAAAAGATTGATATAAAAAAAGGAAATGTTGATTGCTAAGAACATTTAGAGAATTGCTGGTATTAGAAGTTAGATCTCCCAGGACAGTTTTACTAATATATAATGTTATCTTTCCCAGATTGCTTTCATGTAGTTAGAGTTTAGATAAATACTTGTTTTAAAATTTCTTTTTTTTTTGAATTATACTATTAAAGTTAAATGATTTATTATATTTATTTGAATAGTTAAACAATGCAAATTAAGACTTAAAAATAACATCAAAACTTTTGTTTACAGATGAGAAATATGAGGTTCAGGAAGGATTAAGAAAACAGAGTTAATAAGAAGGAGAGTCTTCCATTTCAGAAGGGTTTTCCTTTGTCATATTGAAGCTAGAATTAGAGAGGCAGTCAGTGTAGATAGGTAAACTGAGTCAGGTCGGATCAAGGAGGTCAATTTGAGTGAGTCTGGGAAGTTGAAGACTGTCCCCTGAGGGATCTTATCAAGAACCTGCCCCTGCTCCAAACTGTTGCCAAGGTAATCTGTCGCAGGATTTCTCCTCCCTACAGGGAGCTATAAGGTTGTTACTGTGTCTTTGGCTACTCCATCCTGCTCTTCCCTCTTCAGCCCACCTTTCCCACCTTTTGGCCATCCCAAAGAGCATTCCTGGGCTTAGTGGCCTATACAGGAAGGAGAAAGGAGTAGGAGGCAGGAGAACAAAGCAAGCATAGGACATATAAAAAGGGCAGAACACCTAGCTTCTTGGGATACCATGATACCAGCTATGGCCCCCTTCTCCCTCCTGGAAGAAGCCTCTGTTACCCCTTTTAAAATAAACCCTGCTTTATATGCTTGCTCAGCGTGCTTCTCTAATGTTCAGACTTAAACATGGGGGGAAGCAGGACTCATCACTGGTAACGGGCGGTATCAATATGTGTTAACAGAAAATGATTTGAGTAGCAGGGCAACCTATTTCACTGAAAGGTATTAATAGTTCTAAGGGAGGTCGTATGAAAGTAGAAAGAACACAATATTTAAAGTCAAAAGACCTGGCATTTGCAGGGTGTACAAGAAGTTTGCACTCCTGTAATCCTAGTAATCGGGGAGGCTGAGGTAGGAGGATCTCAAGTTCAAAGCCAGCCTCAGCAAGAGTGAGATGATAAGCAACTCAATGAGAAAGATCCTGTCTCTAAATAAAATACAAAATAGGGCTGGGGATGTGGCTTAGTGGCCCAGTGCCCCTGAGTTCAATCCCTGGTACCCAAAAAACAAATAAACAAACAAAAACCTGGTACTTTAAGGCTCTGCAATAATAGCAAATTATTTTTTTAATCTCTCATTCTCAACTTTTACCAACTATTAACATAGGGATTGGGTTATGTCAATGTTTGAAAACTAGTGGTCTGCAGAGAGAAAGAATTTGACCCCTAATATGTTTTGAAAATTTTCATAAAATTCTGAATGTTTATATTTTTTTTCTCCTTTCCTTCCACCTTTCCTCCCTCCTTCCTTCCCTCTCTCTCTTCTTCCCTTTCTTTTTTTTTTAAACTAGAAATTGAATCCAGGGCACTTAACTACTTAGCCATATTGCCAGCCTTTTTTATTTTCAGTTTCACTAAGTTGCAGAGGTGAGATTTGAACTTGGGATCCTCTTCCTTAGCTTCCTGTGATGCTGGGTTTACAGGTATACCCTACAGAGCCTGGTTTACCTTTTCATAAAAAATGAAAAGTCTTCTATTTTAAAAAATAAATTAAAAAGCTAATAACCTATAGTACAGTTATTCCAAAAAATAATTTTGCACTTTCATATAAATCTAAATACACTCTTATCTTATTACTTTGCAATTCTAGTCCTGGGGTATGTTTATGCAAGAAACCATATAAAAATACTTACAGCAGTTTTCTTCATAAATTACCAAAAAACTGAAAAAAAAAAAACTTCAATGTCCTTGAAGGGGTGCATAATAACCTAGCTATGGTATATCCATATAATAGCCTACTACGCACCCCCAAATAGAACTCTTTGGTGAGCAGCAACTTAGCTGACAATCAAAGGCCTTATGCTGGATGAAAGGTTCTATACCTTGTGACTCCATTTATCTGACATTACTGAAAAAACAAAAAGCCAGTGATGGAGAACAGATCCGTGGTTGCCAAACGTTAGGGGTAGGGAACAGAGAGCAAGCCACAAATACCTCAGGGAGTTTTCTGGGATTGATGAAAATGTACTTAATTCTGATTGCAAATAGTAGTTAAGTAAATCTATGCCTGTGGTAAAATGGATAGAACTATATAATAAAAAAGAAAATTTTACCATCTGCTAATTTAAAAGATTCAATTAGGAGAGAAGATAATCCTGTCTGGATCCCAGAGCTTTCTCCAGTGGACCTCACACTGCCTGATTTCCAGCAGTACTTGGTATCTTTGGCCAAGTTCTTCCTTCTACCTTTTCTTAGATTGCCTTTCAGGAAATCATACTTTTCAGGTTTTCCTCATACTTTCCTGGACATTTCAGCCTTTCCTGACCCTCTGTCATATTCTAGTTGCCAGGTGCAGAGGTCACCAGCCTCAGTTCTCTGTCCATGCCTCCAGATGCCCTCACTTGGTAGGTGATCCCATTCTTGCTTAAGGCCTAACTACTACTAACCAGCCTTGCCTTTTATAAACTTCTAGATTGTTCTATCTAGATAGAATATAGGCAGAAACTGCCCACTTCTCAGATCTATTTGATCTCTCAAACTTCACACAATGAAGATAGAACTCATGATTTCCAAATATACCACATCTCACTGTCCAATACTCTTTTTCCATGGAACTCCACATTTTGGAAGTAGTCATTCCCATTCACCTCCTTCCGGAAGACCCAAACCCAAGGGTCTTTGTTGACTCCTCTTTTCTTTACATTTTATTAGTAATACTCAGTTTCACTTACAAAATAAATCTCAAATCTGTCCTTGCCATCTCTGCTGCTATTTCTCAATTCAATCCACCACATAGCTATACTGGATGCTTAAAATAGAACTTTTACATACCCACACACACCCACTGTCAGCTCCCTGAAGTGTAGTTATACTATTGGTACATTGATAATTGTACACAATAGTGTGATTCATTGTGAGATGTTTGTACATGCATATGACATCATTTGGTCAATTTCATTCCCTAGTACATTCCCTTTCCTTTCCCTTCTTTCTTCCTTGATACTCTTCCTCTGCTCTACACTTACCCTTTTTATTTTCATGAGATCCCTTTTATCTCTGTAGCTTCTACATATCAAAGAAAACATATCACCCTTGACTTTCTGAGACTGGCTTGTTTTGCTTAACACGAAGTGTTCTAACTCCATCCATTTTTCTGCAAGCAACATAATTCCTTTATTCTTTTTGGCTAAAGTCACATGAACCTTTTTTTAAAAAATGAATATCATAGCACCTTACTGCTTATTCAGAACTACCCCTAATGCCTCCTCATCCCATTTAGAATAAAGTCCTAATTCTTGCTAACTTTTGCCCTGGCTCAATGGCCTTGTATGATGTGCCTCCTCCTACTCCCTGCCTACCATTCTGATTTCATTGCTTATTTATCTCCTTATTCACCACTTCTAGCCCAGACTGGCTTCTGACCAGTTTCCTGAACCCACTAAGCTCGGCCCTACCTTAGAGTTTTAGTTCTCACTGCTCTTGCTTCTTGGATCTTCTTTTCATTACAAACAGGCTGAATATCCCTTATCTGAAATGTGTGGGACCAAAATGTCTTCCATTTTAAACTTTTCAACTTGTAGAATATATACTTATATATAATGAGATATCTTGCAGATGAGACACAAGTTTCAACACGAAAATCATTTTTTTCCTAGCCACTTTATATGTGTGGCCTGAAGGTAATTTTACGCAATATTTGTAGTGCACCTGCGCTTTGATTGCATCCCACCACATGGGGTCAGGTGTGGAATTTTCCACTGTGCCATCATGTCAGGGCTCAGAAAGTTTCATATTTTGGAGCATTTGGGAGTTTGAATTTTTGAATTAGAAAGAGACAACCTGTATTATCAATATGTGTTGTGACAGAACATATTTATTTGATAGCTCTTCCATTTTCTATCTCTTCTGTATGAATTTACATTCTGTAAAAGGAATGTCTGACTTGTTGATCATTGTGTCTCTAGGCTGAGAACAGTGTCTGGCGCATGGTGGGTGTTCACAAAGCACTTGGTTAGTTGAGTCGGAGAATCCAGACACATTGACAGAGTGCTTGCTCCTTTTGGGCAACACTTAATAGGAAGTAAGTAGTAAGTGTCCTCTTTAGAACCAGAATTCCCTCTCCAGTTCAACACAGTTCCCATAGCTCTTTATTTCCTCATACTCAGCCTTCTTTACACATTTCTATTTAGTCTTGTGCTGGTCCCTGGAGTAGATTCTACTTAAAGAACTGGAACCTACAATACATTTTCCAATATGTATCAGAGTTTCAGGAGGGAAATCAGAAGTATCCATCTGAAGAATTGAATGTGGACTCATTTCATTCTTGCTGGTTTCCTGTGATATTGCATCAGTACAGTTCTATGTCTACTGATGGTAATTTAGTACAAATTAATGATAGTATAGTAACCTCTTTTAAAAAAATCTGGGACTAAGCCAGGCATGGTCATGCACACCAGTAATTCCAGCTAATTGGGAAGCTAAGGCAGGAGGATTGCTGCCTTGGTAACTTAGTGATATTTTGTCTCAAGATAAAAACTATAAAGGTCTAGAGATGTGGCTTTGTGGTAGATCATCCCTGGGTCTAATCCTCATTGCCGAACAAAAAATATATATGTGTACATATATATGTACAAACACACATACATGTGTATATATGTATACATATGATTATGCATGTGCATTTGTATATATATGCACATGAATAATCTGATTTATACATATATGTGTATATGTGCATAGATGTATATGTATATATGTATCAATATGACTAAAACAAGTTCAAACTCGTATCTATAGCGGCCTACTAGAAGTAATTGACATTTTGAGTTCTTGATCCACATGACAAATATGGCTTAATATCATACTGTTTTTTTTTAAATCATACTAAAAAATGATCCTCACAGATTCTCATAGGTAGCAAATAGATTATTTGTAATAAGTATTCATAAAACTCAATTTAAACGGTATTATGCATGTTGTTGAAGGAAGGCTTGTCTAACCATGCTATGTTTGGAACTTTCCAATTTCTAATTGGAAATCAGTGAGAGGTACTTCATAGCTCAGTGTGAGGATATAATGGTTATACTATAAAATGTTTTGAGACCCTCCTCAAGAAATTACATCAATATAAAACACTGTTTTCTAGGCAAAAGGTAAAGTAAGTCCCCTAAAATACACTTGTTAGATGATGGGCAATAATTCATTATTAAATATTACTATGCTCTGGAAAGATTTCCTCTGCATATAGGTTTTGAAACACCTCATAATACAAGTTTTCACCAAGAAAGCTTTATATGTGAGTAAATACTGAGGTCTGGTGATGACTTTGGGAAGAACTTAGCCAAATAGTCACATAAGGGAAATGAAAATTAAAATATATTTCTATTAAATGTAGTCAAGTATAGGGCAAATTGCTTTCCCAACTAAATTCTACAGAATGTCTATTATTCATAAATCATTACCAATAATTATCCCCTCTTTTATGATAACTGAGAATGCACCACTCAGACTACAAAAGGTTTATTTCATACATTTGTAAATATATTCACCCACTCAAACTGTGTCCATATTTAAAAACCAAATATTAAAAATAAAGGAAAACCCATCAACATTTTTCTCTTCCTTAAAGGATTCCTTAGGGCATTCAGGAAAAGACTGACTTTAGAAGTTGTATCTTAATCAGTAGTCAATTTTTCCTTGCCATCTTATTTAGTTTGTTCTTTAAAAGGCAAATATCACCTTAGCAAAAACTTCAGTCTACAAACAGTAGAAATATACCAGAAGACTTGAAGGCCACACTGGCAAACCAAGAACCACAGAATTTTATGCAGCGGAGACTAATGAATTCAGTGACCTTAATAATATCTCTTCAGGAGGGAGCTCAGTTAAAAATGCTAAAATACATATTCTATTAATCACCATATCTATGCCTCTTCTTGGTTAACAACAATAAAGAGACATGTAATGTATATAAACAGATGATGAAGTTGAAAGGGTAGTATATATAGAACTGAAAGACCCTCTTTCAAACCCAAGTTCTGTCACTTGCTGATTTTGTGTTATTGGGTTTTTGGCTTTAGTGTTAAATGGATAGTTTACAAAGATGGAAAAAAACGGAGAAGAACATCTCTGGGATGTAGACTTGTAAGCAGCAATTTGGTTTTGGCTCTATCAATTTTGGTTTTAGAAGTCATACAAATGAAGACATTGAGTATATAGTTAATTATATTCATATGTAGTTTAAACAAGAGAGACGTTGGAAATATTTGACATTGAAATAGAATACAGATGGAGAGGAAAGTATATTACTGCAGAAAGGAAATGAGAAATTTAAGAAGACTGAAGGTAGTCCACTGTGTTGAAAGATGCTGAGAGGCAAAGGAGTATAAAGCCAGAGAAACTGCCATTTAATCTGGCAACATGGAGGTCTTGCCTGACCATGGAGGGGTAGAGATGGAATCCTGATTAGTATGGGCTGTAAGATGAGAAAAGAGAGACACTGATCATGGTCATTAAAAATTTTGCTGTGAAAGTTCTACTGGGATGTGGGCCCATGCATGTGAACATACTTTCAAGATAGAAAACACTTGACCATGTTTCTAGGTTGATGAGAACATTCCAGAGGCAGAAATGACTATTCAGAAAAGAGGGAGATAATTGCAAAAGCAAAGCTATGGCGGTGTTAAGAGATAATGGAATCTAAACAAGATGGCTTTTGATAGAAATAGGGCCAACTCTTTCATACTAATAGGAGTGAAGGCTTCCCCATGTGATTCTAGGGGAGACTGGGAGATTGTTGGTAGGATAGATTGCCTACATTTTTGGATGAGGTCAGAGATAAGATGGAATAAAGGCAAAAGTATGGAAAGATTGTCAAAAAAAGATTTGGAAGAGCAAAGAGGGTGAAAGTGATATAATCTGGCATGATTTGTGGGTCCTGCCATGCTGCTTAATCATCTGAGTGTTACAGCATGAAGTTTAAAACAAAACCAGTTAGCATGTCTATGCTTTCAACACAGCAAAACTCATCTGCTAGGGTACAGATATGGAATAGAGAAAGCAGGGAAGAGGGCATTCAGAGAAGGTAGGATCAGAATATGGAAAATTTTATTGTCGATGGATGAAGACCACCTAAGAGGTAGAGATGAAGAAATCTGTCATAAACAAGAGAAAAACGTCTGTCATTTGAAAAAGAGGGTGGAAAAAAGTTGAGATGAATAAGGATGGGAAATACTGAGGAAGAAAACTTGAGGAATTTGTATCAGATAGTTCTAAGCTAAGTGAAATGGGAAATGTATTCATCCACAGATGAAAACCAGTAGGGAAACCACGGTTTCCAACCAACAGCAGCTACTACAGTGAGCTCAGCCCACTAACATGGCAACATATCCCTAATAAGGGGCATATTAAATTGTGTAACTGGACCTAGATAAGGAATAAGTTAAGGTCAGAGGACATGGATCAGATTTATTTGAAGAGAAGAGGTAGAGGGAAGAGTGAGAAAGACGGGAAAGTAGGATGAGCTGCTTAACCAGGCAAGCTGAGTGGAGATGGGGGAAGGAGGAAAAAAGCCAGTGTGGAAGACAGGCACCTGGTCCCCCACTGGGTCGAGCATGATATTGCAGCCTAGCATGTCTCCTGCAGGATGGTTCCTTCACTCCTTCTAGTTCCTTTGCCTTCAGTTTTACATTGAGTTTTGTAGTGATTAATAAATAACGCATGGCAGCAGTGATAAAGAAAGGCACTACTTCACAAAGAAGAGCTCTCAAGCCCAAGAGTCCCAAGTCAGAAACCCTGAGGGCTTAGTTCTTGCTCACCCACATGGCAGATCATTACACCAACCATTTTCTTCTGACTCTGAGCCCCTCTTTCTTTATCTGTAAAATGGAGGGAGATGGACTTCTTAGCCCTCACCCTGATCCTACCCCAGGGGGAAATTGTCAGGAGATTCTGCTTTGGCAAGATATGCAGTATTGTTCTTCTGTTTACTGCATTTATTTAGTACCAGTCAAACATACTTATTTCCTGAGCAGCAGTTGTGGCCACTTACTGTAACACTGATGTCCATCAGCTCCCAGCTCAAAGCCAGGGTCACAGGCACAAGTGAAAGACCCCACTGAGTTCACACAGCGATGACCACAGTGAGCAAGCCCTTCGGTGCACTCATTTATATCTGTAGTGAGAGAGACAATAGCCATGTCTTAGCAGCTCTAATTAAGACTTCTTTGTAAACTATAAAAATAAACTACCCTTCCCCCTCCATTTATCCCCTAGCATACAATGAAGTGTCAAATACCATATGGGCTCCATATTCTTAGTATGAAGAGGGCATTTATAAAAACCAACTTTCTCTTACTTCTACCTTTGGTCTTATGCTCATAAACACTTCTAGCTAGTAGAACCTACAATTATCTATTATTTTTTAAAAAAAAAAGAAAAGAAAAAAAATAGGTCCCTCAATAATACAGGTAGAAGTTAGTTATTAAAATTTGCCTTTAGGAATATATATCACACTGTTAATCAAAAACAGCACTGCTCTGGTTTAAATTAGACAATATGTGTGGCTGCTGGCAAGGCAGGTTTGGGGCTTTTATATGTAGCAATCCATGGTTTATGTTGTGCAAGGGAATGTTACAGGCAGGCCATGTGAACTCTGGAACCTTCGCTCTTGGTGTTGACCATTAATTCTATTCAGTGTGACTTCAGTTTTGAGGCGCAGGTAATTTCTGCTCCTTCCTCTTAAAGTGTCAGGTCTCATCATGATTTTTTTTACTAGTATTTCCTCTTTCCACTGTCCTACATGTTTCAAACCAGGGCACAGAGAGGAATACTCATTCTTTTAATATGTTCATAAAAATCTAAATAGGCAGTAGTTTCAAGGATATATTTTATGGTTATAATGTATCAGATCTTAAAAGGTTGAAAAAGATGGTAGAGATGTATGTATGTATGTATGTATGTATGTGTATATATATGAATCTGTCTGCCTGCCTATTCATATTCATCAATTTTCAACTATTTAATAAGACCCTATTCTGTTCCAGGTGCAGATCTGTGGAAAGAGAAGTCTAAAGCAAAATGTTTTCCTTAGAATAGTAGGCTAACCGAATCCATAAAAACATTTTATCTTAGTTTTGGCTTAAAGGAATAAAGCAAACTTAACACTAATTTCTATGTCTAATTATTTTTTCAATTTCACAAAATGTTTATCAGTTCTGTAAGTCAGGAAACATTTTTGTATTTTCATAATTAATCTAAATAAGCTGTTTCTCATTACACGAAAATGTCATGATAAAAATGAAGGATTCTGCGATTTCTCAGAAGTTATTAAAACAAAGACTGTCCCACAGGAATGATTTCCTTTATCAGTCCTGGTCATGGAATAATTTATCACTTTCATCTTTGAATTGAAGTATGACTGTTTTGCTATTTCTGAGAAACAGAAATGTGTAACCTTGTATTTACAGAGTTTCTTTCTTTTTTATTTTAATTATTCCTACCTTCTGAGAACATTCATTTGCACACACTTGCTTTTCAAAGGTTATCCCCACCTTCTGCAGTCTATAATAAAAATCTCCCTGTATGGTTATGAAAGGTTTTGAAATATTAATTCTAGAAGTCATTTCAGAATAAAAAAAAAAACCAGAAAACAAAAAGCATTAATTCTGAAGCTACACAAGGTCTTTTTTCTTAATTGTAACTAAGAATTTCACTTAGTTTTATAGCATTATAAAAATACCTTTCAGAGTGATCAAATAAGAATTTAAATGTTCCCTTTTATGCAGAAATGAAAACACCTTTGCTCCTAGCTGTTCTGCCTATTCAAAACTGAGCTACCACAAAATTTCAAACAATTACACAATTAAGCCATCAGCTTCCGCTTCCTACCTGCACAGGCCTTTTTGTCTTCAGACAGCTGGTACCCTGGGTGGCAGGCACACCTGGCCACGCCATTCTCACTCTGACACATGTGAGCACATCCATTCCCACCTATGCAGGGGTCCATCTCTGAAAGCAATTAAGCAGTGAGAGTTTACAATTCATTCAGTTTAGAAAGATGAGCAGAGTAGAAGGGCAGTCAAAGAAGAACCAAGCAGCCATAGAGCCCCTGGATTTCCCACGGAAAGATGGAAAGGACTCCGCAAAGACATTTCCCCATTTCCCATGGAACTTGTTCAACAAAAGTATTCCCATTTTGTGATCTGAACCTCAAACTCAGACTAATCTAAATGTAGATTAAGGCCAAAGAAGAATTAATTCATCGTCACCCTTCCACAAAGTATGCCTCCTGCTCTCTGGTATCTGAATTGAAGAACCAGCAGAGACTCCTTCAGATACCTCTTGACCTTCCCTCTGGCTCTTTCCACCTTTTCTGTTTCTATGAGTAAGCAGGCTTATCCTTAAGTAAAGCCTATTTCTTCTACTAGGTCTGCTGCCTTTGAACAAGTAGTCATGGGGTCAGGAGACTGAGGTCTGGAGAGATGGAGGGAGAGTCCTAGCTCTAGAAGGCGTCCAGGTAGCCCTGAAGAAGCTGAAATGCCTCCACTGGAATTAAATCAGCTGGCCTCCTTCTCTGCTTCACTTGCTCCTATTTTAATCATTCTTAGTCATGTTATCTGGAAATTCAAAGCAATGGGAAGCCACAGGACCTATCAGGAGTCTGCACAGAGCTTATTTGTCAGTTTTTGTTTAGTGACTCTGGCCTGAATCTATGAATATAGCCTTGCCTTGTCTTACAGGCTGCTGGAATGGGACCTCAGAATGTCCACTCCTGCCCCTGCCTGCTCCATGTGAAGCCAAGGCTTTATGAAAATATAAATAACACATACAGAACAATATACATTGTACTGCTTCTTAATTTTTGGATATAGAGGTATTGAGGAGAAATGTCGATGAATTTGGGGAGTATTACCATTTGAACAATATCTTCTGAAGTATGAGCATGTTTTTCCTTTTATTTAGACCTTCAACATTATTATTTATTTATTTATTTCAACATTTCATAGTTTTCAGTATGTACATTTGCACTTCTTTGTTAAATTTGTTCCTATGTGTCTTATTATTTTTGATGCTGTTGTAAACGGAACTGTTTTGCAATTTCATGTCTGGATTGTTCATTGATAGTATATTGAAATTCAATTTATTTTAATGTGTCAATCTGGTATTCTGCAGCTCTATTGAATTCCTTTATCAGTGTTAATGGGATTTTAAATGTTCTTCTAAGGGTTGTCTTTTTAAGAATTTTTTTTTGTTTTTTATTTTACTATTTAATTGCACAAATATACTGGGTACAGTGTGATTAGAACTTTCTCTAGAGAATATGATATGCTATGTGGAAAAAAATATTTTGCTTTTCTTCCTTCCCAAACTGGATGCTGTTTATTTTGTTCTTACCTTATTGCTTTAGCTGAAACCTTCAGAACGATGCTGAATAGACATACCATATGAATGAGCTGACACCTTGTCTTATTCCTTATCTTAGAAGGAAAGCTTTTTTGCTATTTCACAATTACAAAATTATTATGAATGATTATATCTATGTTTTTTAAAATAAACTCCCTTCACTGGAATGAGGAATTTTCATTCTATTACAAATTTGTTAGGTAATTTTATTGTGAAACAATATTAAAAATTTTAAATTCTTTTTTTCACCCATTATTGATATGATCACGAGGTTTTTGTCCTTTACTTGTATGGTTTATTACAATAATTAATTTTTAGATATTTTATTAATCTCTTTTCCTGAAATAATTCTCACTTTGGTATACCGCATAACACTTCTATATGTTGTTGGATTTGATTTCTTTGTATTTTGTTGAGGATTTACATATCTATACTCATAGGGGATATCAGTCTACAATTTCTTTCTTGCAATATCCTTGGTTTTGTTATCAAGGTGATATCATGGTATGAATGTGAAGTGTTTCCTCCTTTTCTATATTTTGGAAACATTTGTGAATAATTTGTATTAGTTTTTTTTTTTTAATGTGTATTGTCATTCGCCATTGAAAAAGTCCTTGCCCAGGACTTTTCTTACTGGAAGCTTGAAAATGAGTAATTTAATCTCTTTACTTATTATATGTCTAATCAGATATTCTATTTCTTCAGAAGTAAATTTCAATAATTCTTGGAATTTGTCTATTTCATTTAAATTTGTTGTTATAAAGTTGTTTGTAACATTTCTTTATTCTACTATTTATTTCTGTGGGGTCAGTAAACAGGATCCAGCTTTCATTCTTGGTTTTAGTAATTTAAGTCTTCCCTTTATTTTTCTTCATCTGTCTAGCTAGGAGTTTATCAATTTTATTGATCTTTTCAATGAAACACTTTTGTTTTTGTTTTATCTGTTGTTTTCCTATTCTCTATTTCATTAGTTTATACACTAATCTTTATTATTGTCTTCCTTTTTACTTGCTTTGGGTTTAGTTTGTTCTTGTTTCTCCATCATTTTGATGTGGGGAGTTGGGTTATTGGTTTAGATTCTTTTTCTTTTTCCACTACAGGCACTGGTAGCAATAAATTTCCCTCTATCACTACTCTTAGCTACATCCCAAAGTTTTGTTATACTGCATATTTATTTTGACTCATCTGGAAGTATTAGCTAATTTTCCTCATGATTGTTCTCCTCTGATCCATTGGTTATTTGGAAATATGACAACTTGCCTTAATAAATTCCTTTTAAATGTAGTTTTAGGATGACAGTGAAATTGAGAGGAAGGTCCAGAGATTTTCTATATACCCTGCTACAGTTTGGAACTGAAGCGTCTCCCAAAGGAGCACGCATAAAGTCAATGGCACTATTGGGAAGTGGTAGGACTTGTAAGAGGTGGGGCCTAGTTGGGGGAAGTTAGATCATTGAAGTGTGACCTTGAAGAGGAAATACTGGGAACCTGACCCCTTCCTCTCACTTTTGCTTCCCAGCCACCATGAGTGACTTCCTCAGCCAAATGCTCCTGCCATAATATGCTGCCTTGCCACAGGCCCAAAGCAATAGGACCCATAAGACTGGAACCTGAGAAACTATGAGCCAAAGCAAGCATTTCTTCCTTTTTTTTTTAGTTGATTTATCACAGATACTTATTACAGCAATTGAAAGCTAATACATACCCATGTTCCTACACATACACAGCCCAGAGTGGGACAATTTTTCTAAATTGGTGAATCTGCATGAACACATCATAGTTTAGCATTTACCTTTGGTAATACACACCCTGTGGGTGGAACAAATGTATAAAGCATATATCTACCATTATAATATCATACAGAGAATTTTCACTGCTACAAAAATTCTTTTTCTTCTGCTTATTCATCCCTTTCCTCACAGCAATTCCGGGCAACCACTGATCTTTTTATTATTGCCACAATTTTGTCTTTTGAAGAATGTAATGTAGCTTGAATCACATACTATGTAGCTTTTTCGTAGTGGCTTTTTTCTTTGTATTAATTATTATTATCAACATACATTAATTGTACAAATTAGTGGGATTCATTGTGATATTTACATCCATGCATTTACATCATGCTTTGATCATGTCAATCCACCCTTTTTCTATTCTCATTCCTTATACTCTACAGGCGTTCTTCCCATTTCACAGTAATCCCTCTCTTTCTTTTAGGTAATTTTTGTTTTCAGTTTCCATTTTCATGAAAGAGCATGTCTTTTGTGATACTTGTCTTTCTGTGTCTGATTTATTTTCTTGATATGTCCTCCAGTTCCATCCATTTTGCTGCAAATGAGAGGATTTCATTCTTCTTTATGGCTGAACAATACACCATTTTGTATATATCTGAGTTTTACATCTGTTGGTAGGCACCTAATTGTTCTAGCTAAAATTACTTAGCTATTGTGAATTGAACCCAGTAAATATGGGCATGTCTCTTTTATAGGCTGACTTCCTTTCCTTCAAGTATATACCCAGGTATATGATAGCTGCATTATATGGTAGATCTATTTGTAGTCTTTAAAGAATCTACATGTGACTTCCATAGTATTGTACTAATTTAAATTCTCACCAACAGTGTACAAGCATTTTTTTTTTTGTAAACTTTACATCCTTGCTGAAATTAAAAAAAAAATTAATTGGAGTGTGCTGGTACCTTGCTATAGTTTTTATTTGCATTTCCTTGATTGCTTATGATATTGAACCTTTTTCACATATTTATTGGCCATTCATCTTACTTCTTTTGAGAAGTATCTAGTCAGATCATCTAGCCATTTTAATACTTTTGTTTGTTTGTTTCAGGACTAAGAATTGAACTCAGGGCCTCTCTCACATGTGAGGCGACCATTATACCACTGAAGTATATCTCTGATTTTTGCTTTTGTTTTCTCTACTTCTGAAATCCTCTCGAAAAAAATTATTATTTGTGCCCACATTTTGAAGTGTTTCCTTTATGTTTTTCTTAATTAGTTTAAGGTCTTATATTAAGGTTCTTGATCCATTTTTAATTGCAATTTTTACAGGGTGAGATATAGAAGGTCAGGTTTTAATCTTCTGTATGTGGATATCCAGCACCATTTGTTGAAGAGATTGTCTTTTGTCCTGTGGAAAGTTTTTGGCAGCTTTGTTGAGAATCAGTTGGATGTAGTTGTGTGGATTTATTCTGTGGTTCTCTATTCTGTTCCTTCAGTCTATGTGTTCATTTTTATGCCAATACCATGCTGGTTTTATTACTACGGCTCTGTAGTATGTCTTGAAATCAGGTATTGTGATGCCTCTCGCTTTGCTCTTTTTGCTTAAGATTGCTTTGACTCTTTGGAGTCTTTTGTGCTTCCATATGAATTTTAGGATTTTTTTGTAGTTCTGTGAAGAATGTCATTGGTGTTTTCATGGGGATTGCACTGAATCTGCAGATTGCTTTTTGTAATATAGCCAATTTAACAATATTAATTTTCTCAATATATAAACACAGGAGGTTTTTCCACCTTTTCATGTCTTTCAATTTCTTTCTTCAGTATTTTGTAATATTTACTGTAGTTTTCACTTTCTCAGTTAAGTTTATTCCTGTGTATTTTATTTTATTTTTGTGGTTATTGTGAATGGAATTCCTTTTACTATATCTTTCTCAGAAAATTATTAGCATATAAAAAAGCTGTTCATTTTGCATATTGATTTTCTGTTCTGCTAATTTAATGAATTCACTTATTAGTTCTAAGAGGCTGTTGGTGAAATCTGTGTGTGTGTAGAATCATATCATTTACAAACAGGGATACTTTTGACTTCTTTCTTTGCTATTTGGATGCCTTTTATTTTGTTTTTCTTGCCTAGTTGTTCTACCTAAAATTTTCTAGCATTATTTTGAATAGGAGTCATGAATAGTTTAGAAAATATTGGTGTTAGTTCTTCTTTAAATGTTTGAGAAATTCAGCAGTGACACCATCTGATCCTGGGCTTTTTTTTAATTGGGATACTTTTTTGTTACTAATTCAGTTTCATTGCTTTCATTTGTCTATTCAGGTTTTGTTTAAATCCTCTTAATTTAATTATGCTAGGTCACATGTCTCCAGAAATTTGTCAAGTTCTTCCAGATTTTCCAATTTGTTACATAAAATTTTTTCAAAATAATTCCCAAATATCGTTTGAATTTCTGTGATATTAGTAGTTATGTCTCCTTTTTCTTTAATTTTATCTATTTGAGTCCTCTCTTTCTCCTTTCTCTCTCTCTCTCTCTCTTTCTCTCTGTCTCTCTCTCGCCTCTCTAAAGATTTGTCAGTTTTGCTTCTCTTTCCAAAGAGCCAACTCTTTATTTCATTGTTCTTTTGTATCACTTTTAGACCCTATTTATTTCTGCTCTGATCTTTATATATTTATTTCCATTTAGTAATTTTATTTTTTTCCCTTTTACAAATTTATTCTTGATTTTCTAAGACCTTGAGATGCTAGGGTTTTTTTTAAATTTAAGACCCTTTTTTTTTCTTTTTCTTTCTTTAAATGTAGCATTCATTGCTATAAACTTTTCTCTTTCTTAATACTGTTTTTTTTTCTGTATTTCACAGGTTTTGGTATGTTTTGTTTCCATTTTCATTTGTTTTAAGTAATTTTTAAACTCCCATTATGATTTCCTCAATGACTCACTGTCATTCAAAATTGTGTTGGTCAGTCTTCACACATTACTATAAACTTTCTCAAGTTTCTCTTGCTGTTGATTTCTAGTTTCATTCTATGTGATCAGAAAAGATATAGGACATGTTTATAATTTTTTAAAATTCATTAAGACTTGATTTGTGGCTTAATATATGGTCCATTCTAAAGAAAGTTCCATGTGCTAATGAAAAGAATGTATATTGTACAGCTTTTGTACAACATGTTCTGTAGATGTAGTGTAGTTTAACACTGATGTTTCTTTGTTGAATTCTTCTTTGTCTGGTGAGAATGGAGTATTGAAATCTCCCAATATTATTGTATTGGAACTTATCTTGCCCTTTAGGTATAATATTGTTTGGCTTATAAAATTGGGTGTTCCAATATTAGGTCCATATTGATTTATAATTGTCATTTCTTCTCTGTAAATTGATTCCTTGATCATTATATGGTGGCATCCTTGTCTCTTCATACTACTTTTGTCTTAAAGCCTATTTTTTAAAGTATAAATGTAGCTACTTCTGATTAATTTTCAATTCCATGTGATTGGAAATTCATTTTCCATACTTTCACTTTCAATCTGTGCCTATAATCAGTTGCTTATTGGCAGCACACTATTGGGTTTTGTGTTTTACTCTATTCAGCCAATCTGAATATTTTAATATTTTAACTGGATAATCAACAGCATTTACATTCAGAGTTATTGGAATTGGACCTGTATTTTGTTGATTTTCTTCTAGTTGTTTTTTAATATTTTTTTGTTCATTTTTCCTCTCATTCATCTTTGAACTTTAATGGTTTAATATATTGATAATATTTGATGTTTTATTCTTTTTTAAAATTTCTCATGTGTATACCTCCTCTTCTAATGGGATTCATATATTCACATAATTTCATAATGGTAGTTATTTTTTTTTCTCCTTTTCTTTGTAGGACTGCATTAAAATCATCTTTTGTAGTGCTGGTCTGGTAGTCTTAAATTTCCTTATCATTTATTTACCTTGGAAGGTCTTTATTTCTTCTTTGATTCAGTAGGGTAGACTTGTTGGGTATAATATGTTTGGTTGGCAATTATTTTCTTTAAGACTTGAAATATATTGTTTCTTGCCTTCCTAGCTTGAAGGTTTTTTTTTTTTTTTTCTGAGAACTCTGGTATTGATCTAATAGGGTTGCCCTTAAATATGATTTCGCAGTTTTTTTCTTACATATTTTAAAGTACTTCTTTGTCCTGTAGACTTGACATTTTGACTATAATATCTAGCAGTGAGGATTTTTTCTGGTTATGTCTACATTGGGTTCCATTGAGTTTCTGTATCTGAATGTCAATATCTTTTCCAAGATTGGAGTAGTTTTCTGCTATTATTCCATTGAATAGGTATTCTATGCCCTTAATCTTTACTTTTCCCTTTTAGGTATGCCAATGATATGAACATTTAATTTTTTAATAATGTTCCAAATATCTTGCATACTCTCTTTATTCTTATTTTCCCCTTATTTTTGTCTAATTATGGTATTTTGAAATACCTGTCTTCAAGTTCTGATATTTTGATTTACTTTGTCTATTCTGTTGTTGAGGCTTTCAATACTTTTTCTTAAAAGTCTGACTCATTAGGCTCTTCAGTTCCAAGATTTTGAATTGGGTTTTTTTTTTTCAGAATATCTTTGTTATGTTTCATTTATATCCTGCATTGTCTTTCTAATTTTATTTAACTGTTTATCTGCATTCTTTTGGAATTTATTGAGTTTTTTAAAATACATCTTTTGAGTTATTTACTAGTCATTTCATCCACTTGAATATTTTAGGAATCTATTACTTAGAGAGTTTTGATCTTTCAGCAGTGTCATATTTCCTTATTTTTCACATCTCTTGTATTTCTTCATTAATGTTTGCACATTTGGTGAAATGGATACCTTACCATTTTTGTGGGTTGGCTTTCTTAGTAAGTGGCTTTCTCCTGAAGATGTTTTGGGGTATTAATTTATTAGGCAATGTAAAGTTTATTTCCAGCTCGAGTGCCCTAATATAATCTACCTGTAGCTCCTTTAGCTATAATTAGTCAGTTTAGGCACAGTTTGTACCATATTAAAGTTAGACCCACTGTTTCTATTCATTGTGTAAAAATGGGAGTACTCCAGTAGATATTTGCAAACACAAGAGAGTGTACTCTGTGTGGTTTCTCCTATATAGAAGTGGGGTGGCCCCTGTCAGGTGATGGGGGTTCCTCATGTACTGTTAATATTGGCTGTGCCACTTGAATGGAACTGTGGCATTGGCTACTCCAGTACAGGTCAGGGGTCTGAAGCATTTGTCTTCAAATCAGATACTGCTGTGGGTACAAATGCTTTTCATGGAATCATAGAGTCCCCTCTGTGACATTTCTACTCATTCTTATCAGTAGTGCATGATTAGACAAATGTGGGGCCAGCTGAATCAGGGGGGCCATATAGGTTTCAGTAGTAACAAAAGTTGTGTTATTCCTCTTTGTTGCTACCATGGACAAGCCTTCCCACCTCAAAATCCCTGAGCTGGGCAGGCCTGGTTATGGAGTGATGGATGACTTTTCTTCCCCTGATTTTTTTTTTCAGTTGTAGTGCCCTTCAGGGATTGAGTAGGAGTGGGTCGTGGCTGGAGCTGAAGTGCTTATAGGTTCAAGCAAGAGCATAACATGGCCAACACTAAGTGGTTTCTCTCCAGATCTTCTTAGATTATGAACACTTAGGGCTACAATTGGAGCCATGGTGATGTGGCTGAAGACTTCCCAGCATGCCTCTGTGGGCAAGGAAACAGCAGAAATTCAGAGTTCTCTCTATGACTTGTTAGTGACAGGTGTCCATCTGCAACATGGAGAGAGGATTGGTGGAAATCAACTGGATAATTACCTTTAGTCCTGAAACTCATGTGAAATCACACATGACTTGTTGCGTCCCTAGTCTCAAAGGGCAAGCTCCCTGATTCCCTGGTTTTTGGAGGCAGCAATCTCAAACATTCTCCACATTGAAGCATACATTTTCCACTGTGTGGCATCATCAGTGGGTTTGCATTAGACTACTGCCCCCCCAGCCACGCCCCTGCCACACCTAGTCAAGCCTGGATTATGAGTCTGCTACCCACTGAGCCAATGCAGTAGAATGTCTGTTGGGTCTCAGATATGGGAACACACAGGGGTGTCTGACTGCTACAGCAGTCCAAACTCAGTTATCTCAAGGTGGCTTTTGGCTATAGCACCCTAGGGGCAGAGGTTATTGGGAGATGATGTGAATTCTTTTTTCACAGAGACTGGATTTTTTTCACTTAGCAATATGTATCTGCATCTCTTATTTTTCAGAACTTGATAGACCATTTATTTTTAGTACTAAATAATATTCTATTGTTTGGATGTAGCAAAGCTTATATATTCACCTACTGAAAGATGTCCTGGTAGCTTCCAAGCTTTGACAATTATGATTAAGGCTGCTATAAACATCTCTGTGCCGGTTTTTCTCTGGATATAAATTTTCAATTTCTTCGGGCAAATTCTAATACACATTCCTGCTGGACTGTATAGTAAAAATGTCTCTTTTTGTAAGAATCTGCATCTTCAAAAGTGTCTGTACTATTTTGTATAAGGAATCAGAGTTCCAGTGGCTCCACATCCTCACAAAATTTTGGTGCTATGAGCATTCTTGATTTTGACAATTTTAATTAGTATGTGATGGTATCTCCTTGACACTTTAACCTGAGTTTACCTAATGACCCATGATGTGGAACATGTTTTCACGTGCTCACTTGCTGTCTGTATATTTTCTTTGGTCCAATGCCTGTTAAGGTCCTTGGACCACTTATTTTAATTGTGTGTATGTGTGTGTTTACTGTTGAGCTTTAAGAGTTCTTTTCATATTTTGAGTAATAGTCTATTATCATATGTCTTTTGTAATTTTTTTCTCCTTCTCTGTGACTTGTCTTCTCAGGATCTTGACATTGTCTTTAATAAAACAGAAAATCTTAATTTGAATGAAATCCAATTTATTAATTATTTCTGGAGCATGTACTTGGTGTTCAATCTAAAAATTGACTAACAAACCTGAGATGATCTAGACTTTCTAGATTTTCTCCTATGTTTTCATATAGGAGTTTCAATGTATGTTTGTGTATGTGTGTGTGTGTATGTGTGTGGTGCTGGGGATGGAACCCAGATTTATTTTTTTGTGATGATTACATTAATTGATTTTAAAATACTGAATCAATCTTTTATATCTGAGCTAAATCCCACTTGGTCCTAGTGTCTTCTTGTAGTCACTGTTGAATTTAATTTACTTCTATTTTGTAGAGGAGTTTTGTTTATGAGAAATACTGGTTTTGTCTAATTTTCTTTTCTGGTAACGTCTTTTACTTTGATTTGGGTATTAGGGTGATTCTGACATTGTAAAATGAATTAGGAAGTATTTCTTCTGATTCTCCCTTTTGAAAAATACCAAATTTTTTTTTTTAACTTATTACTTATGTATTTGTTAGAGTCTACTAGTGATCTTGTCTAGTTGTTTCTATTTTGGAAGATTATTAAGAATTGATTCAATTTTGTTACTTGATATAAGACTTCAGAGTCTATATTTCTTCTTGTATGAGTTTTGGCAGACTGTGTCTTTCAAGGAATTGAACAATTTCATCTATGTTATGAGGAGAAGTATACAAACTCATATAAATAGTTGGATATTTCAACAATCCTCTACCTTTAATCAATAAAAAAATGACAGAATAATAGTAAGCATATAGGCATAGCTTAAATAACTATAAATTAATTGATATTTATAGCAATGTTAGTCAACAATTGCAGAACATACATTTTCAAGTGCAAATAGAACATTGAACAAGATACTCCATATTCTGAGTAAAAAAATAAAATCTTAATAAATATAAATCATTATAGTTATAAGAAATATATTTTGAAAAAAAAGGGAATTTAACTAGAACATGAAATCAAAATAACATCTGAAAATTCCCCTAATGCTAAGAAATTAAATAACAGAATTCTGTTTTCCATGACTCAATCTTTCCAGGGGAAATTAGGAAATAATTATAAGCAAAGAAATATTTATCAAAATGCACAGGGGAAAAACATAGTGTTAGGAAATGTATCAGTTTAAGTACTTACATAAGAATATAAATGAAGCTGGAATTTAGAAACTACAGATAAAGAAACAAATTAACTCAAAATTAATAAAAAGTAATAAATATGAATTTTTAAATCTCTTCCTTGATATCTTTTGCAAACCATTGTTTATTCAAAAGCATATTATTTTATCTCCAGGTGTTGGAGTAGTGTTTTTTAAATTTTTTAGTTTTTTAATTTGTTTTAATTAGTTACACATGACAGTACAATGACTTTGATATATCATACATTTGAATCAGATGGGATATAATTTCTCATTTTTCTGAGTATACAGGTTGCAGAATCATATTGGTCATGCAGTCACATCTATACACACAGTAATAATGATGTCTGTTTCATTCTACTATCCTTCCTATCCCCCCATCCCCTCTCCTCCCCTCCCCTCACTTCTCTCTACCTGATCTAAGGTAAGGCTATTTTTTTCCTCTCACATCTTCATACATGTATTTTATATAACAATGAACAATTTCATCTATGTTATGATGAAATTGTTCCTTCCACCATCCATGCAATTCCCCTTCTCCCTCCCATTCCCTCCCGCCTCTCTTCCCTATCTAGAGGTAATCTTCTTTCCATGCTCTTCCTCCCTACCCCATTTTGAGTCACCCCCCACCTTATATCAGAGAAGATATTCGGCATTTGTTTTTTGGGGGGGATTGGCTAACTTCACCTAGCATAATCTGTTCTAATGCCATCCAGTTCCCTGCAAATGCCATGATCTTATTATTTTTTTTGTGTTGAGTAATATTCCATTGTGTAGTTTTTAATTTTTATTTTATCATTGATTTCTAATTTCACTCCATTATGATCTGATAGAATGCAGGGTAGTATCTCTACTTTTTTGTATTTATTAAGAGTTGCTTTATGGCAAATATATTACGATAGCTAAACTGTGGAACCAACCTAGATGCCCTTCAGTAGATGAATGGATAAAGAAAATGTGATGTATATACACAATGGAATATTACTCAGCATTAAAAGAGAATAAAATCATGACATTTGAAGGTAAATGGATGAAGCTGGAGAATATAATGCTAAGTGAAATTAGCCAATCCCCCAAAACCAAAGGCCGAGCTGAATGTTTTCTCTGATATAAGGAGGCTGATTCATAATGGGGTTGGGTGGGGGAGCATGGGAGGAATAGAGGAACAGATAGGGCAGAGGGGTGGGAGGGAAAGGGAGTGGGGGTTAGAAATGGGGTTAGAAATGATGGTGGAATGTGATGGACATCATTATCTAAAGTACATCTATGAAGACAACCAGAGATAAAAAATTGTGCTCTATATGCATAATATGAATTACACATATGTAATTTATACACATATGTAACATAATGTAATGCATTCCACTGTCATATATAACAAATTAGAATAAAAAATTAAAAAGTAATAAATATGAGTGAAATCAGTGAAAAAAAACTAAAATCATAAATAAAATCAAAGATTATTTTAAAAGCATCAATGAAATTGTCAAAGATATAGTTAAACTGATAAAAATATAACATTATGAATAATTTTACATGACTTTGTCTGAATATTTATATAAAATAGGCAAATACCTTTCAAAGAATAATTTAATATAATTTATCAAGACTGACTCAAGAAGTAATGAAACCCTTTAAAAGGAGCTTTATTTCTTTTTTAAAAATGGAATTCCAAAATGATTTTTTCCCAAGGAAAATACTTGATCATAATGTCTTCACTGGTAAATTGTCTTAAACACTTAAAAATTATTCTAATCCCACACACACTCTTATAGAAAATAGTTGGGAAGCAATGCCTTTCAAGTTCCTTTATTAAGCCTACTGAACTAAACCAGATACACATTGCAAAACATTGAATTATAGAAAATAATCTGAATTAACACAGATGCAGAAACTCCACATAACATCTTGACTAATAATTCTAAGCTTTGGCAGTGGGATAGAGCTCCTTCAACCCTTGTACACTGGGAGGAAATTTAAAGTTGGTCAACTCTAGAGGATAATTTGGCACTATTTCATAAGGATAAATACTTACTTACCATATATTCTACTCTTGCTTATTTACTCTGTAATAAAATGTTGTTTAGTAATAAAAGGCAGGAACTACTAATATGTGCAGAAACCTAGATGAATTTTGAAAGAAATTTCTGCTGAGCAAAAGAAACCAGACACAAATAATCACATAGAGAATTATACTATTTATCTGATACTCCAGAATATACACATCTAATCTATAGTGACACACAGCAGATCATTGATTACTGGGATTGACAGTATAAAGATTGTATGAAAAAAATTTCATAAAGTAAACTTTGGAGGTGATAGAAATGTTCATCTTTATTGTGGTGATAGTTACATTGTATATATCTTTTAATATATAAAATTAAAAATTATTGTACTTTGTTGAATATAAATTATACTAGTAAAAAGTTGAATCCAAAAGGTAAACAACAATAATAAAAAGTAAGGGCTATTTTTGTTTGATTGCCTGTGATTTACATTAAATCAGAGCAATTGATATATATCATTCTTTCCACATGTTCCAGTGAATTTTGTGGCCTCATTCAGGGCAAGTACCATGTCTTATTTATTTTTCTATTCTAAAGACACTCAAATATACTCAATAAATGAACATTAATGTTTTAAATGGCAATGTGAATAAATGACATGCTTCTTAATTTATTTCTAAAGAAAACAGTTGTCATAACCTATTTTATATTCTACTGGTTAGTCATTGTCCTCACTATCTGATTGACTAAGATCTGTTCTTTTTCCAAGACTGAATTCTAGCTACAACCTCCCTGCAAGGATACCTTTCTCCATTGTTCTCAGTGACCACTCTCATGATTGAAAGGAGCCTGCTTTTCTCAAATTGGATCCCTTACAATAGTACTTTTGGGGGATATTAATAAATACTGTATGATAAAAGTTCCAACATCAAAAAAAGCTTGTGAATGAGAAAAAAAAACTGTTCTCTGTGAATGTCTCAGAACCTTTAATATGGAATGCATTATGGTCACCCAAAAATGATGAGATACTAACTTTGCACACAAATATGACTATGATAGCTTTACTATAAACTATCCAATTAACAAATCTTTCATTGAGCAGATATGAGAAATAATGATTGAAGACATACATTTAATTCTTTTACTACCTTTTCTATCTTAAACTTTAAGAAGCAGCACATTCTGTACTTTTGAATAAGTTATAATTCCTTAAAGGCAGCCATAATACTCATTCCTATACCTTGATATACCAATATATGGTTCAACCTACAAAGAAGATACGTGATACTCTGGTTTAATGGAAAGAGGATTTAGCTGTCAGAAATCTGATTTCAGATATTGGTTTGGCAGTTGCTAGACAAATCAAATGTTGTTTTGAATTACACTCAATAGACGCAACGTGACAGACTTTAGGCACATTGTATTGAATAGGATCATCTCCCTGCCCTCTTAGAGCATCTAATTAGTGTGTGAGATAAACAGTACCTGAGTAAACCAGTAAGAAAAAAAATCATCACAGTTTATTGTGACTGATAAAAAAAGAAATAGGAAGATGTACAAACAGTAGCTAGAGCATAAAGCCTTCAAGAAGAAGGGAATAAAGCTTCCCTCTCAAAAGAAAAACTGTGGGCAAATGTCTAGAGACACTAAGATAGGATAGGCTTAGCTTATTGTCATAGTCTGTTTTCTGTTGCTGTCACAAAATGCCCAAGGCTAAGTTGTGCATAAAGAGAACAATTTTATTTAACTGACAGTTTTGGAAGCTGAAATTTAAAAACTGTGTGGCCCCATTGGGTCATCCTCTACTGAGGACCTTGTGGCAGATGGCATTGTGATGGTCAAAGTACACATGTGGAAGATAGCACATGACAAGACAGGAAGCCAGAGATTCAAGGTCAGGCTTGCATTTTTGTAACTGATCACTCTAGAACTAATTCCATCAATCCCATATTAATCCATTCCTGAGGGTGATACTCCAAATGATCTAATTTTGCCACTGATTAGGTCCCACCTCTAAATGTCTTCCTCCCTCCCAACACTGCCATACTCAGGACCACGTTTCAACATATATAAACACTTGGAGAACTCACTCCAACATATCCAAACCACATCCAAACTGTAGCACATGTTCAATGAACAAAAATGAAACCTCTTTAGCTGCATATGTCAGATATTACGGCTCAAGGTAATGATTTTGTAATGAATGCAATAGAAGTCATTAAAGATTATAAACAGAGAAGTAGTAGGGTTTTAAGTAAAATTCCCAGGTGTTCTGGGTTCAATAATCTCTTTTTATTATATTATCTTAAATACACATATTTTATTAAGAAAATGCCTATTCCACAATGGTAATTCTTAAGTCACATAGAAGGCCACTCACTGCATTCTTAAATCACTCCATAGCTTTCACACTTACACACAGTTAATGCATTTTTAAATTCAAAAGAAACTGTTGTTTCCTTTGCACTTCCTACATGACTTGGATAATATAAATAAGAAGGCAATTTGGACAGATGACTTGGCAAGGATTTCACTAAATACATTAGTTTAACATTAGTTTAAAGTAATGCATTGCAATTTATCTTGAACATCTCAAACCTGGCTAGAAATCACTTTAAGGACTAAATTATTAGTCACAATTTTGGAAGATGCTTAAGTTAAAAAAATCATTTTATTTTATGTATTCCCAAATTCTAACTATTTCTTTAGGTAAGAACTATGGGATAAAATATATAAGATTAAAAAATTGGAAAATGACATCACCAAGATAGCAATGTAAGATTTTCCAGTAGTTGTAGGCTCAAAGAAACATCAATTTGAACAACCAGTCACACATGAAAACACCTTCACAAGAGCTAAAAAAATCAAGGTGTGAGATTATAGCATTTGATTGTAGGACAGAAATAAGAAAGATGCTCTGAGTTAGTAGGAAGGACAGTTTTGCATTGCCCATATCACCTTACTCTATGTCCTGACAGCAAAAGAGGATGATACCCTCTGACAGTATGGAGAGAGATACCTTCTGCACAAGTGAAGGAGAATGAATTAGTCTCATAATTTTGCCATGGATATCATCACTAGTTCTTCCCAGCGAAACCCAGGACCAGGCCAAATCCTATGGTCCCAGGCTTTAGACCTGACAAAGCCTACATGTTTATCCCAATTCTAGGTTGGACCCTGGGACCCCAGGCTCCTGGATGGCCCCATGGCCCTAAGCTTCCGACCTTTACCAGCAGTCCCAGACCCCAGGCTGGCATCCACAAACCCAGGCTCCAGCCCTATCCTGGAACCCTAAGCTCCAGATCACCCAGCGTCCAGGCTCATTACAGTAGAACTTAGCATCAGGCTGGTCCTTGCAGTCCAGAGAGTGCCAGGATTACCCTCCTCATCAAGATCCAGATTGGCCAAAGTGCTTACATGGACCCTACGGACTTAGGCTCCAGGTCTGCCCTGGTAAGCCAGATACCAAGCGAGGCTCACTGTACTTTAGCTTTATGCCAGTCCCACAGACTCAGGACTAGGTCTGTCATTGTGGAAGGAGGCACCAGCACTATCCAAATGTCAAGCCAGACCTTGTTGACTCAGACTCAAATAGCGTTCTATTGCCAGGTAACCCCTGTGCACCTTGGCTCCTGGTACAACCCTGTGAACCCAAGCTCCAGTACTTGCCTTAGAGTCTCAGTTGACAGGCCTGTTCTCAATGGAGTCTTGGGATTATCCTGTGAACCCAGGTGTTAGGACTGCCAGGCACAGAAAGACAAATATTAAATTATACTACCTTTATGTGCAATCTAGAAATGTAGAATTCTTAGAACCAGAGAGTAGAGTGATCTTTGCCAGGGGACCTGGAGGAAGGTGCAAGGGAGAAAGGGGAAGATGTAAGTTAAAGGGCATAAAATTTCAGTTAGATAGAGTAAGTTCTGCAGAGTTATTACACAACATGGTGTGTTATTCAGCTTCGCATCACTGTGACCAAATATCTGACACAAACAACTCAGAAGAGGAAAAGTTTATTTGGGCTCACAGCTTCAGATGTTTAGTCCATGATCAGCTGATTCCATTGCTCTGAGCCTGAGGTGAGGGAGAACATTGTGGTCAATGAGCACAGAGGAGGAGGGCTAGTCAGGAAGCAGAGAGAGGGGGAGGAGCCAGAGGGAGCAGATATAATTGTCAAGAGTGCACCCCCAGTGACCCTCCACCTCTCGCCACTCCCCACTAACCCAGAGTTATCATAGGATATATTGCACAAAAAGCTGGAGAGGGATTCTTGAATGATCGAATGAACCATTCATCTACTTTGCAAACTATTATAGCCAATTTATATCTCTGAAAGTTTGAGGAAAACCTCTTTTAGAATATATGCAAATATACCCTAAAGCAGTTAAATGTTATTTTCCTATGATCAGTGACACAAAGTTTAAGAGTAAGCCCCCAATTTTTTTTTCCTAAAAGATTCTATATAATATTTTCTTATGTTTTCCAGTGAACAGATTTTTTTCAAAGTTAAAGACAAAAGGATTACTGATGCTTTGGAAAGGATCTACCTAATTCTGACCTCAGATCTGATCTCTGATCTGTCTACCTCCTAATACACTCGTGGAACACTCTTGTGGAACAAAATGCATATCCCCATAGGCCCCAGTGTATTTGCTTAGGTATTTCACTAGTAGAGAGATTTCACCTATATCTGGATTCTTATTCCTGACTTTCAAAAAGGCCTTAGCCAGTGATTCTATTCAAAGGGTGGAGATATCCATGTTTAACAAAGCACAGCTTGTTTGAACAATGTGCATTTTCCTGTAAGAAGATACAGTGACATCTTACTGGGAAACATGTTTTAGCCTCAAGAAATGGTTCCTAAGGAAAAAAAGTTGGTTATATTGCAAATAGAAATAAATATCCACTCTAAAACCCCAATAACTTCCTCAATTGTTGATATTTGAAATATAACGTGTTCCTTCCTTATCTGTGCAGAAAATCTGTCACAGGAGAGCTATCTGGGACAGCTTTCTTTGGACTAATTTCTATTCCTCACGTAAAACGATTTAGTTCCCTTAATACACTATAAACATCTATACCATTGTGTTACCACACTCCCTCTTTAAGCATTTGACTTCCCCACTAGAAAGGAACTTTCTGAGGGCAGAGACCATTGGTTTTTGTGTGAAAGAGCTCCTCAGTACAGCTCCAGTGCCTTGCCCATAATAGGAACTTGAAAATGTCTCTTCATGAAGGAAATGAAAGACAAAGCAACATGTGAGAGGATGGTGAAGAAAGTAAGCAGATTTTCCATCTGGTGAAATACTAAATGACTATTCCAAGCCTGTGGGAAGGAATCCTCAAAGCAAAAGTGAGATAAAACAATCATTTGGTACATGCTCTTTAAAAAAGAGACTGAAAACTTTCTAAACCTTTAGATTTTCCTTTCAAGTTCCACTCATTACTAATATTATTCATTTCATATACTCTATCTGTTCAAGTCCCTCAGAGTCAAGGCTTATTTCTAGCACAGTATTATGGATTTCTTTCATCTAGTCCTAGATAAAATGCAAGAAATCTATTTAGTTCATGGAGAGAAGTGCCGTTGCAGTGGAGCTACTATAAGCTTAATGAACTGCATGTTCACTTTAAAGGCTAATCCAAACCAACTCAAGTTAGGGCCATTACGAGGCATACAAGGGTGCACACACACGAAATGCTCACTAAGAATCTAACTGGGATTCATAATTGACAGCATCTCGGTTTATGGAACAGTAAGACCGTATTCATCGCGGTATAATGTAAGACTTTGTATTGACTGAGCAGTGAAACTAGCCACATCTTCCTATGCAGCTGTAGTTTAGTCTAGCTGTCAATTTGGCAGTTCCTGGGTTACAAATTGTGGATACTATTGCTTAGCATTCATGTCTGGTTCACATCCCAGCAGCAGCAGTTCACCATCTACAATCACGTTTCCCAACTGCAGTCCAGCCCAGCTGGGGAGCCAATTTCCAACACAATTGCAACCAGCCCAGACAAGAGGTCTGGTAGTCAAATGCCACATTCTCTGAGTCCTGGGAGACTGTTTTGTAAAGTATTAATAGATGTAGTAAAAAAGAAATGGATTAGGACTAGATCCTTTTTAAAGTTAAGGCATATTATGGAAAAAAAGATTCTATTCCTCAGAATTTCTATGCTAATTATTGTCTAGAATATTCATGCTGACATTCAATACATTAAAACCTTGAAAAAGACAGAGAAAAGATCAAAGAGACATGAATTTATAGCCTGAGTCTGTCAAGGCCACTATATCTGGGACCTTGGGATAATCATGTGACTTTTTGGATCCTTAAGTCCCTTATCTGTAAAACAAATAAATAATAACTATTTCATAGGAACATGTGAATGTTAAGTGAAATAATTTATGTAAAGCAGCTAAGACAGTATCAGGAATATTATAGGCACTCAATGAATGTTAGGCATTACTAGTGTAAGCGCAATAAACAGGAGGAATTAAAATGGACAGAAGGATAATAGCTAGCATCAGAAAGAGATATCTTACCATTTAAGTTATTCAAGTAAAACAACCATGATGGTATGAAAATCCAGAGCATAATTTAGACTTTTATATAAGTAAACAAAATGGAATTGATGAAATTTTAAAATAATCCTTATGCAGTAAGTGAACAGAATCAAGACAAATACCACAGTTAACAAAGGAAGCAGAATACAACTGACACTAGGATTGCTGTATGTATACACATGGATATATAACCAATGTGATCCTGCAATCTGTACACGTGGAAAAATGAGAATTCGTACCCTATTTGAATCTAATGTATGATATGTCAAGATCATTGTATTGTCTTGAGCAACTAATAAAAAAAAGTTTTCTCAATTCTTATTATTTTAAAGATACTGATAGAGAAAGATAAAATGATATTCCCACTGCCTTCAGGGAGCTCACACCGCATAGAGAAAGGAACATGTACACTGGGAAAGAGGTGAAGAAGGAAATGTTCAAGTATTAGAAGACAAAAACAAAGAGAGGCAGGAAAGAATAGAATCTCAAAATCCAAAGGAAGAGATTTTCAAGAAAATAAAGGGCTACTGGAGCAAATCTTGAGAGGTTAGGAGTCAACAAAAAGGATTCATTTTGTGAGTGCTTTTCTGTGTTAAGTGTAGTTTCAGGCTCTTCACACATTTGTTCGATACATCATTCAAGGAAGGTCCATTTATTGGGTGGTAACAGGGAATAAGAATATGAATTTGGAAGAAACCACTGAGTTCCATTTCAAATTTTTTTTAACAGAGAACATTAACAACAATATTATGCAAATTTTTATAGCATTCACTATGTTCAAGACACAATTGCAAGTGCTTTGCATGTATGCATTTGATCTTTGAAACAACTCAGGGAGGTACATGCAATTTTATTTCACTTATTTTTTTATCAGAGCATTATAGTTATACATAGTAATTGGGTTCATCTCAACAAAATCATACATGGATAGAATTAGGTTCACATTCTTCCCCTTTTCCCTCCCCTCTTCCATCCACCACTCTCCTTCCTCTACTGATCTTCCTTTTGCTCATCTATTGTTTATTTTTAACTTTTTTTTCCTACTTATACCTAAAAGTGAAGTCCCCTGTGGTATACTTAAATATTCACATAACAGGATTTAAAAAAAAATTATTCTGCATTTCCTCCCCTTTTCTGACCCTCTTCCCCCAGCCCTTCATCTTCTACTCCATTGTTCTTCCCTTTACTTTATGATATCTAATACTCCCCTCCCTCTTTTCCTTATTTTGCTTTAGCTTTCACATATGAGAGAAAACATTTAACCCTTGATTTTTTGAGATAGCCTTATTTCACTTAGTATGATAGAGTTGATTTCTATCCATTTACTAGCAAATGCCATACTTTTGTTCTTCTTTATGGCTGAATAAAAGTCCATTGGGCATATGTACCACAATTTCTTAATTCATTCATCTTTTGATGGACATCAGTGGTGGGAGCTCTCTGAAGGCAGTGGGAATATCATTTTATCTTTCTCTATCAGTATCTTTAAAATAATAAGAATTGAGAAAACTTTGTTAATTGTGGTATTTGTCTTGATTCTGTTCACTTACTGCATAAGGATTATTTTAAAATTTCATCAATTCCATTTTGTTTACTTATATAAAAGCCTAAATATGCTCTGGATTTTCATTTGATTCCACAAATTGGCTATTGTGAATTGTACTGTTATAAACACTGAGGTGGCTGCATCACTACAGTATGCTGATTTTAGTTCTTTTGGATAAATACCAAGGAGTGACATAGCTGGGTCCTGTGGTTCCATTCCTAGTTTTTTGATGAGTCTCCATACCACTTTCCAAAGTGGTTGTTCTAGTGGATGTTCTAGTCATTGTACTCTGCAGTCCCACCAGTTGTTTATGTACCTATATTTTATTTACTTATTTATTTGTGGTGCTGAGAATAGAACCCAGTGCCTCACACATGGTAGGCAAGTGCTCTATCACTGAGCTACAACTCCACCCCAATACATATAATTTTAATCTCTGTTTATCAGACAAGGAAATTAGAGCAGTGAATGTTTTCAAAGTCCCCCAGCTAAAATGTGATTGAACTGGCATTTGTGGAAATAGAACATTTCAAACTCAGATAGTTTGGCTGCAATGGATATTTTCGCACTCTTTTGATGTTGAAAGGCCTGAGTTCTCTTATGACAGATATGGACATGGGATGCTGAGAAAGATAAATTATAAGGCATGGAATAAACCAAGCTGATGATAGCTTTTTGAAAGATAAGTGGAAAAGAGAACCAAAGTATGATATTAATGATGGATAAGGGATACAGGATAGCTAAAGGGGCAAAATGCATCAGGAGATGGTAGGAAGTGTAAGACATATTTGACAATATATGGGAACTTATTCCTAAAACTCAGCATTCAAGCATTGAAACCCATCAAGAAGAGGCCCAGCAAAGGTTGTGATGGATAGTGTATGTAAATTTTGAGCATAGGATATGGTGATGTCATGAGCCTGGGTTCCAACCTTGACTCTGCCAAGAAACAGTTTTGTCACCATCTAGCTCCGCGCTTTATATTTCTAAGCAAATTAACATGATTGAGGCAACCAACTAAACACTATATATGCATTATCTTATTTAACCTTCACTTGTAACCTTATGATGTATGTGCTATTGTTATCCTCGAGTCTCAAAAGAAATAGACCAATGAGTTTAAGAAACTCAACGACACTCCTCAACATCACAGTGAGTGGGGGGAGCTAGGACTCCAACCAGACCTATTTGATCCCAGATCACTATGCCATACTACATCTCTAATGACCCAATGCTGCCAGTGAGAAAAAAAAAAAAAAAAAAAAAAAAAAAANTCATTGTTGAAATGAGTTGATGTTATCAGATTATCTTCAAATCCTCTCCCTTGCCTCTATCACCTACCCTATGAACATCCTCTGTAGAAAGATTGCTCAAACAAGAGAACAAGTTTTATAATTTTATACCCAACCCACAAATATGGACCATAGATAGGAAGGCAGGAGGCTAACAACAATGATAGCAGGGGCAATTGGAAATCCCTTCTTTGAAATTATCTGTGTGCGTAGACAAACCCCAAGAACCCAGGTGGAGTGCTGAATAGGGAAAACTTGTTCTCTTGTTTGAGCAATCTTTCTACAGAGGATGTTCATAGGGTAGGTGATAGAGGCAAGGGAGAGGATTTGAAGATAATCTGATAACATCAACTCATTTCAACAATGAGAGAAACAATGGAAATGAATCTTCAGGAAATTATTTATCAAAAAGCTATTTTTTAAAATATATTTTTAGTTGTAGATGGAGACAATTTTCATTTTATTTTATTTATATTTATGTGATGCTAGGGATCAAACCCAGTGCTTCACATATGCAAGGCAAGCACTCTACCACTGAGCTACAATCTCAGCCCTATTGAAAAGTTATAATTTGGGGGGACTGGGGTTGTGACTGAAGCGGTAGCGCGCTCGCCTGGCATGCGTGCGGCCTGGGTTACATCCTCAGCACCACATACAAATAAAGATGTTGTGTCCGCCGAGAACTAGAAAAAAAAAAAAGTTATTTTTTAATGGTGCATAGAGAAATGTTGGCATACTGGTGTGCAACTTAGGAACTATATTTTTCAAGAAAAGTCAAATTTTCAAGTTCATGTATTGATGAGCCTTTTAATTTGGGGCTTAAATAATATTAAAGTGAAAAAAGTTCCAATTGTTTCAAAGTGCTACTATAGTTTAAAATCATGTCACAGCAATTTCTAGTTATAAAAGACATTTCCAGACACAATAACATTGGAAACAAGCCTAGTAGGAAATTCCACTAAATGGTAAATATAATTATTTAATGTAAAGTGCATAATAGGTCACTGAAAGTCATTTAACCTTAATCCTTTACCAGGTCTTTATTCAATTTCTGTAATTATTTAAGAATTCAGGTGATTATTTTGTCAGGACAAATATCACAAAAATAAGAAACACAGAGCACTTTCCCAATCTGGACAAATCAGTCACCAATGCCCTAATGAGGATTCATTACATATTCAAGAAATCTTTCTAAGTATCAAATTTTGCCTTAAAATACTTCCTAAAATCCCTGTCTTAACATTTACCAAAGTTGAATTCATATCAAACATATTTTATATTTCCAAAATATTTCTTAATTCCAAGGCAAGAAAAATATTATTAGACTTTTTTCTCACAAGATACACAGTGGTGATATGATTCACTGAAAGTCAGAAAAGGATTTGAATTTAATGCTCTATTATTTCCAGTTTTCAGCCTACAGTTGCTAGACTGAACTGCATTTAGATTTAAGTTTGCATAAAAATTTAATAACATAAATTGTGCAAATAACTATTGGGCTCTACAGCTTTAATCACTAGAATTTATCTTAAGGAAATCAGCAGGAACAAGAGCAAAAATTTATTAACAATAATCTGTTGTAATTTTCTTTAAAATAATAAGAATGTGCAAATTCAAGTAGCCAACATTAAGAAATTGTTATTGTGAAATTATTGAAAACAATGGCATGCTATGCATTATACAGCCAAGTTGAAAAAACTGGAGTTTCAAAGTTATAGTTCCTGGGTTAAATCAAGCTTTGGCCAGTTATATACTATGAAATTTGGGGCCAATTATCAAATCTCTACTGTGCTCCATTTCTTCTTTTATAAGATGGGAATAGCAGAAGTGACCATCTTGCATGGTTTTTGTGAAATCTTAATGAGACAATGCATAAAAATATACTTTTCAGTACTGAGAGGCTCAAAGAAAATTCCATATATGTTGTCATTACAATGTCATCATTAAGAAAACAGTAGAGAATGATATCAATTAATTTTCGAAAATATTTTAATAAATCAAATTGTAAAATAGAATTTAAAAGTCTTGTTTTACAAAGGAGTGTTTATTTATGCACATAAAATACTAAAAAAGGTATATACTGGGCTGGGGCTGTAGCTCAGTGGTAGAGCGCTTGCCTTGCAGGTGTGAGGCACTGGGTTCAATCCTCAGCACCACATAAAAATAAATAAATAAAGATATTTTTTTAAAAAAAGATTTTTAAAAAGATATATACCAATATGTTAATCATTTTTACTTCCATATGGTGGGATTGCAAGTGATTTTATTATTCTTCATTTGTGTTATTTTATTATCCTTCCCTCCCCAAAATTTCTTTCCATGAACACATATTACTTTTATAATGGAAAGTGTAAAGCCTTGGAAATAAATCGCGTGGCATGTATTGATCCCTGACAAAGTTTAAAGGATCTCAGTAGAAGTTGCTGTTATCAGTCTGTCAATAGTTCCTGAGGCAAGAGATGCTAATGAACCCAAAAAGACCACAGGGAGAGGGAAGGTGTGGGGGGAGATTCGAGTATTCAATATAAAGTAATAGCATTTGAGGCTGATGACATTCAGACCAAAAGTCAATGTCTACAGAAAACACAAAAGTTGTGACTTTTACATTAAGACCACTACTGTTGAAGTAGAGGATGTTTCTAATTAGCTGGAAATCTAGTAATTTCACCTTGAGTTAAATATGTAAGGTGATGATTAAATTTGTGAATTTCTTTATGCTTTGGGATCATTTTTATGTTTAAGTCCAGTAGTAGATATCATTTGAGGGTCTGGGCAGGTTCATTCCCAGCGGAAGCCTGGGGACACCATTTTGGGATGATTTGTGAGCTAAGACACTGCTGAACCAGGACCAGTTACACCTCACTTTGCATTTGTATACCTGCTTGTGTGGAGGTTATGATCAACATCTGTTTTCTCTCTTTGTTCATTCTTACTCATTGCTGGACTTCCAATTCCTATTTCAGTGTGAATAAAGTGAGTTTAAACAAATCACCTAATCTCCTGGAGACTCACTATTTTATAATTTTTAAGTTTAGGATTTAGGACTAAACTACTGGTTTTCAAATCTTTTAATGCCATAGTAACTATTTTTTTAACTTTAAAAAAATTAACTTGTTTATTTTAATTAGATATATATGACAGCAGAATGCATTTTGATTCATTGTACACAATTGCACTACAACTTTTCATTTCTCTGGTTATACATGATAAAAATCCAATATACTAGTAAATTAAATATGGAGTCTTTCTGATTAAATAGTGGATATAAAACCTAGAACAGTTCTACATGTCATGGACTGAATATTTGTAGCTCCCCAGAATTCATAGTTTGAAGCCCAAACCACTAATGTGATGGTGTTTAAAAGTGGGACTTGTGGGAGCTAATCACATTTAGATGAGGTCATGAGGGTGGAAGCCCGTGATGGGATTAGTGTCCTTACAAGAAGAGACCATAATTCCCTCCCTACTATGTGAGGACACAGGGGAGAAGGTGATTGTCTTCAAGTCAAGAAAAGTGCTCTTACCAAGAACTAAATCTTCCAGCACCTTAAGCTTCTGAGCTCCCAGAACTATGAGAAATAAATGCAATGTTGTTTCAGTGACTCAGTCTATAGTATTTAGTCACAACTGTCCAAGGTCACCAAGGTCACATCTATATTTTCCTCTCTCCACAGGTGTGCACGCACCACACACACACACACACACACACACACACACACACACACTCACACAGTATTTTCTCTGACTTACCTTCTACAACCTTTTAAATCTATTTTAAGTTTCTGGGAGCACTTAATTTGAAAACTATTGAACTATGCAACCTCTAAAATTTTTTCTATGAATTGGGGCCTTTCAATAAAGGTTGTCCAGCTGTTCTCTTTTCTGCTTTCCAGTCTCTCATCCAATTAGCATGACCTAACGTTCCAGTTTTGGGAATACTCAGCCCGTTAGCCTATTTGTCCCACTCCTTGGTTTGTAATGCCAGAAGGGCAAGCATGATATTTCTTGATGATTTTTCAGGCACAGCATGGAGATACTCTTGAGCTCTCTCCTCTGCCTTGCCCGTGTTTTTCCCTATTTAGCTTGAAAAGGTCCCTCCACACTGTTGCTCTCCCTACTTCCCTCACTGATCATCATCTTAAACTCATCAGTCCAATAGCTTTCTCATTGCCATGTTCCCAATCGTCCTATTACTGCTATCTCTTACTCCCAAACAGGAAATCCTAAAATTCTTTTCTCTTTAATTTTTCACCACATCCATCAGTTTCTTCCTCAATTGAGTTTTAACCCTTCCTATACATCTTTGCTGGAACTTGCTTAATCATTGCTGAATCATTGCAAATCATTTCTGAATCACTGATTTTCCTAAGATGTCACCTTTACTCATGTCACTTCTAAATTGAAAACAGATACAGACTACCCTGGCACTTTTTTTCCTTCATTGTCAAGTCTAAACCCTGAAATCTCCTAAAATTAGACTCCTCTACTCTCCCTATCAATTATTAACATTCAAGTTACATATAAAGCTATTTTTAACTACCTACAAAGATAAACAAGAATGACATTACCCAATGTTGGTAGATTTGGAAGAACCATCTGTCTTATATACTGGTGGAAGTATAAATTGGTTCCTTTTTCTTTTTTCTTTTTTAATTATAAGTGGACACAATACCTTTATTTTGTTTATTTATTTTTATGCAGTGCTGAGGATTGAACCCAGTGCCTCATACATGCTAGCTAAGTGTTCTACCACTGAGCTACAATCCCAGCCCTGGTTCCTTTTTCTTAAGGACAGGTTAGTAAATTGTATTCAAAAGCCTAAAACACTACACATTGTATGCTTCATATGTAGAAATTTATCTTAAGGAAATAATCTGACCAGTGTCCAAAATTTATGCATTAGCACATTAATTTAAGCTTCCATTGATTGGGGACTAGACAAAAAATGATGGCAATTTGTACAATGGAACACTATCTAAACATAAAACATCGAGAAAACTTTATACTTTTATATTTCAATAATGGAGATTTCACACATTTGAAATGTGAAAGCTTTCCACACTTGAAAGTTTTCCACATTTTATTAATCTTAAAATTCATATTTTGGTGAATGTATTTTAGAGTAAAATATTTTAGATAGAAATTCTACTTGGGGAAAACATTACACAAAAGAAAAAAACTTCAGAATGACAAGAATCTCTTTCATAAATGATGTAAAAATCAAATAACAAATTAGGAAAAATATTTAAATATATATTTATGCTTAAGTATTCATTAATATTGAGATTATATAATAAATATATAATAAATTCCTACATATGTATTTGAAGAAAAAGACACTGCCCATAGAAAAGTGACCAAATGGCATGAAGCTGTGACACAATACAAAATGTGTTCTAATTGCTAAATAATCCATAAGCAAATTTCAACTTCATGTATTAAAAAGCAAAGGGCTAACAGGAATAATGACAGGAAATACTGAGCCTTTCAACTGGTGAACCTAAGAATAAATGGGTTTTCTTACTCCTGGTGGAATGAAACACAGCTTCATAATTGTAGTTGGGCTACATATCAAAACTCATAATATTTGAACCCAAAATTACACTTTTAAGAGTTTCACCTATGAAGAAATTAAGAATGTTAAAACATAGTTACAATAGTGTTCACTGAAGCATTGTTCTTAATAGCAAGAGTAAAAAAATATAGTTGTTTTCTGTTAATGAAAAATAATTAAGGACATTCACTACATTCATTCAATGGAAAATTATACAGCTGTTAGAAATTATATAGCACAGGTTGAGTCACTTATTTGAAATCATTTGGATCAGAAGTGTTTCAGATATTACATTTTTTCAGTGTTTGTAATTTTACATGTACATAATAAAATATCTTGGAAATGGGACTGAAGTCTAAACAAATATCCATTTATGTTTCATATATACCTTATGTGCTTGGCCTGAAGGTAACATTATGCAATACTTTTAGTGTGCTTGCATTTTCACTGCAAACTGTCATATGAGGTCAGATGTGGGATTACTCGTGGTATCATGTTAGTGCTCAAAAAATTTCAGATTTGGTCATTAAGGCTGTTCAATCTGTATAAATATTTTAACTGACTTTGAAATATATTCATAAAATATGAGGTAAGGAAAAAAAACATGTTAGGTGACAAAAATATACAATCACTGTGATTCCAGAACTGCCCCTCCAAAAAACAAAACAAAACAAAAAGAACACATATAAGTTCTGGAAGAATGAATAACATGATAAAAGGCAAATCCACTGGTGTTGAGGTTGTAGGATTAAGGGTGAAGTTCTTTTTTTTTTTTCATTCATTGGGGTTTTGTTTATTTATTTGTTTATTTGGGTTTTTTTGTTTTGTTTTAGTTCATCCTCAACAAACACTTATTGTTTTCTTAAGAAAGGGAAGAAAAAGCTAAAACAAAATGGTAGGGACATGAGATGTATCTCCTATAAATAATAACTGAATGAAGGCACACATGGGCAGAAGTTTTCTGAAGAGGGTTTCTGGAGGCGATTGGTGGTGTGTTTTCCTGTGTGTGTGTGTGTGTGTGTGTGTGTGTGTGTGTGTCTGAAGGGCCATGTCTGTTGACATTGATGTTTGCTAGCTCCTTACTCTCATGATCTGATGGCCATTCACTTGCCCCAGGGGAATCTAAGCAAGTCATTGTGATCCTGGTCTTTTTTGTTTAATTCTTCCCATCCTAGCCTCAGTATATTCTTCCCCAACTTAGCTTTGAGCTTATATGTCTCTACTGTTTCCTATTTACAGTTAAAGAAGATAATTTTAGGACAAGTTTATAAGAAGAAACCGAGGTACAACGCATGGTTAAATCAGAGAACACAGAAAATACAAGAGATGTAGAGAAAGAAAAGCCAGCATATCTGTTCTTTTCCCATGCTTTATTATGAACCTCAAGTGATGAGCAGATACTACTCCGGATTCATGAACAGCTGGAATTGCTTTGCTCATCAAGCCTCACATGCATTCCTCTAAAGCCAGTGTCTTTGTATGCTCATTAATGGGGACTTTTCCCTCAAGTTGTTACCTCTGCTACCAGATAGTAGCTCAACTATTTCAGTATTGGTTTCCTTTATTTATCTTTAGCTTTCATTTTTTGGGGAGGGGGGAATCTCATTTATGAATGATGCCAAATTGTTTGGTAATTTCTACCGCTGGCCTCTGAGATGTTGTGCTTCTAATCTCAATCTCGTTATATTCTCTCCACTTCTATGGGCAGTGACAAAATGCCAGCAAGATCACAGCCCTGTGTATATGAGCATTGCAAATGTCCTTCCAACTGACACAATGATTTTTTGTGGGTGGGACTGGATAAGAATTAAGGTGCACCATGATTCATCTCAGAGGGCTGAATGTTTTCTAAAATCAACTTCTTCAGCACAATTGCATGTTTTCACACTTCTATTTAAAATTAGACAAATCAATATAATTAAATCAATGAATTCTCATTTGACTTCGTAATTGGAAAAACATAGCTCTTGATAGAAAAATAAAATATGTAACAGCAAAGTCCCAATCAGTGAATTGAAATAAAATGTTCAAATATCAGTGAGACGATCTAAGTTAGAAGTTGAAAAATGGTCATGCTTCCCCATCAGTCTATTCAGTACTCCATGATTGGTTTCTAGGTACAGGGGTACTGCTACCAAACCTCAGTTCACAGCTGAATTAACATTTCAACTGAATTTATAATGAATCCTTCTCAGGGGCAGAGCAATCACTCTTAAGTCCACTGCTAGACTAAAAGGAGGTGATCTACAAATATTTGTTGAACAAATGAAGGAGACTGTTTTTTGTCAGATTAGGATTAGATGACTGTAGACAGAAATCTGATTATATCAACACTGGATTTAGTTAAACAGAGTAATGACTAATGTCTGTGGGACCTATAAGACCATGTCCCTTGGGGACTCTTGCAGTTTCCTGCTACGTGTACCAGGATACCAGAAGAAAAAAGACTGAGTCCTTGATGTTATCCAAAATGCAGCAAAATCACAGTCATGGGAAGTTTGTGTACACTATATAATACATTATGTTAGTCATCTACATAATTCTGAAAGCAAGAACTCTTAAGCATTAATCATTTTCTTCCTCCTACTTCTTTCCAATATTGCTGTCTGATGATGGTGAACTGAAAATACAGGTGATGGATATCAGCTACCAAATGTTTATGAACTTTAGCGTTGTCAATTCAGACAACAGATGGGATAAGGCTCAGAAAAATGTCCTTTGCTACTTCCCATTGCTTACTCTGAAAAACTACAGCAGAATCATCCAAAACTCAAACCATACATTTGATTTGATAAAACATACATAATTTCAGTTGGAAATAAGGGTTTTTTTTTTTTGGTCCACCATGTGAAAAAATAGCTAGGGTAGTTTTTCTTTCTGTATATAACCAGTCTTTTCCGAACCCCATCACCTTGCAATATTACACTCAATCCCAACTGTCCTCTCTCTTTTGCTTAGGAAAGTCCATTCCAGATTGCATGAAAATCTGTCATTCTTTTGGACAATGCCAAGTGACCTAGAAATGATTCCTCATCAAAGAACTCCTAAAATGTAGTGTCTCTCTTTGATCATGAGAAGGTGCAAGGAAGGAGCAGCAATGATTCAAAAGTACGGTACAAAGGGAGGTTGATTAGGAGAGCTTTATGGCCTAGTTGGAGATTCGCTGATGAGAAAACTAGGAGAGGGGGAAACATTCAAAAGGTAGGGAAATGAAAAGAAACCCAAAGATGTATTAGAAAAAAAGCTGTAAGCATCTGGGGAATGAACACTGGTAGTTTTATACAGAAGGAGCTTAAAAAAAGTGTTTTGAAGAAAGAGAAGACTTGAGCCTTCATTTTCATGGCAAGTACACTGTTTAGATTGCATGTTAGAGATGAATAAGAATTTCAGAAATTCAAAGGATGATTTTCTTTAACTGTTACTTAAGTAACTGAGAAAAGTATCTTGCCATACTGAAGAATGTGCAAATATACCCATTTGGGTTTTGCCCAAGGAGCAGAGGGAGATGATGGATGAAGGCTGAAGCTTCCTCGATTTCTTCCCACCTTTACTGAAGAATTGAGCTAGCATTCCAAACTTCCAAGTCATTTCAGAGAATTTTAATTCATTAAATAAAAAAAAGAAACCAGACTTTTATGTCTTACCAACACGCATGCACAAGAGGCAGACTTTTGTCAAAAACACTACTATGAACAAATACTAGGGAGTCGACAGTAACAAAATATGTAATGGAAAATAAAAGCCCTCACCCATCTGGCTTAGTTTGCGCTTTTAAGCATTCTCCAGAAATCTTTGTTTTGGGATTTCTTATAAACTCAATGGGATACTTAACATCACTTTAAATTCCTGAATCCTATCACAGCTCACCACCATGAATCACACAGCTATAGCTGGCTGCCCTTCTTCAAAGAGAATGAATATGAACCTAGAGCTACAAATAGTTTGAGAGACAAAAAAGTAAAAACTCAAAAAGTAGCAGCTGTTTATGGCAAGCAATGTGTGAAGTAGATTGTAGAGGGAAAAAAATTATATGAAAGACACAATGTTGCAAAATGGTATACAGTGCCAGAAAAGTTGTATTGCTCTCTACACGTTGTTCCCTTGCAGCAGGTAATATGTGCTCACTGTGACTTCCTATCACAGTGTTTGCCATCTCATTTCAGCTGGTGGTGGGGAAAGCACCAGTGCCTGTAGTGTTCATCAGTGATGTGAATATACTCCAGCTCACAGTCCCCATTGTTAACAGAGCAGGAGCTGACAGCTTGAATACTGGAAAAAGCAAGAAACAAAATAAAACAGATGTCAAAAGAATCCTGTGCTTGTTTGGGCATAACTAGCATGCTGGGGAAATCAATTGCCAAAGGGAATATATTTCTGTCTATTTCCTACCTACTCCTGAGGGTTTGGGGCTAATATATTTTGATATAACCCCCTTCCCCAAAGAAAACCATCACATATGCATTAATCCCAAACTCAAGACAAATCACATAATCATTATCTACAACATTCTCATTCTAATAAGATGCATTTCTTTCCTAGTGACAGTGCTTCTCACATTGGGAGGACAATATCCTTTCAGGATGTCAGAGTAATGAGAGAAAAATTTCCAGCTGCTACTACAATCCATAGCACATACGTGCCCACTATTGATATGAAATTCCCTCCATAAAGAGCCTTTGTATTGCTTTATTGAAAAATATATTTGTAAAGATTATAATAATCTTCTGGATTTTATCATTACTTAGTTCATAGAAACATGTCCTGCAAACAATTATTATTTAAAATTTCTCCTAGGGACTGGGGCTGTAGCTCAGTGGCAAAGTGTGTGCCCAGCACGTGTGAGGCACTGGGTTCGATCCTTAGCACCACATAAAAATAAATAAATTAAATAAAGGCATTCTGTCCATCAACAACTACAAAAATATATTTTTAAAAAGTTCTCCTAAATGAGTATTAAGGAAATGAAAGATGAAAAACTATCCTGGGGTTTGGGAATGAACATGAAGAAATCAAATTTCCAAACCCAATTCTGAATTAGAGAAGATAAAGAACTCTCGAAGAAATATATTGTTATTCTTCTGTCCTCACATAATATTAATTCAGTGAGTTCCATGTTGGACAAGTAACCACAGGAGTTTCTCAGCTCCAGGACCTCAGTGACCAGCACATTGTATATAGGTTATGTTCAGACAGGGGCCAACTTCAAGGACCTTCAACCTACACAACTGCAAACACTGTTTTGAATGCTTTGCTATTGCCAGCTTAAAAACTCTTTTTCAAAAAATATTTTTAGTTGTAGAAGGACACAATGCTTTTATTTAATTTATTTGTTATTTTTATGTGATGCTCAGGATCAAAACTAGTGTCTCAGATGTGTGAGGCAATAACTCTACCACTGAGCTACAACCCAGCCCCCTTGAAATTCTTAATACACTTTTTGAATAAAGGACACCACCTTTCATGTTTGTATTTGTAAGTTGTGTAGCTGGTCTTTCACTCAGTAAATATATGTAACGAATAAAAATAAACTGATAAAAGCAGCCACTATCTAACATTTTCATTCTATGGAGTTCCAAAACTTTCAGCTGTGTTTGGAGCTCTTCAAATTCAGGCTCTATAACATTCTTGAAAGTTAACCCAGCTTAAATGGCATTCAGATAAGTACTTTTAAAAATTCATTCCACAACTAAATTGTGTGAAGAACCAGATATCCAAATTATAAATATTAAGAGCCTCATGAATGAAATCTCTTTAGAAAAAAGAAAGAAAAGTACATATCTATATGTCATTTCAGTGAATTGCAATGTAACCACTGTTTTCACACTTTCCTACCACATTGTGAGGTATTCTGGAAATGGCTTGTAACTTAGAGAAATCAAGAGACATAGAGACCACACATAGAGGAAATGATCTTATTCATCCAACACTCAATTAATAGATATTTATGTTGTATTATATGCTGAGTCCTGGGATAGAAAGTACGAGTAATTTGAAAAGAAACACGCAGTTCAATGGCTATTTGAAAAGACTGACAATCCACAAGGGGGGGGGGAGAAGTGGGGATCATGAAGGACAAGAGTGTGACACTTCCAAACAGCATCTGAACATTTGTCAAGTGGTTAAGTGTATAGACCAGATGGTCAGAAATGAAAAAATATAGATGTTTCCATATAGGCAAAATGGTATAGACTTTTTGTTTCTAATATTATCATAGTAATCTACCCCTGTATTGATAAACCTTGGTGGCTTAGATTAACTGGGCTATATGCCACAAATTATAGTAATTTAGGCAATGTGTTTTAGAAATAAATATAAACAGATTAGTTGAGGTGTAGAATATTACATCAAAACCTGGCACATAAAAGAACTTAATACATTAGGTAAAAACAAAAATCACTGAATATGAGAATTATTATTCAAATGTGGTGTTGGGATAATTGTTGGAATATTGTAACTGGGAAACACACACATACACACATAATTTAAGTCCTTGCCTTTCACCATGCACCAAAGTAAATTCTCTAAAGATCAAACATTTATGCTGGGCATGGTGGTGCATGCCTGTAATCCCACCAGCTTGGGAGGCTGAGACAGGAGGATCATGAGTTCAGAGCCAGCCTCAGTAATTTAGAGAGGACCTAAGCAACTCAGTGAGACTCTGTCTCTAAATAAAATACAAAATCAGGCTGGGGATGTGGCTCATTGATCAAATAAACCTGAGTTCAAAACCAAACAAACAAACAAACAAACAAAAAAAAAAACCAAAACAACAACAACAAAAGATCAAGCATTTGAATTTAGCAAATATAGGATTTTTAAAGCTATGGAAGAAAGTGATAGAAAACGAAAAGAAATGCACTACATAAAACTCCAACATACATATATAAAAGAAGATAATTGAAAAACAGAAAATATCTGCAACAGATGTAAGAAAAAAGGAAATGAAATAAATATTAGCTACATAAAAATGGAAGAAAGATATAATTAAAAGAAAAAATGCATATTATTAATTAGCATATGAAATGATCCATAGTAATAATGAAATGTCATCCAAAATCACTGTCCTAGATTCTAGTCCATTTTAGGAGTCATATGCACATTCTCAGCTGCTGGAGTTCAGGCAACTCATAGATTTCAGCTGAGTCTTTCTCTAGGAAGTGATACTCACTGACAAGAGTCATGATGCTCAAGTTCACATCCACCACCTTATAGCAATCAGTAGCCAGCAGCCAACATCTAATGACTGGTCCAATGCAATAATATAAAGTCTTGCCACCTGACACAAAGGTGGGCCAATCTGAAAAGCTATCTCAGCTCTGAAAGTCCTACATAATTGGCCAAGGCCCGTTGCAACTGTATCTCCATTTTAACTCATCCCTCTGCCCAATTAGACTTCTCTCACCCTTCACCTTTATTGTTCCTCAGGGTGTGCTTCAACAAGCATCCTATATACACATCTCAGAGTTTGTTTTTCCACAGAGCCTTATCAACCATAGTCTGTAATGGAAGTAGGGTAAGAGAATTCTAGAACTGTAAGGAGAAGTGGTCTCAGTTGCAACCCCAAGACCAGTTGCTGGAACAGGGACTATGGTTCATTTCATTAACCTTCCTCTTGTAAATCCTGAAAAAGAAGCCAACCAAAATCCTGGGGGAACCATTTCCACTAATTACTGCACTGTGCAAGTGGACCATTGCAGAGGCTCTGGCTTACCACCCAGAACAATACACATTCCTCAATGGTTAGCATTGTAAGCACACAGCTTCTGGCAAAATCCTCCATGAGTTGTCCTCAGGTGAATGAGCCTCCTCATCCAAGGTCACAACTATTCCACTGCAGGCTTCAGGTTGTTACAAGGGTTTCAAATCCCAGTTTCCTGGGCAAGATGATTTTTTTTTCTTTTCTTTTTTTTGATACTGGGGATTGAACCCAACGGGCACTGACCCACATCCTCTGCCCTTGTATTTTTTTTTTTAATATTTTATTTTGAGACAGGGTCATGCTAAATTGCTAAGGGCTTCTCTAAATTGCTGAATCTGGCCTCAAACTTGCAAACCTCCTGCCTCAGCCTCCTAAATGGCTGGGGTTACAGGAGAATGCCAATACACCTGGCTAAGGCAAGATGATGTTGAAGAAACACCCCAGCTCTGGAGTTCTCTCTAAAGATTGATAAAGCACTAGTTGAAATTGTGTTTCCATTTGACTTCTCCCAGTGCCTTATACCGGTCCCAATCCCTCACTTGCATAGTTCCCCATAAACCTCATGCAAAAAGGCTTACAGTCTGTATTCTAGGAATCCAGCCTTTGACACTTATCATATTAGGGGAAATGATAAAACAAAAGAAAATACATAAATTTTATGTAGGTATTATGAAAAAATTAAGTTTTTCCAATGTGTTATAGATATAAATTTAAATTGATATCTTTCTGAAGAAAAATTTCATAATAAACGTCACTTTTGTGGTAGTAATTCTATTTGTGCTGATTTATTTTAAGGGAATAACCCTGGAGATATTTAAAGATTTGGCTACACATGTACTCATATGGCAGTGTTCAATACATAAAGAAGAGAGAGAAAACAGAATAAAATCCATAAGGAGCTAAATCATTAATAAATTAAATATCATAAAATAATACTTATTAAAATGATTTTATAAAATATACATGGATGAGAATATATATATTTAAAAGTCTCTAAAATTCATATAAAGTATGATTTCATTTCTGTTAGGAAAGGAAAAGAAGTATGTATTCACTTACACTCAAGACTCCAAATCTGCTGTCTTTTCTCCTTGTAGGAAGCAGATGACTGGCAGACTGAGGACACTGTGTCAAGACTATTGTGTCCGCTCTTAAGAAATTGTTTTCCTAGCTGCAGTAATGATAGGAAATTCCACATCACTTAGTCCTTTTTGAAAGTTAATAACCACACTTGTGTAACTGTTGTCCTAAGAACTTCCTCTTTAAATGGATGTTTTTAGGCTCTTTTAAATATGTATGCCTCTTTACATAATATCAAGGAAATGACTACCTACTAATGTCCCAACATTTAAAAATAAAAATTTAAATTGATGTCACCATGGGCCCTACTTTTTTTTTTGCCTTGAATAAAACCATATAAGAATTCAGAATTTATTTCCATCTGAAGAGTTATTTGGTTGTCTCTGTGTTTACCAGCCCTGGGACCCTGGGAAGAATCTCACACCCAGGACAGCTATGTCAGGGACTGTGAAATGTGGTCTTGTTGGGACAGGGGACTGGATCCCTTTGATGAGTTTCCCTTGGAGTCTTCTATTTCCCATTTAATTACAATCCAGAGAAGGGAGGTACTGTTTCATCTGCTAAGGAAAGAGGGAAGGCAGCCCTAGTTCAAAAGCTTCTAAAGCCGTAAAGAAGATTGGTTGATGACAGCTAGCTAGGAGCTAGATAAAACAAAACAAAACAAAAAACAAGGAAGCCATTACCCTGAGGTTGTTTCACTTAGATCTCTTATGTGAAGAAATCAAAACTAAACTTGGACAATTTTACAATTATTTTGTAATTGACTAAAACAAAGCAAAAAAAAAAATGCAAAAGAACCCTGAGCCTTAGCCAACTAGATCTGATTAGTTATATAGCTATTTCCCACTGAACCACATCCAAAGAGGGGGGGAGGCCTGGATGTCACAGTCAAGCCATTTCTCCACTTTGCTTCATGTTCAGCCTATAAAAGCTGACTGCTCATGCTCCTAGAATGCACCACATCTCCTTTCAGTTTGATGTTTCTTGATTCATGAATTATTTCTGGCTCAAATAAATTCTCAAACTTTATATTAAGCTTTTATTCTCACAACATTTAGATAAATATATAGACTGTAAAAACACAATAGGTACATAGTATATTTATTAGATTTATCTTTACATTTGTCCCAAAGACCTATCCAGGCCCCAGTATGTAAGTGAAAAGACAATAGTTAACTGGTGATGAGGTTGATGATTTGTAACTTTATATATATATATATATATATATATATATATATAAAGCAATATATATATATATCTTTTCATTCACATATATATCTGAATATAGGTACACAACATGTGTATGTGTGTATATATCTTGCTTTTATGCTGAAATTATAGCTTAAATACAGTGTGCTATTAAAATAGTTAACTATGGCAACATTTATAACAAGGATGACAAAAAATTATGCTTGCTTTATAAGACAATCTATGCATATGATATTTTAAGATGAAATTCACAATAGGCAAAGTAAAATTTAATAAAAAAGGTGAAAAATATCAAATTTTACTTAGCAAATTAGTGAAGAATAAAAAGGAAAGTAAAATTCAATGTCAATGATATTAAGACGGGAACTATTAACTGAGTGGTAATGAATCAGTAAGTTGCATTAAAATTTGGGAAACAGTTTGACAAATGGAATCAAGAATTTTTTAAAATAACCAGTGTTTTAACTACTTTTATTTAATCCCCATGATAGAAATCTGACAAAGAAAACAACAGAATTTCTAGGAAACCACTTATTCAAATATATATTAATATCAGCCTATTAGTTGGAAGAGAAAAATCACAATATATATGTTTATATCCATATGTACTGAAAAGTATTTGCCACCATTAAAATGAAGTTAACAAACATTTTAACTTAATACATATCCGGATGGGTGTGTATGTGTTCTAGTGCTTTTAAAAATATAAATATATAACGAAAAATAGCATGCTCTCGATTATAAAGGAAAAAATACATATAAAATAGATTGGGATGAAATAAGTCCAAATGTTAACAATGGTTACCCTTGAGTGGTGAGATTATGGTTGCTTTATTCTTTCCTTATTTACATTATTTTGTACTTCCAATTTTTTTGAACACTAAGGATATAAACTTTTGGATAAAAAACAAATGAAGTAGTCAAATAACATATAACAAAAAAAATCTGAGCTTTTCACAAAACCTTTCATTAAGTGTGTATTATTAAACTAAGAAAGGTATTATATGGTAATTAGCTCAATAGACTATTAATTAAAATATCTGGGTTTTAATCCTTGCTCTGACAGTTCCTAGCAGCATGACTTTGTTCTCACCTATTTGCTGATTGTTTGATAATAGGGGATTTATTTAATTCCTGTAAGCTTCAGTTTTCACATCTTTAAAAAGATTATAATGAGTATTTGGCAGGATTGTTGAAGGGATTAAATAACTAAAAGAGAAAGAGACAAGCAATGTGCCTGACACCCTCTAGGTGTTCCATCAATGTTTGTTGAAGGTAAAACAGCTGGGTGGTTCCACTGTTGGAAATCACATTATTTTTTTTAAACATGTAAAAACAGCCTTACTTCACAGTTCAGGGTCACACTCCTCTATGCAGACAAAAAGAGTATCCTAAAAATACCTGAGCCTCCGGTAGTAACTAACTCCTCAGAGCAATGCAGTGAGAATATTAGTCCTATCTCTGAAACCTTTGTCTCCTTTTTATTTTCTTTTGTTCTGCATGTTCTTTGGGCCATTTTGTTGTTATTGTTTGTTTTATTGTTCAGAGGGGATGATTATTTATCCTGAATTATGTAGCCTAAATTAGCATCCTTTTAATTTTTTTACATATTAATTCATTCTATACTTGGAATGATATCATTTTATATGTTGAATTCATATAAAATGTTTTTTCTTCTAAAAGGAAGAATAAAAAAAAAATAGAAAAGGAGGACCATCTGTATTCGATTCTGGAGAATGATGGACATTTTAGACATGGTAGTTCCAAAGGACTGCAAAGCAGAAATTAATCCCACTGCCTGTGGAGTTCTGAGGATGAGCAGGGCAGCAGATCTCATTTAGAATCCTCCTTTGCCATCTATTAAGAAGTGAGCATGGCAGAGCTGGCCATGGGGGAGGCTTTTTGATTCTCAATTCCTCTGAACATTGTCAGTGTTTAATCAATAGCTAGTCCGGGCATCATTAAACATGTGCTCTAGGTTCAAGGTCCTCTGATCGGGATGGTTGAGGGAATTGCTCAGTTTTTCTGTAAAGTGCAAAAAAAAACGGTGCCCACATTCAGGTTAGCCTACTTAAAAGAGATACAATTTTAATCTGTATTGCATTAAATGAGACCTGTTTTAATGGGTCACATGGAATATCAATTATTCTTGATCTCCTAATTTTTGCTTCAAATGCAAGATGTATCCTACTGAATTTGAGATTCTGCACTTATTAATTTATGCTTGCTACAAGGAGAAGGGTTAGCAAATATGTCAGTCACTGGAATGAAGGAAACCTATTCTTCCACATCTTAAATTTTGTAGTTCAATGATTCCATACAAGTTTAAATTCCTTGTACCATGGGCTTAATCAACTGTGTAACAAAGGCAGGACAGTCTGTTTCAACATTCTGAGTGGGGCTATAGAGGTTTAATATACAATTTTTTCTTCCTAGTTTTAATCCATTGTTCTGATATGTATGTGATATGGCACTTAGCAAAACCTTCACTGGTCTCATGGATATACTAAGAGATGAAATAGTGTAGTTCTTACACCACAGGGTCTCATAAAAGTTATAATGAGAAATAAGGAAGATTATTAAATCATTTTCTTTTGGAAATAAGACCAGGTTGAAATTAGACTGTTTTCTAACCTAAAGAACTTAAAAATGTGAGTTGTAAGAATCAGAACATTCTCCACAGAGGAAAGAGGACTAATTAATCAGAGAGGTATGAAAATAAATTTACATTTTTGTACCCTGAATCCAGGAGAAATGTTGAAATCTTGCACATTTTTTTCCAATGTGCAATATAGAAAATGTTGGAGGCAGAAAATCAATCAAACCATTCCACTGCAATTATTAAAAGCTTGAGTCATATACTATATTCACTTCTAAAATAAATGAGTGCGGGCACTGAGATACTATAAAGCAGAACAGGAATGGCATTCTTCATGCTATTGTTTTATAATCTATGAATCTCATTTGGTAGGGACCAACATGATGAAGGTTTCTAGTAAATTTGAAACCACACAGTATAAATCCTTCAAATCAAATTTCCAACAGTTCAAACAAGAATAAGTCATGGAATGCCCTTCTTTTTATTACAAGACATTGGGTTATTATTAAACAATCCAGCAAAGTTTTAGAACTTGATGCAAATCCATGTACTTAGAATGCATATTCAAATGATTATATTGACTTTGATAAAGCTAATTTTAAAACTTTGTGAAAACTCCAACTAGAAAATTTTATGGAGTTTGTATGATACTATATTTTGTAAAATAAAATATATACAACTAAGAATCCATAGGAAAAAAGACAACTACTTCCTGCCATTCATTTTCTTCACTATCATAATATTCCAAAATTCCAGATTCTTCAATCCATTCTTTACCCAATAATCTCTTTACCAGGTTTTTCAATCCCATAAGTGACTAACCCATTTTCCATAAAACACTGTGATGTGAGCCCTTCACATTTCAATTACTGACGTCTCCTTCCTTAAAAAGCTTTAATAAAACCCCAGCACCTTACTTTTGTATAGACACAGTTTTGGTTTGATTTTGTACAACTGGATTCAGTGGGTCAGCTATACCCAAATAACATGGACTGGATCTCCTTCTTACAACAGGGTGACTTTTTCAAGTTGCTTCAACTTTCTAAGTCTCGTTTTTTACAATAGTGAAACAGGACAACAATAGTGCCTACTTCACAGGGATTTTTATGAGCGTTTTTTCACACCAGACACTGGATGAATCAGTGGATGTAAAGTACTTAACACTGTGCCCCATGCTAACAAGTGTTTCATAAACATCAGACATTGTTATCATTCAACAACATGTCCACGTCCGTCCACACAGCTTGTAGGCACAAAGCTGGGATTTTCACTTAGAGCGTCTTAGTGCCAAGGCTTATGAGCTTTCTGCTGTGTACTCTTTATATCAGATGTCTTAGGGGAGATTTGGATGGATGCTGGATCCCATTCAATTCATAGTCAAATCCTCCAACATGGGACTAGAGCACAGAATTTCTACTTTGGTGATTGAAGTGAGAACCATAAGATTTAGACACCAGACACTGGGGAGGCAAGGTTGATATTCTGTTGAGAAAGCTTAAGATCCTGACTTGAACAAACAGAAGGCCAACCCACTGAAGTCCAAGTGTGTCTATGGAATGAGTCAACTTTGTACTTGCCAAGAGGGAACATAGAGAATCTTCTTAAACTCTAAAACTTGAGATGAAATAAAACTCTAAATTGCCATACTGCATTGACTGGAAGAGAGAATTCATTATAAAGATTACACGGCAGATGTATTTAACAATACTCCCATCTCCTTCTTCCCCTTTTTACGTTGTAAAGCACATCTCCATTCACTTCCCTAAGGTGATCTAAAAGAGGTAATCTGTAGAGATGTAAACCTGAGTCTGAGATTCCAAAACTTCTATGATACTCACCTCTGAGAACCCCAGTTCCAGTACTTTAAAATTCAAGATAATAACATTTGCCTGTTATGGTTGTTGAGAAGATTAGACATAATATTTTTAAATCATAGTAATTATTATTACTAACGCACATGGCCAAAATGACCTACAAACTACAATTATCTGGATTCTAGTATTAATTACTAGTTTCATTAAAATGTCTGAAGCTGAGTACTAGACCACGCTTGGTGAGACAGGGTCTCAGTAGGTTGCTTAGGGTCTCACTAAATCACTAAGGCTGACCTCAAACTTGGAATCCTTCTGTCTCAGCCTCCCAAGTTGCTGGGATTACAGGTGTGCACCACCATGCCAGGATTGCTCAGCTTCTTCATATCATGCAAGCCACAGGACTGATGCTTGAGGAGAGCTGCTTTCCTAGGTAAGGTTCCATCTCCCAGCAGCCTGGCTCCACCCACACCCACCAGCCTGTGGGCCAGAAGACACAGGTCTTGATGGTCAGGTCCGTAGTTAGTCTTGTTCTGTGATTACTGAACGAAAGTTTCCTGAAAAACTTTCAGAGTCAGAATTCACAATTTATTTGCTGAATACCTCCTTATTTTGTCTCAAATTTTAACCCTAACTTGGATTTTAACCCTAACTTGGGTCATTGCTTGTTTAACAATACTTTCACCTCAGATTTCCATCTCTCATTTTCAGAATTTCTATGTACCAGCTTATAATTCAGCCTGAGTTTCTAGATGGTGACTTCAGCCCTTTCACCTGTGTCTGGTTTCTTACTCCTTGCTCTGTCCTGAGGTTAGAAATGACAGCTCAGACTCAAATCAAGCCTTGCTGTTGACCATCATTGGTAACCACACATGTCTTTATTAAGTGGCCACCGGACACCAGGCTCTAGGTCTGTCTAGGTATCCTTCCCACTCTTGTGGTGTGGAGCCAGTTCTTGTCCTACTGACATGCTCTCCCTCACTTGTCCTGGCAAAGGCAGCAATATCCAGGATTTAGAGGACCAATATACACACCATCCAGCTGAATGACAGGTTCATATCGCTGGTACAGCTGGGTTTTAAAATATTGTCCATGATGTCACTCATTCATTTTTGTGAGGATCCAGGTAACAAACGTAGGCTTAGATTTAGTATTTTAAAATTACATTTGTATTTTGCTGACTTCCTAAGATGATTTGAGGTAGTGAACGGAGTAAAACACATTTATAATAGAACTACTAACACTAAGGTTTAAAAGTAGAGGGAAAAAAAGTACAAAAATAATGGTTGCAGAAAATAAGCACCATGTTATGAAGTAGGGTAGAGAAAGCTAAATTAAGAATATAGGTTAAATAGGGTCCCTGCAATTAAACCTTCAACTTAGTGTCGGGTTTCCTAGGAGGCAAAGTCATGCATTATAAAATTATTCTTATCTAATTAAGAAGAGATGATCATGAGGGAGACAAAATGTTCCTACTTCTAAACAAAGCATAACTTATGGCAAGGATCTTTATATTTTGAACACTGAATTCATACAGAGTCATGAAATAACATTAAACACTTTATTTCAGGCACATACTAGAAACTGAGGACACAGAAGTAATATCAGTGGGATAGACAAATAAGTGAACCCTTTAGAGTTTGTTGTGAGAGGTTCCATGTTAGAGTAGTGCTCTTGTTCTATGTGATAGTATAAAACAACACTTTAGAAGTCCAATCTTGACCCAGTTTTGAAAACATGACTGAAATCTCTTGGTTCCCCTTCACAGGAGTTAGCTAAGCCTGTAGGTTGGATACTTCTCCTATTAGGCTGTAATATTTCTGGGTTATAATGCATATGTCCAATTACAAGTCTAAATGTCAGGGTCCCCCAGACACTTAATACCCAAGAGTAGCCCCTTCTTCCTTTGATTTGTAGAATTTTTCAAAATAACTAGTCTGCATGAAGATGAGGAGACTTAGCCTATCAGCACCCTGCTTACATATGCAAGCAGTTCTCTACCTTTCCAACTTGCTGTTACCCTGCCCAGGGACAACCCAGAGTGCAGCCCTGCTCAGCAGTGCTCTCTCATTCAAGGCTGTAGGTAACAAGTTCTGAGTTTCATTTAACTGAGTGTCTTTAGGTTATGTCCTGCCATCAGAAGAATCTTTAAACTGCTGACGTGTTGTATTTGCTTTATGAATATGGGATTCTTCATAGATTCTTCATAGAGGAAGTGACTTTAAACTAAGGGCAGACAAACAAAACTAAAATAATAATTTAAAAACAAGGTAGAGAAGAGGAGAACATGAGGAGAAGAGGAGAAGTGTTGTCATGCATCCAAACTAAGGGAGAAGCAGGCACCGAGGCAGGGGGAGTGTGGCAGATAGAACACTAAGGGAAAGGAATAAGATGGGATCTTCCTGGGTCAATTAGGGAATTGCAACTTTTCTTTGTGTCTGATGCTGGAGTCTGAAGCATACAGTAGAAATATGAGGCAAGACATTAGTAAATAGAAGTCAAAGCCTGAAGCATCTCTTTTTAAAAAAAATTTTTTTTTAGTCATAGTTGGACACAATATCCTTATTTTATTTATTCATTTTTATGTGGTGCTGAGGATCAAACCCAATGCCTTACAAGTGCTAGGTGAGTGCTCTCCCTCTGAGCCTCAACCCCAGCCTCAAAGCATCTCTTAAGCCACTGCAGGGCATGGGATTAATTCTGAACACTAGGTAGAAATGAAAAGGGGTTTTAAGCATGGCAAAATAAATTTTTATCTACCTACTTATTTATTTATTTATATTTGTGGTACCGGGGATTGAACCCAGGGATATTCTACCATTGAGCTACATCCGCAGCCTTTTAAATTTTATTTATTTATTTATTTATTTATTATTTTTGAGACAGACTCTCCTTAAGTGGCTGAGGCTGGCCTCAGACTTGAGATCCTCCTGCCTCAGCTTCCCCAGTAGCTGGGATTATAGGTGTGTATCATGGTGCTTGGCTTAATTTTTAAATTAGATGTTAAAAGGATTGCTCTGGGAGTACTTAAGATAATGGATTAAAAGGGACATGTATACTGGATAGCAGTTCAGATAAATTGCAAAAACCTTTCTGAAATTATAAGGGCCTTAATTAGAGCAGTCATAGTGGAGGAATGCTATGGTGGTGGTGCCCATTTGCATTACTGGGGAATTAGATGTGTAGAATCAGAGACAGGAAGCCATGAATAGACTATGATATCCTGGCCTGGAGAAAGGGTGACCTGAAGTCCTGACTCTCAAAAAGGTGAATACAAGGGAAGAGTTGGTTGGGTGGGGAAGAAAGACTCAGTCTTAGACCCACCCTACTGGTAATGCAAGGGGACATCCTCTAGGAGAAAGGGACTCAGGCAGTAGCCAAATCTACGGGTGGAGGTAACAAGGCGAGTGAGCTCCTCTAGGGATACTGACTTGGGCATCATTCCCCTCTAACTAATTGAGGTAGGTAAAACATTGTAAGTGGAAACAATCACAGTTGGCAAAGAAGAAAGTGACAAAATTTGAACTCTGAAGATCATGAGGACTTTCATGGTGGATAGAAATAAAAGACTCCATGAAAGAAGTTATGGAATCATTCTAGGGAAGAGAATCAAGTGAAAATTGTGACCTACAATCCAAGAGAAGAGAAATCAAGAAGTAAGGAAAGGTAATTACTTTCAAGATATTAAGCAAAATAAGGAATTAAAAGTGTTCCTTGAACTTAACAGTGAATTATTTATTAATAACCATGGCAAATGTTTTAGGGAGGAGTTTTTTTTTTTTAACATGGAGAGAAAGAAGCTGGTAAAAGAGGAGAGAGAAGATTCTAAGGAGGATGTCAGGATGGGTTCTCAGATATGAGGAAATTAGTTTTAAAACACAGTTGAGCACCTTTTTCTTCTGATGTAAGAGCAAAGCAGACAGAGATGAGGGTTAATTCTTGGGTTTCTGGGTGGAATTATAATTTTGAAAGCCCCTTGGCTAAGGATTTGTTTTCTCTGTAAAATAAAAGACATAGGTTATGAAATCACTAAATTCTCCCAACCCACCAAAAAAAAAAATGTCTCTATGATTGTTGTTTCAGAAAATTCAAAGTATGAAGCCCTGTGGTCTCTTTTTCTCAGTAGCTGGAAGCTGTACAGTGATACTAGATTTGGATTTAAGTTTTCTGTTTCTAGCTGTTATTTGCAAGCACTTATTCCTCCTGATTTTTTGAGAGGCAGGAAGTACTATTTTATGTTCAGTGTCTTTTTGCATTTTGTGCCCTGTAAAAACGCATACGCTTGCCTGATGCTCTCTGCCCCCAGCGCTTTTGGAAACATTGAGTATAAATCTGCAACCTCCTGATAAATGAGAATGGGAGAATTCCATCATATAGTCAAAATATAGTTGTGAACATTGCTCTAAAAATAAAAAAAATAAAAATGCAAAAATGGAGGTGTTAAAAGGATGAATATATATTTTAAAAATCGATTGTCTTAGTCCATTGGGCAGCTATGACAAAATACCATAGACTGGGTAGCTCATAAATAACAAAAAACTTATTTCTCATAATTCTGGAGGCTGAAAGTCCAAGATCAAGGCACCAGTTGATTATTATTGTCTGGTAAGGGTCAATTCTTTATAGACTGTGCCTTCTGTCTGCATACTCATGTGGTGGAAGGAGCAAACAAATTCTCATGGGCCTCTTTAAATAAGAGTACTAACCCCATTCAGAAGGGCTGTACCCTGATCATCGAATCACTTCCCCAAAGGCCCTACCTCCTAATACTATCATTGATGGATTAGGATTTCAACATGTGAATTTGGAGAGAACACACATTCTTACTATTGTACCTACCAACAAAGATGCACAATGGAAGCTATCTGATCCCCAAAGCAAGTTTGTACCTATGGCATCTGACCCTCCATAATTTTGTTTAGTACCATGATTTATGGCCAACTGCAGGAATTAGCTGATGTATACTGAGTGCTTGCTCAGTGTCAGGAAAAGAATCAAGGATTTAATTTATACTGTCACATTCGTTACTGCGCCCAACATAGAGACTACTGGCTAGATCAAAGCTACACACAGTGTGTGTATATTTAAACTACATGATGAAGTTAGCATTATCATCCCAAAGAGGAGGCGAAAATTATTCCCAAGATGTACCACTCTCATATTAGCATTGTTTTTTTTCTCACAATCCTAAATGCCATGATATATTTTCATAAATGTGTAATTTAAAGCTATCCTCTAGGATTCTTATTTGTACATATTGAAGAATCTCCCATTCTCAGTATCTCTGCATTGAACGAGTGCTCTGATTGTGGGAAAATAATGTAGGAGTAGATACATCATGGTTATAAATTATTGATCTAGGCCACTATTTATTGGGCATTCATTGTGTGCCAGTTACTATTTTAATCTCTTCACATTTGAGTTAATCCCACAGTGGGTATCCTACAAAGCATTATGAAGTCAGTGAAGAAACACAGGAAACCAAAATTAATTACTGCTTAACATTAGGATTTTATTATTTGATATAATATGTACTATAAAATATTTTCTAAATATTTTATAAGTGGAACTAGAAAAAAAATCCTAAAAGTTATCCCAAAGGGTGGCATGTTAAGATATTTCCCACAGAGAGATAAAGAAGAAAAAGCACTTACCAAATATGAAGACCATTGTGCTAGAATTTCATTGTTTTATCTTCTTTGTGTTTACTCTAACCTCGGGTACAGAGAGTGGAATTTATCACAGTGAGTCATTCAAGGGACTTTCTCATCACACTCTGGTCCTTGGAAAAATTTCTCATTTACTCTCAGCCTCATGGGTAACCATTATTGTGTGTTAAGACGTTCTTCTATAAGATATGTGCTCTTGTGCAATGTATAATACTGAACATTGTAAATTATTTTCCTGGTTTTATTAGCTAAAGATACAAATATAGAGACAGATGACATAGCCTCTGAAAATTGGAGGGACTGAGTAACTGGGCCAAGATCACATAATTCTTACTTGATGTAGTCAGAATTCAAACTTCAATCTGTGTCTATCTAAAACTGCAAGTCTTATCTTCCTGAGCCTACAATCTGTAGAAAAATTGAAGGAAAAAAGAGAAAATTCTAAGTGTGTTCCTGAAATTCAAGTGGATAAAAAAAGTTTATTGAATTGAGTTTAATATTCAAAACTCTGTTTGAAATTTTGAGAAGCTCATCATTTTCCACAGAGCCACAGAATGGGGACAAGGTGGGCAGAGGGGAAGTGTTCTTTAAATTCAGTTTTCAAGAGTTAAATTTAACCATCTACCACACAAAAATGCTTAATATTTCAAGGGTGATGAATTTGATAATGACAGAGAGATGCCATCAATCTGACAAACTAAACAAATTTTTTAACCTGACATAGCCTTATTCAAGACATCAGCTGTCATCTGAAGTGAATTCTGTTTCTAATTTGTCTTCATAAATAATGCAACTAATTGAAAGGTAGTTACAATGAAAGTCTTTAACCTTTTTCATCTCCAATTTGAGGGAAATTTCGTGCATTTCCTCGAAAGTACCTTCTTCTCCTCTTATCAAATAAAACTTAGACATCATTGATGACAATATTGAGTGCAAAAACAAAAGAATCCATTGTGTGAAGACCAGCACTTCTAATGGTTTTCTCAGCTTTATATTTTTAAAGTTAGCATTATCTTAAAATATAAAACTCATGAAAATCTGATATAAGGAAATTTATTCAAGCTCCAAGTTTCACTGAGAATATCATTATTTTAATCAACCTTCTCAGTTATACCTTCTTGCCACCCAACTTCTGCTTACTTGTAATTAAAGTATAACACTGACTTCACCATGTTATATACTTACCAACACAGAAAAATCTTTAAATTTTAGTTCTGGGTAACCTTTCATTTTTTCTTCTCATTTAGTAAGAATAAAAAGGGGCCACTGGAAAAAAAAAAAAGACCATTCCAAGCAACTGGAAATGAAGAATTCTTGTGTTAGAGATTGAAAGTAATTAAAATCTCCTCTACCTAAATTTTCTCTATGTATACATAAGTGATTCCATTTGTTTATTTGTGAAAACGTGTGTTAACAGACCTATGTGCCAAAGGTGTGAAAGAGAGGAAAGAGAACTAGGCAAGCATTAAAATATTCAATCATTTCATAATTTCACCCCTCTGAGAAGGCCAATTTCAGCAAATACATCAGAGGGAGGACATGATTCTGAATGAAGATTTGAGCTGGTCATCTTTCACAAGATTGTTATATATCTATATAGTCATGAAAGCAACACAAATGACATGGTGTTTCTTAAAGAAAAAAAAGAATATCTTCAGCTGGAGTATTCAGAGAAAGCTTAACAGGACAGATGACATTTAACATGGACCATTTGATAGAGACGGTGGTGGTGGAGTGTGAGATATATTGTAATTTAAGAGTAAAGTAAGTCATTAAAGTAGAGTGACTTAAGAGAACAGAGAGCAGCCAGGGTATTTTGGAGCCTATTACCAAAATATAGGAGAGAAATATTAAGTATAAGTTTATAGGTTGATGACATAAGGTTAGTTTCTGTTATTGATAGCTATTGTGAAAATATATTGTTTTAAGTTTTAGCTCCATTTTCTATAACAGAATGTGAGAATTTCATCTAGTAGTGTCTTTATGATTTTCCTGGTCTATCTTTAAAAATATATATCAGATATTATTTGAAGGCATTGGATCAGGAGTGGTATTAGCTAGGTTTTCCTGAAACTGTTTTTCTTTCTCAGAGTGAAAGTTCCTTATCTCTTTGGCTCTGAGTCTTCTTATCTCTAAGAAAGGAGTTGGGGCTGGATTATTCCTTGAATTCCTTCTAGATATGCTTCTATGATATGGAAAACAGTGCAAAAGCACCACCCACTGAATATTTTTTTCAATAAAACGTTTCTTACCCACTGATTTTTATTAAATTGGAATGTCAGTTTCTCACTTTTTAAAAATAAACTAGATCATGGAATCTTCACTCTGTTTCTATGCTTGATCTTTGTAAAGTCTTAGTTCTTTAAACTTTTTTTTTCAAATTTAATTACAGCTCTATAAGAGAGTTATTATGCACAATCCAATAGCTTTACTTAGTAGATGCTATGTAATGATTTAGTGATTTTGAAAATTCTGTAAAATTACAACACTTCAGAGTGGAAGTAATTTTAAGAAAACTTTATCTGATTTCTACATTTTACACACAGGGAAAGTGGGATGTAGAGAGACTCAATGACTTTCTGGAATTCACTTGCCAATTCGAATTCCACTGTACCATTGTCCCTAATCTACATGGATGAGATTGAATGGGCAAATGATATGAACATAAACATCTCTGACTTTCTAAAGATTGCTAAAATGTAGTTTTTGTTTGTTGTTAATTGCAGTACTAGGTATTGAACTCAAGCCTTTCACAGGTTAGGCAAGTACTCTACCACTGAGCTATATCCCCAATCCTTTTTATTTTAACTTAAGACAGGGTCTAGCTAAATTGCTTAGGCTGGCCTCAAACTTTCAGCTCTTCTGCCTTAGCCTCTTGCGTAGCTTGGGTTACAGGCATGCACCACTACACCCAGGCTAGTTTTCCTTTTTTAAGTTGTTGATCTCCAACTGTTAATCTTGGTAACATCCGTGTTAAGGCAGAACATTGAAAATCTGGCGAGGGTTCCATTTGTCTGCTTCCCTATGCTGCGCTTGCGCTGTGCCACCAACCAATGGCAATTGTTTTCACTTGCTGTGATGCTCCTCACCTGAGGGACATCTCCTCCGACTAGCTTTCCTGATGCTGCCTTTCAGGACCATGATAGTGAGCCAGGTGCCATGCTATTCAAGGGCAGGAATGGAGGCCTTTGGCCTGAAATCTTATTGAATGTAGGCAGAAGTAGTCACTGACAACTTGGCCTCAGCCCATATGGCAGTATCATAAGTCAGTGTCATAAGGTAAGTGTCATGAGACTCTCCCATGTACACGTCTTTTTAAGAAGTGCCTTCAAAAAGACAAAAGGATTTATGGGATATTTGGGGGTACCACAGACTTAAGAATCTTAGAGAAATTATAAGCCCTTCCCTCCAAAAAATTACATGCATTCCAAAACTTTGCAGATAAATTTGTTATATGAAACTGAGACCACAAGGCCAAAATCATAAATTTTCATAGCTCCATCTTCTCTTCTGTGACTCTACCATTGGTCATAACAAATTTCTAACATAATCTCCTAATACACATCAACCATTGTTCTCAGTTTTCTGTCAATTAAAATATCCCAAAGGAAAAGTGAGACAATTCAGTTTTCCTGTATTAAAAAAATAACTGAACCTTCCTACAATCTAATCCAAAATAGACTAATGTAACACTTAGTTCTCTATAGTAAAGCCTTTCTTTTAAAATAAATAAACAAACAAACAGTTGCCCTCAAGGTCATATTATTAAACTTTGAATACAAAGTGCTGAAATTCTTCTTGAACTCCTTTTAACAAGACTGAGGTAATTATAAACTGTGTCAGATGTGTCTCTTGAGAGGACTTTTGAAACAAATACTTCTATGTGTGCATGTGACAATAGTATAAAATTTTTCATGAAGGTCAAGAGCTGGGTTTTAAGTCCAGTACTTCCTGTGGAATGGAATCCAAGGAGTTAAAGTCTTTGAAATAATTACACTCATGAATTTCCTACTTCTCATTAGCTTAATTTACTCATCATATATATATACTTGAATCAATTTAATTTGCATACTATGTTGAAAATCTGCATAAAGAAATCAGTTTATGGAGTTGCAAATAAGCTATTATCATAGTGTCCATGTACACACACAATAAGAATTGGCTTTTAAGAAATGGGAATATAAAGATAAACCATAACATCCTTATCCAACTCAACTTTTGACCTGATGTCATTAAAACAAAAATTGGAAAATTCAAGGGCAGTGATGGTAAGGAATAAAGAGAGCTTAATGATTTTACTCAGAAATAGCTAATAACTTCCAGGGTTTAGAGAAGTAATTATTCTTGTAAACACAATTTAATTGGTAACTAGAGTGTTTATTTTGCCTTATCACAAAGACCAGATATCATTGATTCATATAAATCACTACTTTGCAAAATATTTTGAATATCAGATACAAAAATTCACCAGCTTAGCTTTTACTGATAAATACCTCATCTGCAAGTATCAATAATCCTGCTGCTGCTAAATATTTTGTGACTCAGAGAATTGATAGAGGCAGCTTAAGGATGCTACCAGTGGAAGACTTACAAGGTTAGGATTGGGGCTGGGAAAAGGAATCTCATTGCTAAGACTATTAATCCTGCCAAAAGAAGAGGGTGTTTTGATTAAATAAATGTGCATGTGCTCTGTTCCACAGCTTGTGTTTGCAGTAGATAGAATCATTATGATACTGGGCTCCCTAGATATTAGTACAATTACTTGACCTTGACTTAGGAGAAGTATTTTTTTTTTTGCTAACATACTTTCATAACTTGTTTCTCATACCAAAATCAGATTTATGACCAGGATGTCTTCACCTGTTTACCTTGGTCTTCTCTTACTTCATATAATACATAATAAAATATAGAAAGAAGGAGAAAATGTTAAGAAACTAGGGGAAACTGACTGACTTCTATTACAAGTTTTGTGTAGAATAAATTATAAGATGCCTATAATCTTGGGTGGGTGGACTAGTTAACACATTCTATCTAAATAAAGCCAGTTACACTAAGTGCTACTTTTTAAAGTGATGGCTAGTTTTAAAGGGCCTCTGGATTTAAAAGTGTAATATACCATTACATCATCTTAGAATCATGACTTAATTAAAAAATACATTTATGTACATGACTTCAGTGAAAACAACAAGGAACATTTACACATTGTAAGTCTAGGACTGTTATTAAAGTTTATTCTATTTCTTCTCTTTATAGAAGTAGTATACACTCATTTTAAGAAATTCATAAAAAATTTAGAAACATACAAAGAAGATAAAAAGTAATAATCCCATCACACAAAAGTTATATTTAGGTACAGTGTGATGCAAATAAATATATTATAATGTAGATTCAATGTGTGCAGTTTTAATTGTGCTTGAGTAACCCTAAGGTCTTCGACATATAATCTGTTATAATATTTATGAGGACTGAATTTTAATCATGACTCTGATTTTGAATCCGGTTCTAAGCCCTGGTTGAAATGAGAAACTTATAGCTAATAATTACAACGGCTCAGCATCCTCACTTCATTGTGGCTCTGTGCTGTACTTGCTGTACATAAGCAATAACCAACAAATTATACTTCTCTGAATACAACAGAAATTATATGCTATGGAAATACTCCCACATTTAGAGATTCAAGCTTTGCTTTTGAATGTTAATTTCTATATTTCTTTCCCCATGTTTCTTTTCTTTCAGTCTTTTAATAGCATTTTTTTTTATTCTACAGGACAGAATTGTGCTTGAGAACTATCAGCTTCTATAGATATTTCCACAATAGGAAAACCTTTTCTTCCTGTCCCCACATGGGCAGGTCGATTTTCATTGAAAATGGCTTCAAGCTGGTTCTAATATTTACTCACTTATGCAGGTGCGTGCATCAGCATGGAGTCTGTATCCCGTATCACATTCACAGTGGAAGGTGCCCAGAGTGTTAATACAGCGCTGCTGGCAGCCTCCATTCACCACAGCACATTCATCGACATCTAGAGGAGGAAGACAGATGGCCAGGATTACAATGTCATTCCAATGTCAGCTTCGGAGAAGTGGCACAATATTTCTGTGATACACAGTATGTGTTATATTGTACAAAGGCAACATCTCTGTTGCCACAAATCTTTACCTGTTTGATCCACTTTGCTCTACTATGTGAACAAGAAAATGTAGGTAGAAACTTTATTGAGCTTTTTGAAGCCCAGAAACAATGAGCCTAGGAATTGTCTCACAGTTTTCTATTCTTCACACAGTAGATAATTAGACAGGTCCAAGATATATAGATATTTCCTTGTGGAAGAAAAACTGGAGAGAAGAATTACAATGAGCTACTCTATCTGGAGCAGCACAAACTAGTAGATAAACACCTATTATTGGTCTGACACTGTTGAATAAAACGAGTAATGGAGTTAAGACCTTGAATCTCCTTCTCATATGCTGCAGTAGACGTCAGGGCAAAGACAGATAAATTCAAATAAAACCATGGTTTGGTGTCCTTAAAAACATATCAACACATTTGTTCCACTGATTCAGCTTCTTCCTTCTCATTCAAGCTGCCATTTTCTGAATCACCATGTTGATATGAAAGGTTACTTTATTTTTAGAAAAACCGGGTAGAGGTCAAGACTTATGATATTTTATGATATAATATTAATTTTTCATTAGGAAAAAATCAGTTCATCTCTGTGAACCTGTAGTTCCTTGTGCACTGTGTAATCAGTATATATANATATATATATATATATATATATATATATATATATATATATAATCATATAAAATACATATATAATCATAAAAAGAAAATATCCATAAAGCATAAGGCTATGGAGGGATTTTCAGGTAATCAGAGGACGAAGAACTTCTAAATGTTCTTGTTTCAGAATTTAAAAAAATAAAAATCTATGTCTTTGGCAAGTTCCAAAGAAAAAAATCATCTTCCAGTACAGGGTGGAGATTTAGCCTGGGGAAGTACAAGTCTCATGCAGAGAATGTCCTCATTTTTCCTGCTCTTCATCCCAGATTTTGCAGCAAAGAATGTTGGGTGTGAATATTCTTCACCAAAATATAAATCATGGTACAAGACAATTATCAGGATAAAATACATTGAGTGACATTCATTCCACAAGGCAAGTTCCTTATTCAAGAAGACATCAACATGGAGGATGAATACTATTGCAATGACTCACAATAACTGACATGCAAAGATCTCATGATATGTAATGAATGTTTTATATTAAAATAAAGATGCAAGATATGAGTGAAGGGAAACAAAAGAGCTTTATTTTACCTGGCATTGCTTTTTGTTGTTTTTTTTTTTTAATATAAAAAGAAAGAATTAAGAAGAACATATTAAGTCCTACACTTTAAAACCAGGAGATCACTATATCTTGCACAATTTAGTATTTTCCTTCAAAAATAAGTTAGTTTGGAGTAATCCCTGATATTTTAAAGAAATTTTATTTTAGATATGAGAATTACTGACTTTTCAAAGAACTAGAATTTTTATTACATTTTGAGTCTATGATAACCAAACCTCTAGGTCTTTTTTTCATATAAACTAATATTAAACCAGAACTCTCCATTTGTTGCCTATATTTTATGCAGGACTTAATATTTATGCAGGCTAAACTTTTATCTTTCTGTCTTTAGGGCATTATTCTGCAGAGTTGAGATATAATTTTGAATCTTAACTCCATCAACCTCTGACTTAGATATCTTTCCCGGTTTTTTTTTTTTTTTATTTTGGACATATAAATGAAACTCTTAATTCCCAAGAGTATTTCATTTCACATGATAAGTGACTTTGCCACCATTGAGAATTATATAGCACACTATTTATATGTTCTTGAGCACACTGAAAAATATTTTAAAGTATGTTCACAGATATAAATAATTGACTGCTACTGAGAAAAGGGAGTCTGAGATGGGCATATTGGAATTGAATGACAAAAAGATTTTTGGTTATTTTTGTCAAATGTATAGTGTTCTAATTTTTTCAAGAAAAAGTTGTCCTTGTGTTACTTTCATAACAACAAAAAAACAATTTTGAAGAGGTGGGAGGGAAAGGGAGAGAGAAGAGAAATTGCATGGAAATGGAAGGAGACCCTCATTGTTATACAAAATTACATATAAGAGGAAGTGAGGGGAAAGGGAAAAAAAACAAGGGGGAGAAATGAATTACAGTAGATGGAGTAGAGAGAGAAATGGGAGGGGAGGGAAAGGGAGGGGGGATAGTAGAGGATAGGAAAGGCAGCAGAACACATCAGACAGTAGTATGGCAATATGTAAAAAAGTGGATGTGTAACCGATGTGATTCTTCAATCTGTATACGGGGTAAAAATGGGAGTTCATAACCCACTTGAATCAAATGTGTGAAATATGATATGTCAAGAACTATGTAATGTTTTGAACAACCAATAATAAAAATTTTAAAAAAAGAAAGAAGTATAATCTGACCACCCTGACCACCTCCTCCTGACTCACCCATGAAGTTTTAATAGCTTTTCATCAAAGACACAAAGTTAGTAAAAATAAGAAAATCTCTGCGTTCATTCCAAAGACAAGAGTGGGCATAGATTTTGAGAACGAAATTTCTCTCAGTATGTTTTTGTGTTTCCACATCATTAATCAACACCAGAGTTATAATTAAATACTATATTCTGTTTGAAACACAAACACAGGCTCATGTACCCACACACCCAAAGACCATCTAAATTTCTCTGTACTTTTAGACAGATGGTCACAGGAAAAATAGTTTAATTATTGAATCTTACATACTTGTCACCTGGCCTACCTGAGACTCAATTTTCTCACCTATAATGGGAACAATGATAGTCACATGTACTATGCTATGATTTTCTTCTCTATTCATATTTAAGATTTTGATATAGATTGTTAATTCTTGATTACATAGAGAAATTAAACAACAGGTAATTTTACTTCACTAAATGGTAGATCTTACATAAGACCATAAAAGAAGAGACGTGAGCCATATGGGAATTAGGGGAGGGATTCATTTTTCTTAGGGTGAGAAGGGAATGCTCAAGGCGAAAAATGAGAACTGAGTGCTTGGAGAAGTGAGTGGACAATCCATAGATGCAGTGGTTAAAATGTGCACAGTGTATAAAATTCATCATTTCGATCTGTCAGGCTGGAGAATAGGGTTGGTAAAAGGAAGTAGTTGAGAAACAAACATAAAACCTTTTTTAATTAATTGGGATAGTAAAGCATTCCTCTTCTTGATTAACAATACAATACACTTCTGGGCAGTTGGAGCCGTAATAGGCTGTGTTCACGCAGTAGCAAAGCAAACTTATTAAAAGTTAAAAAAAAATCAATCATTTATAGAGTGGTACCAAATGCTAAGTAATTGGTTTGACTTTTTTTGTTGTTGTTGTTTCAGAATATACTGAATTAGCTGATTATTTGGGCATTGTTTAATCGATAGTTCTCAAACCTGGTAGCTCATTAGAATAACTTGGTGAGCATTTAGAAAATACAGAGGTTGTTCAATCCCTAGTACTATTAAAAAAGAAAGAAAGAAAGAAAGGGTTCCATTCTTACAGGGTCTGATTTAATTGATCTGGGTATAAGCCTGGGAATCAAAACATTTTAAAAGTACTCTAAGTGATTGTAATGTGTAGCCATAGCCAAAATCACATTGTGTAGATAGGACTTCAATTACCAGTGTATTTTATTAAAAATGCAGATGCTGATTCTGTAGATCTGGTGTAGTCCTGAGAATCTGCATTTCCCACTTGATTCAAGATAAATCTGATGCTATCGATATGTGGACCATATTACAATTGGCAAGAGTAAAGATAGTCTTCTATTTAGCCATAACTGTCACGAGAATATGATGGTTGGCTCAACTTCTTAGTTGCTTGACTGACTCAGACCAGTTCAGTCCAAATAAATTCTCAATAAAAATACTTAAATATATAAAAATGTACATATTAGAATAAATAAAATTATAAAATATTTCAACTATTTACCACAAACCTCCAAAATAAGCTATCAATATTTTCCACAATATTCTTTCTAATAATTAATAACTTTAAGACAATTTTGGCATTATCTGTTGTGAGAAATGATTCACTTCCATAAATGAAGTAAAACATGAAGGAAACTTTGCTTCTTTTTTGATAGAGTACCTCTGATATAGGATAAAACCGGGTTAAATTGCTATGATATTAGACACTCAGGCTGAAGCTGTCACAAGTGATTTTCTTTTTCATCAAGATTCTGCTCCACAGAGTTAAAAACCAGAAATGTCAATATTACATTAAAATGTTATTATCAAGTATACTTCATGTGAAGAAACAATTTCTCGAAAAATTCTCTGAGTTATATCTTCATGTTAGATGCCTCCAGAAAGCCCTGCCCTTAGAATTGGAACTCCAGGACACTGCTGGGAATAATGACAAAGTGATTAGAATTTTTTCAGTATTATCACTATGATACGGACCTAGGATTTCAGAATATAAAAAAGACTGTCAAAAATCAACTATGTTTGCTATTTTTCTTTTTAATATCTTTTTGGCTATATTTATCTCCCCAAATATTTCCCCAGATGGGCACAGAATTTAATAGCTTAAAGGAATTCACTTTATTATCAAAATGTATTTTGCACATAAAAGCTCCCTGAGACAACAATGATCCACTGTTGTTACCAAACAACCAAAGTTGGATCATATTATTTTTCTTAGATTTTGTGACTGTTTACATGAGAACCAGAGTAAGACAAATTATGCTTCCATTTGCATTTTAATATACTGTTCTCAGAGAGCTGCTCATTGAAAAATAAGTATTCTTGGGTTTGCTTATGTTAGAGATTGCATTGTATAAGAGTTAGATATGGAGGAAATATCAAATGGTATGGTAAAGAAACCATTATGTTTCCTATGTGGCCTTACTTTTACTAAGTGGCAATTACTCCGGATATCAAAACTTCTGACGTTTACTTATAATTCCATAGTGTGTGATAGGAAAAATACCTTGAAGTCAAATATCCTTTTGTATCAAGCATTTATGGCATGGACTAATCACTCTAAAAATGTTCTATGAATGAATGAATGAATGAATGAGTGGCTTGAGAATCATGCACAACACTCAATCTTCCTATCTTCCCATATTCATCAATGAGATTTCTCAGAATTGGGCTCTTTGGATCTCTTTACTCTTTCTTCACTCCTGCAGCAGACACTTGATGTTTGCTTCTGATTATTCAAAAGTAGCTTTTAAAATACAGGATACAATACAACTCCTAAGTTGCTGATGAACACATTTAAACTGTGCCTGTAGTGAAGACTGATTGGTTACCTGCTTGGGATTTTCCAGTCTTCTCTTTCCAAATAACCTTCAGGTTTTCCTTTGGAAATTCCATCTTTAATTTTAGATATGTCATGTAGTTTATATGGAATTGGTGAACACAGTCACTCTCCAAAGTCCAGGTGGACTTGCTATAATCTCATCTCCATTAATCACAACAATTGGATTGGTTTTATCTGTCTTAGCATGGCTTTCTTGCAAATTGTGAACAAATTCAGATGTGAACCAATCAACATGAAGCTCAATATATAGGTTGGGAATCCTAGGACATAGATATTCTCTTGCTCTGGAAATTGTAAAGTATATGTGTGAGACATTTTGCAGTAGCCACTTGGCTACATGAATGAAGCAACATCAAAGATGAAGTCAACAAGTGGGATGGAATGGAAGGACTCAACAGAGGACTGGAGTTGGATCCCTGATTGAATAATACCTAAAGTCCTCACTACCTCTGAACTTGTTGGTCAAGTGACTCAATAACCCTCTTTTGTTATTTAAGCATCTCGATTCTGTTGCTCATAAGTAAAATCATCCTTTACATACATGTGGGTAAAGCCAAGTGTGCCAAGGGAAGCCACTTAGTGATGCTCAAAAGTAGATTTTATCATCTACTTTTTGAAGAGATTTTTTTTAAAAATATTTTTTTAGTTGTTGATGGACCTTTATTTTATTTATTTGTATGTGGTGCTGAGTCACGCATGCTAGGCAAGCCACTACCACTGAGCCGCAACTCTGGCCCCCAAAGAGATGTTTTTAATCAGTAAAATGTTTCAAAATGTGCTTCATCAAGGGTCTAAAAAAGTTATGCTTTTTATTTATTCTGTGTAGTATCTATTGGGGAAATTATATTCTATCAAGGTTTTAATGAATTTGGGCATTTGGGACAATCTTGGTTCCTCTGTATTACATATGTTAAGGGTGTATCAAATTGCCTATACCAAGTCATGGTACATCTCACAGTGCCAGGATTGGTGAAATGCCTCCTTAAGTTATTTCCTCCCACTCTCCCTGTATATAATCCATCTGTATATAACCTGTATATAACCCCCACCCCTGCCCCGCTAATCTTTGCCCTCAGTTTTTTCCTTTTTTTCTTTTCTGGGCAGCTACAATCTGTGGTAGTTTGACTCCCTGATCCTACTTGGTAGGAAATGAATGAATGTTGATAACTTTGTGGATACTATTATTTCCCTAATTCGTCTTCAGTTTTCTAACCCAGAACTTCACTAAGGAATAAAGGTAGAATATTTCAGCATAAAGCACTTAATGCAGAAAAGAGGCAAATAGGACTCTTGAGGAGAATGTCAGTAATAAAGTGAGGCTGATTCATCATTTTTCCAAAATCCAGATGAAGGATGATGAAGACTTGACTTAAGGTACTAGTAGTAGAAATAGAGAGATATGGGCAGATAAAAAATAACTTAGATGAAATGGACATGCAGTAGCTACTAAGCGGAAGTGATGGAGAGAAATATTTCAAGGCTAATTGCCTTGAGCAATTGGAGGGATGGTTATGGCATTTGCTGAAATAGCATGATTTGGGAAATATTAGATATGAAGAGGAATAGTTCAGTTTTGAACTTAAATTACTTGATGGGCAAGTTAGATGGAAAGTTGGGGATATCTATTAGGCAACTGAGAATGTAGATTAAGATCAGGAGAAAAATATCTGTGGGACATTCAGCTACCATCCATTGACATGTACATCATTGATTCCTATTGATAATTCCCTTACCTTCACTCATATTCAATTTCATGTCAGATTGTACTGCATCAGATTTACTTAATACATGTCAAATCTATTCTCATCTTCATTGTAACCACACTAATTTAACCTTTGAGGATGGTTAAAATGGCCTAAGAATAGCTCTCTCCACGTCTATCATTGGGCTTTCCAATACCTTCTCCATGCTCTATCACAGTGATGTGTTAAGAATAAAAATGTGATCAACTCCCTCACCCCTCACTCCTGCTGTGGTTTTATACCCTCTGATCACTTCTCATTGCTCTTAGGGTTAGATTGAACACCAGTGTAGTCTGCAAGTTCTTGCATGGTCTGATCTACATTTTACAATGTTTTAGCAACACTAATGATCTTTAAGTTCCTTGAAGGCTGTATACCCACTTTTACTTCATCTTCACATATTTTACATAGTTAGTACCTATGTACCCTATAGATGTTCACCCAAACACCACCACTTCAGAGAGGCCTGACATTTTCTTTGACTCTAGGTCAGATTTGATTTCTGTGTTACACTTTCTTGGTACTGCCTTCCCTTTGGAGCTATTAACTCATCTGCTGAGATAGATTCTTAGGTGTGAGTTAAGATATGCCTTCTTGTAAGTTTGACTACTAAGGAGAAGGTTTGTCATTGCAAAGGAAATTGTGATGGTGAGACAGAGTTTTTAACTCAGATTACTTATGACAGTATTTGCAGAAATATTGATACTCATGCAGAGGGACCAACAGAGTTAATTTAAAGATATATAAAAGAGAGTAGGGGATTCTCAAATCATTGAGAACCTCAAATTACATTAATATATGCCAATAGAAGGTAGATGTGAGGAGAAAATCTGACACAGACTCTATACATTCTGGCTGGGTATGCTAAGAATGTATGGCCCTGATCACTCTTTACCCAAGCCAGTTTTTAGGTCTGTATTTGCACGGAGAAATGAGCTAACATCTCCCTTGAGAAAAAGAACAGCCTTGTTTCCACTAATATAAAAGAAGTAGATACCCCAAGCTCAGTGTTTCCCCGACACAAGGTAGCCAATTGCACACATAGACATCCATAATAGGCCCTTCGTGCCACTACTGTGGGATTTGGGGAAACATGAGGAATTGACACAAACAAATGAAACCCTGGCTACTGCTTTTGCCATGAATAATGAAGTCCTTTGCCTTTGACCTAGGAATCTCAAGTCTTCTGTCAGCATCCGTGAAACAGTAACAACTTATTAGCATGAAAGTAGTGTAAAATCCCAGACCCTATGTATTTCTTGATAGTATGCAGAATAAAAACCACACACAGGATCTTCTTCTGTTCTGGATTAGAGTAGTGTGTTGCAGAATTAAAGAATCTGGGGACCCACAGAGGATGTTCCCGTCTTCACGCTGTTCTACTGATGCCTGTTGATTGCTTACAGCCCTGAAATTATTAGTAAAGCATGATCCAGGATAGATTCCTGTTCTGTCTGAGCCGGATTTGAAAATCTGATTCTTTGTGTTAGCTTAGAAGGGAGGAAGGAAGAGATGTCATACCGCCATGCCTTCATGTGATTTTAAGGAACAGCAGGGAAACAAATACCCAAACCAGGAAACTAGTAACTTTACTATTAGCTCTCTGAAATATATTTTGCTTCCCACTTTATTTCTAGTATCTATTTTAGTGTGTGTTTCATAGTAGTTGCATAATAAATATCTGTCAAAAAATGAAAAAAAAAATGATTGATAACCAAATTGACCAAAGAAGAAAGTCAAATTAAAAGAAAATGAGATTAAGAAAGAGGAGTGAGAGAAGGTAGGAGAATAGGTTGGCACCCAAGGAGGGGAGTCTTCAGAAAAGAGAAGGAACAATTGTTTTAATATTGCTAAAAATTGTTTTATTACTGCTAAAATAAAATGGGAATGGCAAATAATCTGGTAAATTTGGCAATGATAAGATCTTTCTGCTGCCATGCAGAATGTGAGTAGTAAGTTAAACATTTTGGGGACCTCTAATTCTTTAATTTTTTTTCCAAGCCCAGAATGACCTATTCTTTATTCCTTATTGAAAATGATTCTGGCAACATCATGTTTTCATGGAACTGTTATGTTTCTGCCTCATCTATAACGTGATTCAGTATCATCCATGATGACCACAGTGTGACAAAGCTCTGTTATATTGTGATACAATATAATCATTAGACTTTTTCTGTGCATGGGAACAGAAAACAATGAAAATAAAGCATGTTCACAGAGACTACTAGAAACACAAATTTGACATATATTTAATGATACACAAAGTTATTTTGAGCTTCTTGATTAAGCAAAAGAAGGTGGGTGGGCCAATAAAATTTAGGATGAACACATATTCATATAACTGTTTTGGCCTAGCCAATTGCCTCTACTTTTATGTTTACTCAGTCCAAAATACATTGATTGTCTTCCAGTTTTCAAAGAAAATCCAAATACTCTGGGAGATGTGGGGAGTTAAGAACTAAAGATAATATTTCCAGGAATAAATGAGTTAAGGTTTTCAGAAGCATAAACCTTGAACCAAACTCATATCTCACTCACTCCCTAGGAAAATGAATGGTGTGTTCCTCTGAGATTTTAATTGTTGGATAGTGACTGTTTCCCTCTGTGTATAACATGACTTTAGCTTTCAGATGATAATTAGAAGGCATTTCCCAAAGGAATGGGGAATAGAGACATATCTAGACAGGAAGAAGAGAAACCGCAGGAGATAGGAAAACCAATATGGGTTTGAAAATTGAAGACATAATAAATAATGTCTGTCTGGTTGACTACTTGCTTGACTGAATAAACTGGATTGATCTAGATATTACTCAAACACCCTTCTGAAAGCCTTGAATAACTTAACTCAAGTAGTCTTAGTTTAGGGAAAGACATCTGGAGCCCTGGGTATTTAAGAAGTCATTGCTTGGAGGGTTCAACTTTTCCTAGGTATAGACAGAGTGCACACTGGAGTCTATAACAGAAAAGTATAAGGGAAGCTCCCAGGCCCAAACCTCTTTCTTACTGATTATTTGTGTCAACAGGAAAACTCTTCTAGGAAAGTGAATATATGACTAACATTCTCCTTTCATTGGCTGTGTTGATTAGGTTTTATGTCCACATGGCTGAGATGCAGGGAAGAGGAAGATCTCTAATGGAAATGAGGGAGGGAAAGACAGATGAGCAGGGATAGCCTCAGGGCCTGGGAAAGTTCAAGGTCACTGGGCATCTGGGGTATCAGGACAAGAGTCCACAGGCTGGCAATTAAGACTCAGAAAAGGAGTTCAGGAACCAACTTCTCTGTTCCGTAACCTCCAAGGGACCCTTTATAACTGACCATATTCCATATCCCAATCAAAAGGGTCAAGTTAGCTTATCTGAACTAATTCCTTTTATAATATCCCAAAACTTCACAATTCATCCCATGGATGGCAGTTTTAATGTAATAATAATCATTGTAATAATGATTCATCAATATTGACTTTGAAAGTCTCTTGTGGATACTTTCATCCACACAGAGCTTTTTCTTTTTCTCTTTTTCTTTCTTTCTTTCTTGTGGGCGGGGATAAAGTGAGCCTGTTCCCACCTTTCTGCCCCATGTTCACCACCACTAAACCATAAGGTAGGCACAGGACCTATGGGACAAGTTGAGGACTCCATCTCCCTATCCACAGTGAGAAGTTCAAGGATGGGCATGTGACTCAAGCTAAATGATGCAGAATCCTGACAAGGACCTTTGATAAGTCCAGTTTCCTAATTGGAAATGCTATCTTTTCCATGGATCGGCAATTATAAATACAGGGAAAGCTTACAGATTTCAAGGGATGTATTTTCCACCATGGGGAGAACAGACAGCCTTCTAAGAGAGTGTTTAAGTGCCCATATACAACTCTGCCTGATGTCTTATGTTCTATCACACAGAGCACAGTTGAATGTTTCAGTTACTTATTATAACACCCTCCCCCCCGCAATTAAATAGCAATAATAGCAAGTCAGTGTGATGTGGATCTCTCTCAGGTGCAACCAGATCAATCTTGATTAATTCATGGAGTATCTCAAAATGAGGCCACTATTTTGGATGTAAGAACATCTCTAGAGAAAAGCATCCGCTATTCCATATCCCTGACAGGAAACTGTTTTGTCATTGCTTTGTCTCCTGAATCCCTGTGAGATAGGAATTGTTATTCTCAGGATATCTCTGTCATTATTCATGTTTATCATTATATGCTTTAAATAATATTTGGGGGAGTATCAAACAGTATGGAATAATAAAAATATTTGCCAGAAAAGGTAAAGATTTTGACTGTGACTCTGTCAAGCCTGTCCATAGACTCTTTTGTAGCCAATAGTTCTATATTCTGGATTCATCTAATAAAAGGCAGTGGCAGAAGGGGAGCTGGTACATGTAGGTTCCCATAATATGCTGCACACCTTAACTATTTTACCACCTTTTGTCTTTCCTGAAACTTCTTTGAGATAGGAATTATTATGAATTTTAAAGATGAAGCTAAAATTCTAAGAAATTAAGCAATTTACTGAAGTCTTACTACTGACACATCTAGGATTCAAATTCAGATTTTTAAAAAATCAGATAATTTTGGGCCTGACACCAAAACTCTTTTAAATAAACTTTCTGTTCATATTATCATTGGTGGTTTAATAATTTTTGCTCTGCAGAAAGGAGAATAAGATGAATGGTTAGATGATAGAATGTTTAGTGTAAACTCTGTTAACAATTACCTTGAGAGAATCCCTCTTCTTCCATTTTCCCCATTATCCACTTTGTTATCTCATTATTGTCACTTACCAGTCAGCTGTTATGAGAAACTCAGGTTTGTAGCTGGATAGGGCTATATGAAATAACAATGGTAGACCTATCTACAAAATTTTATTTGTATACTTAGATATTTACTTGTATATTTTGAGTTGGTATTTTTATGAAAACAAAAACAAAAAAACTTCCCTGTGTCTCAGATAAATAGAATGGTTCTTAATTTGCTAGGCTAATTTCATGATGTTTTATATTCTATCACATTCCTCACCTAAGATTGTCCCCCTTGGGATATCAAATTATAATTGATAGCAGAGAGATTGTAAACTGTGGAAGAGAAAATTGTTCTGTGAGAGGTTCTCTAGAGGTCCATAGATACCTGTCCAACTTATGCTCAAGAACTTGACTACTTAAATTTCTATTTTACATCTTAAAATATTTACTTTATTATTACCGCTTAGGATACAATCTGCTTCTCTCTCTCTCTCTCTCTCTCTCTCCCCCTTCTCTGTCTCTCCCACCCCCCTTACCTCCTGCCACTTTTCCTGCCTTCCTCTACAGTGTTTGGTGACTTTTATCCAAACCTCCATTTCAGGAAAGTGTAACCATTAATTAGATATTTTTACAAATACAATTGCAAATAATAGGTTAGTATTCTGTATATGCCTGCTAACATATTATTAGGGGGGAAATCTTTAAGACCTCTCCAATTGCCTTCCCATAATGTAAAGTTTCTTGTTTTCTTGGCAAATGAGATGACACAATTTTCAGGAAGGAGTAGGCCATATTAAACCACCAATATTTTCCCTGTGGAGATAGCAAGAATTTTGATTATCATGTTTAGAAACAACAATAAAATCTTGCTGCTTTCCCTCCACCCCCAGGTTCAAAAATTATCTCAATTTTGATTAACTGGTTTTCCTCTTCATGATGAGTCATACTTTGACGCATCCTGAGCTAATAATGTTTTAACTGGATTCCAGATGCCATGAACTTTATATTGTTGAGTGCTGGACAGCTTCGTATTCCTCTAAATATTATTGAACTTTGCTCATCAATATAACTTAGTTATTCAGAAACAGTCTGGTCCTTGTAGGCCTTGCTTTTCAGACTCGTTATGTGACAGGAGCAGCATTTAGTTGAGGGCTAAAAATACTCCAATACTGAGAGGAGATATTGATTATTCATTTCAGGGCTTTGTCATTATGAAGTTTTCCAGGCTGGCCGCTGAGAAGAGGCACTATTTCTACCTGTTGTGCTAACACCATAGGGAACTGTTTCTTTCCTCAAATACTTGGGTTCTCCATCCTGAACCTGTGCAGCTCCCTCACATGCATATGTGGGTCAGTCCTCCACTACATACTGTCCCTGTTTCGGCTGCCCACAGGTGTAGGTGTGAACTTGTTTTCAGGCTAAAATGCCTTAAAAATGAGATTGTCACCTCATTCCTCTATTCACTCTTAGGTAATTTTTTTTTTTAAGAGAGAGAGAGAGAATTTTTAATATTTATTTTTTAGTTTTCGGCGGACACAACATCTTTGTATGTGGTGCTGAGGATCGAACCCGGGGCGCACGCATGCCAGGCGAGCGCGCTACCGCTTGAGCCACATCCCCAGCCCCTCTTAGGTAATTTTTAAAAAAACAATAACACATGCAAATATCAAGTTTATGGTTATCTATAATAGGCTTATTCTAATTGTAGCTTACTCAGCAATTCTAAAAATACGCCTTCCTTCCTGAAGTTACCACAAATATTCCTTCTATCACATTCCCAAATACATAGAATGTAGTTATGTATAAGAGCACCAATAAAGTAGTTGTATACCAATTACAATATATAAAGTCACAAAAGTAGGACAAGGAATTAAAAATTAAATTCATATCCTGTTTCTCTTAGCACAAACGTTTGTCTCCTTAAATCATTTAAAGACTGCCCATTGTTTACTCCTCGTAAAATAATTTTAAAGAATTTAAATATACATAAGTCCCTTAACAGAGGACAGCAGAGTAGAGCAAGTGGATCAGAGGGAGGGAAGAAGGGAAGGAAAGGGAAGTGATGAGGAATAAGATTGATCAAATTTTGTCATGGGCATATATGAATGTGGCTTAATGAATCCTACTGTTATATATAATTATAATGCACATATAAAAATATTCCTTATTAAAGGACCTGATTCAATGAGATATATTCTGGAATGGAGGTTCCTGGAAACTGTGACTTCTGGCATGCCCTCCCTCCTTGTTCCCTTCTTTTAATTTTGAAGTCATGCCCCTATGTTGAGGGTGGTGGTACCTGGCACAGAGTCACCTTATTATGTGAGTTTCAGCCCACTTTCTAGCCAATGCCCACTGGACACCTTACTTCCACAGTTTCATACTCACTGGGCTCTGTCTCCATCTCACTCCAGTCTCCAGCTCCCCAACCATTCTGGAGCACTGTCAACCAAAACTGTTCCCACTTTCAATTCTCAACTTGTTTGTATTTCTCACTCCGCAATTTATCCTTCCAACACAGTCTCTCCCTTGCCAATATTATCTATAATTTTGCCACATTATATTTCTCTTACAAATACCTAGGAAATGGTGGTCCTCAAATAATCCACTCTTTTTCAACTTCTGTAGTTTGTTGTTGAGTTTTGCTGGAGAGTATCAAGTAGCCATGATGAATTGTGTCTCTGCAAGTGCTTTTGCTCCAACATCTGCTGGAATCCCCAGTGCTCAGTAGCAAGCATCTCCCATCAACCTCAACAGTGATTGCACACCCTATTTATTCTCTGCAATTTACTCTCAAATTTCACATCTTTTGCTCTCAGTGACTCTAAGAGAAAATATCAGTTAGAATAGTTCATGTTTACCTTATTACAATCCCAAGCAAGACTTTCATTTATGATATGTATATGCCATAAAATATAAATATATATTTACCTTTATTTTTATTTATCCATATTTTCAATATCTCTCTATATATTTATTTATTATTTATCTCTCTATCTATCTATACACATACACAAATATCTATATTTCTCTATCTCAAATCTTCGCAAAAAGAGTTAGCTAAAAACACCTATGTTTTTATTTTCCAAATCTTTATAGCTGAAAATTTCAAACCCAAAAAGTTGAAAAAATTGTTAATGAACATTCTCATACTCTTCTTATTGCCAAATTTTATTATTTTACTTCTATTTATCCTTTTATCATCTACCTGTATGTTTAAGTTATTTTGTATAAACCTTTGAAAATAACTTTTTAAGTTATTTTCATGAATAATTTAATGTTTCTCTCTTTGGGAAAAAATTCTCCTACATGACTATATTACCTGAACACAGTCAAGAAATTTAAAATGGATGAAATAATGTTATCAAATGTATGTGTGAATTTTATTATATCATAATTTGAGTGTGCATAAATACATATAATATATTCATAGGCATATATTATTATATTATTTCTTATTTCTATTCCCTGAAAGGTCCTTAAAGCAATGAATACCAATTGAGAACAAATGAAGACATCTGGATCCCAGAACTTAATTTTTTTTTTCCTTCCTATTTTTTTTGGTGTGTGTGTGTGTGTGTGTTATGGTACAAACCCAGGACCTTGCACATGCTAGGACTAAGGTGTCCAATGGGCATTGGCTACTCTACCACCAAGCTATATCCTTAGTTATCTAGGACTTATTATTTTTTACCAAAGGAAACAGAGTTCTTGGATAAATAGCTGATTCCAGGACTGAAGCAAGGGAAGTATAAATTAAATCTAGAACATCTTTTGGTACTACAGATCTAGAAAGTACTCAGTCTTACAAATCCACTTACATTTGGAATTTAATTGTTTTTAACTTATCAAGAAATTGACACAGCAAATTCTTTGTATCTTTAATATTCTCTTCTCCATACCCTATCCAACTTATTATCTTCTTGTTTTCATTCAAAATTGTCCCGCTATCTTCATTTACTCATTGCTCATTCCCTCCTTGATCCATTGATTTTGGGTTATTAAGACATTAATTCTTTGAAAATGCTTTTGGGACAATCACAAAGAAACTTTCAGTCAAATCCAATGAGCATTTCTTGCCCTCATTTCATTCCACCTCTCCATCATTAAACATTGTTGAACATTCTTGACTCACTCTTTTGTCTTGGCTTCCTCAACGCCACTGTCTCCTAATTCTCCTATTCTTCCTGGAGGCCCTTCATGGGTTCCTCTTTCTTTACTTTCATTTGGGTGTAGTGTTCTTCTGAGTCCCTTCCCTCTCCTCCAAACACCTTACCATGGCGTGCAAAGTCCTGCATCTCTTCCACTGCCAAGAAAAGTAGTAACTCATTTGGATGGGTAATCAGACTTTTTCTTTTTAAAATTTGTTCTTTTATTACCATAATTTCTATGTAAACTCTGGTCATATTTTTTTTTTTTGCCCTTGGACAGATGAGTTAAGATGTCTTTATGCCCTTCATTTCTTCAATAGGGAGTGGGCTATATTACCTTTCCCACAGAATGACTGTGAGAAATAATAAAAAAAAGATGATTAGTCTAACATAATTTCTCAAATGTTCAGGAAATAATCGTTACTTTTATTAACAGGAAAAACAACATTCACTAGATATTCTTGAGCACTGGATAATTAGGAGGTATTTTTCTAAGCACTCTACTTAATCCTCCAAATACATAAGTGGACACTAAGAAGAGCCCCATATTACAAATGGGGAAACTGAGGTACGTGGGATTTAAGACATGGGTCCATATTCATGTGTCTACTATCAGTACTACATCTGGATCCTGCTGGTATAACACCAGCATTAGGTTGTCCTCAGTCTTACTTGTACTGCAGTGTGTCTCTAGGTTTTATTCTCTCTCATAGAACAAGGCTCTTCCTGGAATGCATTTCTGTGCCCATTCTTTTTCTGGTTAACATATCATTTAGGACTCAGTTCAAGTGGAGAGTTGATGTGCACCGATTTAGGTGGCTTCCACATACACTCTTGGATATGTCTCTACTATTGCACTTGTCAAATGATGTCATCATTGTTGATTCCATGAGATGCTGTCTTTCATTTCTTCTCTAACAGTAGTTTGGACTGTGTTCATTTTCAAGAAATATTTGTTAAATGAAAATGAACTACTGATTACACAATTGACTTAAAATAAATTGGTTCATTTTGTCACTGTTTGGTTATTATCTAATCAGGGCCTCTCAGATTTTAACGTGTGTGCAAAATACTTCGGGATCATGGTAAAAAGAACAACCTGATTCTCTAGGTGTGAGGCAGGGCCCAAGATTCTGTATTACTAACAAACTCCAAGCCATAAAACAGTGCTGCTGCTCCTGGGTCACATTTTCAGTTTCAAACATCACTTAAACCAAATTTATTAAAATGAAGATTTCTAGAACTCTGAGATTCCTGATATTCTCATTCAGCAAGTCTCAGTACAAGCCTCAGAACTCGCCTTTTAGCAAGCTCTACAGGTGTTTTATTCCAAAGACTACACTTTCTGAAACATAGACATAAAATCTAAGATTTAAAGTAACTTATCCAACACAAGAGCCCCCAAATAATTAAGAAATAATTATTTTATTCCTTTACTTACCTAGTAAATCATGTACACCTAACATTTAATGACAGAATGGTATCCAATTGCTCCTTATGTATATCACAAAATCTTCAGTTTTCTTCATAGTTTTTGAAAACCGATAAGCTGCTTGTCCCTCTTTTTCTCTTCTAGTAATGGATATGGGAGAAACCCCTGATTTATCTAATTGTAGATTTAAGAGGACCTTAAAAGATGAAGTATTCTGGACTCTTGCACACTATAGGAGTCCCTTCTTTAACATGTTTAACCGATGGCAACACAGACTCTAATTAAACACTTAGAGTTATGGGGAACTCACCAGCTAATCCTTGTTAAGTCTCTCTATCTCTCCTGCTGTGGCATCTTCTTCTTCCCCTTGTTATTGTAAGGGAGGAAAATTCACAATTATGCATATATTCCATCAGGAAAAAATGAAATATTTTAAAACATTAAAAATATTATAAATAAGATATACAAATAAAATTATGGCTATTTTGCCAATTTATTTAGCAAATTTGGTAACTTTTTTAAGTTTATACTTTATTTCTATTGAGAATAAATGCTTTATGTTGGTTCACAAGTTATACTTCCTTTTTGGTGAAATTTTTTACTTATTGTTTAATGATATTCTTTTGTTCTTTCCCTGTACCTTTTCTTCTCTATTGTTTATAAAACTAAAACCAGATTTTTTAAATTTAGTTTTCCTTTCTTTTCCAACAGCTTTCAACCAAGCTTCCAAGAAAGATCAATTTAATTTAAAGTGCACCTCTAAACTATCTAGGACTTAGGTACTTAATTATAAATCCATTAAAATAATTGTATTCCCTTTTAATGTAGTCACTTAACCTGTAGTTAAAAGTGACTTCTATTATTATAAAATAGCTCATATATAATCTGATGCTCTATTGCTTAAAATTATCTCAGAAATACTAACACTTGTAAGTCAAATATAAATGTGCTGGATTCAAAACCCTGAAGATGGGCTGGGGATGTGGCTCAAGCGGTAGCGTGCTCGCTTGGCATGCATGCGGCCCGGGTTCGATCCTCAGCACCACATACAAAGAAAGATGTTGTGTCCGCTGAAAACTAAAAAATAAATATTAAAAAAAATTCTCTCTCTCTCTCTCTTAAAAAAAAAAACCCTGAAGTTACTCTTCACAAAATATACTTAACTATCCCAATTGAAAGAAACCAATATTTCTCTTTATATTTTTTTAAAAATCTCAGCCAAATAAATTGGAAGTGGGAGAAAAATAATTCAAGAATATTTCCCTCTCAAAATTCTTTTTGGTTTAGAATTTATTTCCTAGAGACTGCTTCTTTTTTTTTCTTTCTTTCTTTCTTTTTTTTTTTAGAGAGAGAGAGAATTTTTTAATATTTATTTTTTAGTTTTCGGTGGACACAACATCTTTATTTTATTAGTATGTGGTGCTGAGGATCCGACCCAGCCCCAGCGCATGCCAAGCGAGCGCGCTACCGCTTGAGCCACATCCCCAGCCGGAGACTTACTTCTTGATTACAATATGTGGCACATATGACAAAGCAAATTAATAAAATTAAACATAAAATAAAATAGTCAAATGATACATAACTGGCCTCTCAATAAAAGAATTAAATCTCTTATTTTCTGAAAACTTTAACAACATAAGACCTAAACTAGTTCTCAATCTGTCCCCAAGCTCCCATTTGTTTATTACCCCATTCCTCTGACTACCATAATACTTATATTATTATAAATCCCACATATGTTTCAATATCTTAAAATCAAGAGAAAAATAAGCTTTGAGATTAAAAATATATTTTCATATGTAATACTAACATATTTGTCTTTATGCCAAGGCAGTCATAAAATATACATTTTGAATTTTTTTTTTCTTCTAGAGAAAGGGGTCTACTATAGGAAAAGTACCCATGGCCCATAAAACCCATAAATGTGGCTCTGCTATCCACTCACTCCCCTTTATCCCTAAAAACACTAACCAAGTAATGCATTATTGAAGATACTATTACTTATTATTCTATGTTGATACTTTTTTGAATTCTGCAGTGATTACTCTAAGTTTTGTATGTTTTTCACACACACACACACACACACACACACACACACACTCAGTGTTGACTTCACAGTGCAATCACAAGGGTGTCTAACTAGAAGGGCCTTGTTATGATTCAGATATGGGGTGTTTCCTCCAAAAGCTCATGTGTTAATGCAGGAATGTTCAGAGATAAATGAATAGATTATGAGAGGTATGACCTAATCAGTGGATTAATCCATTTGATGGCTTAATAATTTGAATGGACTACAGTGTTGGGTGGTACTGAGCAGCTTTCCTTCACCATACCCTTCTGCCATAATGTTGCGCCTCCCTTCAGGACCAGAGCAATGGAGTTGGTTAACCATGGACTGAGTCTCTGAAACTGTGAGCCCAAAATATACTTTTCCATCTGTAAGTTGTTCTTGTTAGATATTTTGGTCTCAGCAAGGAAAAGGTAACACAGGCTTCATGCCTGGTGCTACACCTCAAAACCGCTAGTAATTTTAACATGGAATTTGCATTTTGTAAGCGAGGTGGACAATGGAGCATGTATTAGGGACTTGGAGCCTTATCTCACATATAGTTCCACCTCCTACTGGTGTGCCTGTTTGCTGTTGCCCAGTATCCTACTGCAGTTCTAGCCAGCGGCCACCACCTCTCTCTGTTCCCGCCCTTTGTGGGTCCCTGAACATATTTGGGAGAGCGTCAGGTAGTGCAGAATCTTCATGGTATCACAACAGGTGATAGCCACAGGCAGCTCTACCCAAGACTGGTAGCACCACAGCGCAGTTGTAGGGTTACTTAGTAGGGTTGAGCTTCAAGCAATCCAGTATTCTGAGAGTCCTAATGTAGTGGCTGCATTCACTTGGCATTTATCTATCTGTTGTGGAAAGGGGCACAAGCTGATGGGAAGTGGGCACTGACTTTCCTGCCCCATGTAAGGGCATGTATCCCTAGAGCATACATGTGCTGAATTATGGGGCTAGCCTTCCTGCAACCTGGGTGTATCCACCACCCACCTTCTACTTCAAGTATCTTCATGGCCAAGGAGCACAGAGCATAAGAGCAAATGGAAAATACAATGATAGTGAGGGAGGGAGGAAAAAAGGGGGGGCACGAAATAAATTTTTATATCTTAATATCTTTAACAACACTCTTCTCCCTAATTTTTGAATAAAGGACCAAATGTGTTCATTTTTCACTGGGTCCTGTACTCCTCGCTTCTCAGGACCTATTCTCCTTTTATTTTATTGTGACCCTAAGCTAGTTAATGACTGCTCTCTTAACTTGTTTCTGTCACAAAATGCCTTTTGTCCACTCTTCTTCCCCTTCTTCCTATGGAATTCAAAATAAATTCTGCTACAGGATGCCCTCCATCTGTTTCTATTTCCATTCCCCAGGCTTCATAACATCAGTTATCCCCTTCAGCTTCAATCTCCTCTCTCCCTTACCATTGGTTATTTATCCCTATCTTCCATTTTTGCACATTCTCTCCCCACCCCACACACCATTCTACTACCCCTCCTACTCCAAAAGCCAGTGGTCTAAAAATTATAGTCTCTGATTCATTGTCATCCCATCTGGTACTTTGATCATCTTGCCCTTCATGCTGCTAAAATTGCTTGGTCAAAGGTTACCTGCACTTCTGTTCCATCAAAAAAAAATTATCCCTGTCAAAGAGTTTCATGACTTAATAACTAAAATGTGTTGTTTATTTATTAAAAGTTTTGGGTATCTTGGTAAATTCAAAAATGAATTTTGATGACTCCTGGCTGTCTCTCAAACCCCTGCACTGGGAGTGAACTTTTCATTTTCTACATACCAAAATTCACTGTCTCTCTGGTCCTATGAAGACTTTTTTTTGTTTGTTTGTTTCTTCAAGTAGAAATGGATTTAAGTTCTCAGGAAAACGACTATATTTTCTGCCCTTCTTTCTTATGGACAGTCTACCTTGCCTGTAACTATTTGTAAATATTTGTATTGTCTTCCATTGAAATATAAGTTTATTAGGAATAGGAAACATGGATGACTAATTTTCTATAGTTAGCATGCACATTACTCAATTTCAGAGTGATTTGGCATTCACTTAATTCTGGTGAAGTCAGTGAGAAGTGTTTTATCAGCTCCATTTGAGATACAAATGGAAACTGAAGCAGAGGTAGTTTAAGTAATTTGGGCAAGGTCAGACCGCAACTAAATGGCTGAGACAGGATCCAAACCCACAGTTTCTGATGATAAATCTAGTACTCTTCATAATATACTATCTATAATCATTTTTATATGATAGAAAGAGAAATGAGCCCCAGTGCTTAGCATATTATCTCGGGTATAGTAGACACCCAAGAGAGATATATCAGTTAAAAAATAAATAATGTACACAAAGTACTTAGAAGCAAAACAACCTGCTTAATTGACATAAAAGAGATTTAATAAAACAGCTCACTTATCAAGAGACCCATCTTCCATCTGAAAGAGTCGGTGGTACCAAGAATATATTTAGCCAAAGTTAGAACTATTCCAACAAATGTTGCCGAACAGACACAGATTTAAGTCGATCATAATTTTAGAGAGTGGAACTAATTCAAAAAGGGAGAATGCTGTTAGCACCTGATGTGTCAGTGTAAGAAAAATACATTTCCAGGTTTATCATTTAAGATTCCAACTGCAGGCCAACAAACATAGATGAGGTTCTCAGTGAGAATTGAACAAGGAGGAGAAATTTGTAGGGCCTGAAGTGCTTTAGCAAAGAAAACATGCGTCTAGCCCCTGTGCTCTTTCTTCCACTACTGTTCTGAACGTGATTTTGTGGCTTCACAAAGGCAGCACAAATGAAAGAGATGGAAAAGTACAGGCTAGTAACATTCAAAGGGAAGCAAAAGCTGTCTGGATTCAAGCTGATAACGCTGAACTTGTCTAGGGATGGATTCTCTTGAAATTCGCACTTGATGCTCAAGAGGCTGTACCAAGAATTATCAGCTATAAGAAGGCACTCTAATTTAGCTTATGAAGCAGTTATTGCTCTGGTTGAATGGACATTGATTAGAAATTGGAAGAATGTGCTGTAGTGGGTCAGGATTTTATAATGCATGTCTCAAAAAACGGGAAGTTTAACCCAACATATAAACTTTATTTAAAGGTAGACTTTAATTTATAGGATTTGCACTTATTTATGAATAACCTGGTATTTGCTATTATGTATCACATAATGTTGTAGCAGAACCTGTCTTCTCAAAAGGAGAGAAAGCCAGAGAAGAAGCTGCCTACAGAAAAGGAACATATGGAAGAGACGGATATAAAAATATTTTTAAACAATACAATAGAAGATTTATTTTAGAATTAGCATTCCAGCCTTAAAAACATTTAGACAAGGATATTATTTAGAGTGGAAGGAAAAGTACTAGGGAATGAGGTTGATCAGATTATGTTATGCATATGTATGAATATAGCGTAAATATTTCTACCATTACCGAAAATTACAGTGTACCAGTAAAAAATAAATTTAAAAAAGAATATTTGAACTTTTACAAAAATTTAAGCATCAAATAATAGAGAGCAATGTTTTCACTCCTTTTATCCTCATATTTTAATCTTTTTCATGTTGCATTTCTGTTTTATTTAGAAGGGAATAAATAAAATAATACAAAATTATCCATCTATTTAACAAAATAAATGAACTATAACAAATCAAATGAATATATGTTCAACGAACACATATATATGTTTTAGCATGATTATGTAAAAATAGTAAATTTACCCTACGGAATATTATGCAACAGTTTTAAAAGAAAAAGCTGTATTTAAATGTGCAGACAAAGAAAATGTCTATGTCATAATTCTAAGTTGGAGGGTAAGATAAATTTATGAATAATGCACATGTCATGCTATGGATATATGAATCTCTCTCTCTCTGCCTCAAAATTTCTAAATTCTAAGTAAATACTCAGAATCTACACACACATGTACTTTGCATGTGCACATACATGTGTTTTTGTAAATACTTAGATGGAGACGACTAACAATGCACACAGAACTGATACACAGTGATTAAGTAAAGGAAGCGTAAGCACAAAATGTAAAAATGGTTACTAAAGTTATTTTAGATTTCTCTTTATTATTTATATATATTCTAATAATAATGGATAACTTCTACATGTTTTAAATTACATGCATTTTGTCTTCAAAGTGGGGAACTGAAGTCACTGATGGAACCTGGCAGTAGCTAATCACTATTTGTCAGATAGTGCACATATTACATAGTCTACATATAATTCCTAGTTATCAACTGTGCTTCTTTTGCTTTAACATCCTCAGTAACTAAAGATGGATTACAAGCAAATATTACTGCTCATATTTAAAAATCAGAACTTAAGTGGAAAAAAAACTTCAATATTTATCACAGAAGAGTTTTCACAAATTTGGTATGATCAGAGAACAGGTGTTCCTTTGCAACTTTTAATGTATGCTCAAATAACTACTATTAACAGATGACAGAATATGTTACAGCTAATCTCAATAATGATATGGCAGGGTGTGGGGGAGAGGGAAGTGATCATTATTCTTATTAAGGTATACTCACAAACTCTAAAGAAAATATAAAGCCCAAAAGAAATTATTACATATAATTCAAAACTGATTATTCTTGCTTTAGTTTTTCTTTTACATCTGAATCACATTTGATAGTGGCTGGTGGAACATTCTTTTAGCTACTCCACAGACAGTAATTATCTTCCTTCTATTCTAAATCTTTTATGCAAACCATATGGCATATTTAGAAATTTTGCAGGCTCTAATTAAAAGTGTCCATTCAAATTAAACAAGGTCACCAAAGAAACTATATTCAGACCTACTATTATATTTTTAGGGGAACTATCCATAAGGAGAAACATACAGACCCATTGTCTGTTGAATCTATTGCCATCTTCATGTGGATTTATAACAAAATATCAGAAGACACAGGCACATAGTAGTTGGTCTCCGAAACATTCAAAGAAAACCTAAGGGCTGGGGTTGTGTCCCAGTGGTAGAGCACTTGCCTCATACATGTGAGGCCCTGGGTTTGATCCTCAGCACCACATAAAAAAATAAATTGGGCTGAGGTTGTAGCTCAGTGGTGGGAGGGCTTGCCTAGCATGTGTGAGGCACTGGGTTCGATTCTCAGCACCACACATAAATAAATAAAAGTTCTATCAACAACTTAAAAATTTTTAAAAAGTCTTAAAAAATAAATAAGTAAATAAAAATAAAGATATTGTATTCATCTACAATTAAAAAATATTTTCTAAAAAAGAAAACTAAATATCAGGGAGGCAAAGAAGTAGGCAAAGCACACAATACATGCTTCATCATTTTGTGTGACATAGCTCTGTTTCTCTACCAAACAGCTTGGTTTAACTCCTTGAATGTACTCTGCTTTTGGTGGGTGCTACCTGATCGGTCACCCTAATGTCCCATAAGGACTGGAGTGATCATTTGCCAGGTGCCAGGAGCACTGTACTCCACAGATCCCCAGCTGTTACCTCTCCTGGGGAGCTGTCTTTGCTCACCAGGGCCTCTTTATTCCAGTACTTGTTCCCTTCTGGACTGGCCCATGTCCAGTGACTTGCCATATGGAGTTTAAAAGCCTGACCTCTGGCTTCAAGTGAGGACAACTCATAAAGACCACCTGAGCCTCAAACTTGCCATGAGATGCAGAAGATTTTGTGTCATAGCTCCATACTCCATTTTCTCCTGCCTGTTCCTTTTTTTTTTCTACTCCCCTACAGCTGGAGATCCTAAGTGTATCTCCCAAATAATACATTTGCTGGTTAATCTCATGTCAGAGTCTGCTTCTTGTGACTGCTAATCTAAAAACTCAGGTTAAAAATCAAATTCAAAACAGAATAATTCACAAGAAAAAAAAATTAAAAATACAGTAAAACGTTGGAAATGATTTGGTTTCCATATTTCTGTGAACGTATATTTCTGATCATGTAACATATTTCTTTGAAACAACACTTTGCTATTAATTTTTAAGAGGGAGTCCATTGGTGAAACTTGAACTTCCTTTCTGAAGCATCTGTGAGTCAAAGCAAAAAACGTTCATGATGAAGGGAGATAAAAGCATGCTAGAGACTAGATGTTTATTTAATCTAAATAAAATTAATGAAAGGTCAATAATTTCTTTCGTCTGTCTAATTGCTCTGGCCAGTGTTTCGAGAACTATGTTGAACAGAAGTGGTGAGAGAGGGCATCCCTGTCTTGTTCCAGATTTTAGAGGGAATGCCTTCAATTTTTCTCCATTCAGAATGATGCTAGCCTGAGGCTTAGCATAGATTGCTTTTACAATATTGAGGTATGTTCCTGTTATCCCTAGTTTTTCTAGAGTTTTGAACATAAAGGGATGCTGTACTTTGTCGAATGCTTTTTCCGCATCTATCGAGATGATCATATGGTTCTTATTTTTAAGTCTATTGATGTGGTGAATAACATTTATTGATTTCCGTATATTGAACCAGCCTTGCATCCCAGGGATGAATCCTACTTGATCATGGTGCACAATTTTTTTGATATGTTTTTGTATCCGATTCGCCAGAATTGTATTGAGGATTTTTGCATCTAGGTTCATTAGAGATATTGGTCTGTAGTTTTCTTTCTTTGAAGTGTCTTTGTCTGGTTTAGGTATCAGGGTGATGTTGGCCTCGTAGAATGAATTTGGAAGTTCTCCCTCTTTTTCTATTTCCTGAAGTAGCTTGAAAAGTATTGGTATTAGTTCCTCTTTAAAGGTTTTGTAAAACTCTGCTGTATACCCATCCGGTCCTGGGCTTTTCTTAGTTGGTAGTTGGGGATAGTAGAGGATAGGAAAGGCAGCAGAATACAACAGACACTAGTATGGCAATATGTAAATCAATGGATGTGTAACTGATGTGATTCTGCAATCTGTACATGGGGTAAAAATGGGAGTTCATAACCCACTTGAATCAAAGTGTGAAATATGATATATCAAGAACTATGTAATGTTTTGAACAACCAACAATAAAAAAATTAAAAAAAAAGGAAAAAAAAAAGGTCAATAATTTTGGGAAATAAATGAAAGGTCACCTGAGACGGAAACCCACCTTCAGAACCTAGACAGAGCACCCCTGACACTGTTACTGCAGAAGACAATGCAGCCAGCACAGGAGTGACACATTCTCAACCAAGAGTCACATAACAACCTGTAGAGAAGAGTCTTTCTAGCAGGAAGAGCTGATAAAAAATCCAAACTGTAAATTATTTTGACATGCTTTTTGAAAATAACAAAGCAGATACATTTCTGGTTAAATCAGTAAACTACAAATAATGACTTATAATATAGCTGTGTGAGATAATAGGAAAGACAAAGAACACTCATCCTCAGCCCACATGGAAAACCTTAAAATGCACTTTCTAAAACTTCCCTAAGACAAGACTTTTCTCAAAGAAAAAAACCCTACTTTTTTTTTTTTAATTTGATAGTTGTATGTACACTTTGAATGGCGGCTGGAACATTTTTAGCCAACTGGAAAGGGGAAGATACTCTTCTTCAATTCATCTAATTGTTAATTTATGCTACAAAGAGAACTCTACTTTTTTGTTAGAATCACCTTTATTACTACAAATGCTTGAAAATTTTATACAAACCACCCACTATGAAAGTTCAACTATAATTTTAATTAATTCTGAACACAATATTATCTCAATGTGTGTGTGTGTGTGTGTGTGTGTGTGTGTGTGTGTGTGTGTGTATAACCAGAGATTGAACCTAGGGGTATTTAACGACTGAGTTACAACCCTAGCCTTTCTTTTATGTTTTATTTAGAGACATGGTCTCCCTAAATTGCTGAAGTTGCCTTTGAATTTTTGATCCTCTTGCCTCAGCTTCCTGAGCTGCTGGGATTACAGGGGTGTGCCACAGTGCCTGGATCTCTCAAAATATTCTTGAAATAAGAATAACAATTGGTATAAGAACAAAAATTACAGCATATGGATATCAAAGCTTTGTTTTAAAAATATATCATGTGAAAATAAACTTCAACATTCAGTGCTTTTTCCCCCTTATTAAAAATCTAAAAATAGAGCTTTACCAAGTTAATTGTTCATAAATATTTTAACCTAGAAAAATACCTTAGATTATTCCTAAAGATTCCTACATCAAATGTATGTCTAACATTCTCATGAATATTTTTACAGATATTTAATACACATCTATCCAATTTAAATCACACATTATCAAAATGTCATCACAAAAGTAATATGCTGAATCTATTACCAGTCTTTGAAAGCTTTTCTTCTAAAAGGAACTTGAATATTAAAAAGCTACTGTTTTTTCCTTACACCAAACTCACAAAGTTCAAGACCTTAATTTTTTTTTCAATTAATATGGAAAAAAAAGAAGAAATCTAATATCTGGTTTTTAGAACATTTCTAAGCATAGATTGGATGAAGCGAATGAGTTTTCAATATAATGAATACAGTCTAGCATGCTCATTAGCATCTGATCCAAACTTCTTAGAATATTTTATTAAAAACCATGACAATTTTCTTAGGAGATAGAGATAATGAGCCCTTTTATATAGTTATCTCCTGAGATGTTAAAGAACAGCAGAAAGGGTTAATTTACTCTCCACTTTCCCTAAATTGAAAGACAAAGATGACTAGAGCTGATGAATTCTTGGGTGGTTCCAGCTTCCTAAAATTCTTTCTTATGTTTTTGGTAATACTTGTTCACTTTAAAATATATTACTCTTTTCAAATATGTCAATGAGTTCAACAGGAGAATAAAGAATTGAAGAAGACCAAGATTACAGGTGGGATTCCAGGATAAAAATTTAAAAATTACCCATAAAAATTGACTGAGGGGAGGCCATTTACAATCTTGGACTTTTAGGCAGATCCTATGCATGGGTATTTTTGTTAAAAATTTTTTAAAAAGGAAAAATGTGAATAACATGATGCACATCACAATGAAAAACCAAAAACTCATTTAACACATATTATGTATCAGTCTTAATTACATCTCTTCTCTACATAAATAATTAGCTAACTGGCTAAGGAAATAGGTTTCTTATTAAAGACTTATTAATATGCTTATTATGCTCTTGCATAAAACACTTAAAATATTTTTAGGGTCATAAAAGTCACATATTGCTATGGTGACAAGTGGATACTATGGTAAATCATTTTTAGAAAGAAAATTAAATATTCCATGAAGCCACTATCGATAGAAGTTTGTTAACATTTTGGTGTATTTCTCTCTAGTCTTCACATATCTCATGTGTATCTGTATTTCTATCTTTATAAATTTATTTCCCAGACTCCATATCACTGTCTGCATCAATTCCTACTTCTATTTCTGCTTTATTTATTTTTCAATCTCTCTGTACGTACATCAATCAATCAGGTGATCCGCAAATGGTAGTTATCCTTCCATTTCATTGTCTCTTCTTTCAAGGCCATTCAAGGTACCTTTGTCGGAAATTTCTAGATTGTTTCATTTCTTTTCTCTTTAGGAAAAATAAAAAGCAAATCTTTATCTGATGCTAATCACCTTTCATACCTCAACCTAGAACAGCTCTATCACTAGGTAATTAGAATTTCTCAAGCCCATTTCAATCTGGTTTGTGGCGCAAATTATGATATCTTCTAAATAAATTTTATTAGTAAAGAGTTCAGATCAAGCTGTGTCTGTATTTGGATTTTTCGCTGACTTGCATATCATTAACATTTTCTGTAAATGTAAACGTACATTTACATTCTGTAAATGTAATTTTTAAATTGTTAATTAATATTTCAGGGTATTTATATATTTTTTAAGACAGAGAGAATTTTTAATATTTATATATTTTTTTTAGTTTTTGGCAGACACAACATTTTTTTTTTTTTTGTATGTGGTGCTGAGGATCGAACCCGGGCTGCACGCATGCCAGGCAAGCGCACTACTGCTTGAGCCACATCCGCAGCCCAATATTTTTATATTTTTAATGAACTTTATAACCTACAAGTAAGTCCATAGCTAAATAAGAGGAGCAGATTGGAAACCAAGAATACTGCTACCTACCTGTAGCACTAGGAAATGACAGAATGAAGATGGGATGGGAAATTATATAAAGCAGACAAAATACTTCTAAATATCAGAGTGTTACATTACATTGTTTGGGAAGGGTAAATATAATGCATGCATGTATGTAAAGTTCATCAGTGGGCAAAGTTAAATCAAATCCACATACTTTTATTAGAGATACAATGTATTCCACACCAAAGAGGAAATAAATGCCACTATATTTATGAGGAAATAAATTCTATTTTTTTTATAAGAGGTAAAGAAATTAACTTTTCCTTCCTTTTTAATTTTTTTCCCCTAAACAAAAGGTTATCTGTGCTGATTTCCATTTAACAGAAAATTTAATCTTCATCCTTTGGCTGGGAAAAGCAGCATCTCTTCCCAGACTCTTGGACAGGGTCCTGGCAGGGTCCTCTCTTTAGTTCATAAGAGCCTCTCACATACAGGGCTGGCTCTCCAGACCCCTTGACAGGTTGCACCTCTGGCAAGCACAGCACTGGAATGGGCCCTTTGGCCCAGATCTTCACACCTAGAGGCTATTTCTTTGTGACATTGTCAGGTCATGTTCTAGACTCCTGGGGTCACAGCAACAATGGGACACGGCCCTGTTCTTATGAGATCCAGCATTATGTCCATCTCCCTTCCCACAACTCCCAAGCAACTTCTCCCTGCTTAAAATTCAGGTTGCTTCTACCTCTTTAACCCTTTTATATTTTCCTGAATTCTCTCCATAATCTAGTGTCCAGCAAAATCCCTTCATGTTGTTTAATACTTCAATATCTGACACATGGTGACTATTTTATGAGGCCAGCGGACAAAAAAAAGAAAGAAAAAAGAAAAAAAGATGGAATTGTCCACACAGATGGTAGAATACACTAATGATTTGGGTTAAATCAGACCTTTCTTAATAAACCTAAATAAAATAGTGTTAATAAAACTAGCTTACTTCTGTAGCACATTTTACAACACTTTCAAATACACCCTGTTTGGTTGTAAGTGTTCCTGGAATGAGACTCAGTGTATAAGTTATTAGTAAATAAGGGAACTAGGTCAATTTTTTTCAAATGGTAATTTCTTATTTTTTAATTGATTTTTTAAAAATAAATGACAGTAGAATGTATTAAATTTCTTATTACACATATAGAGCACAATTTTTCATATCTCTGGTTGTTTATAAAGTATGTTCACACTAATTCATGTCTTCATACGTGTACTTTGGATAATGATGTCCATCACATTCCATCATCATTTCTAACCCCATGTCCTCTCCCTTCCCCTCCCACCCCTCTGCCCTATCTAGAGTTCATCTTTTCCTCCCATGCTCCCTGACCCTACCCGACTATGAGTCAATCACCATATATCAGAGAAAACATTCGGCATTTGGATTTTTGGGATTGGCTAACTTCACTTAGCATTATCTTCTCCAACTTCATCCATTTACCTACAAATGCCATGATTTTATTCTCTTTTATTGCTGAGTAATATTCCATTGTGTATATATGCCATTTTTTTAATCCATTCATCTACTGTAGGGCATCTAGGTTGGTTCCACAGTTTAGCTATTGTGAATTGGGCTGCTATAAACATTGATGTGGCTGTGTTCCTGTAGTATCCTGTTTTTAAGAACTATGTAAATTTAATGTAATGGTTCAGATTTGAATTTTTCCCAGCATATTAGGTCTTACTCCAGCAAATATATCTACATATACACTGCACAACTGAACACAGCAAGTGTTTAGAGCTATATATTATGCCTCCCATATTCTTTTTTATTAATTAATTAATTTTAATTAGGTATATATGACAGTAGAATGCATTTTTATTCATTGTACACAATCACAGCACAACTTTTCATTTCTCTGATTGTATACAATGTAGCATTGCACCATATGTCAGCAGCCATACATGTAATTAAGGTAATGGTGTCCAACTCATTCCACCACCTTTCTTGCCTCCATACCCGCTCCCATATTCTTCTTCTTTGCTTCAGTCAGCCAAATTCTCACTTGAAGCACATATATTCTTGCACTCAGCATACTTTTATCTGTCTTCATAGCCTCTCTTCTTCCTTACACCCCTCTTATGAAGTGGGTCCCCCCCCCCACATACACACACGCTAAAGGTAAAGTCATATATTTACTGGACAATTTCTTCATTTGGAATTTATGTGTTTCAAAATTCATGTTTATATTGTTTTGATCACTTTGAGAGACAGCTTTGGTTATAAAGTTACATTTGTTTGTAATTTTGTGTTAGTGCCATGAGGTTCTGTAAGAACTCATATTACATTTGAAATACTTGTAACTTGATTTTTTGAGTCTCTTAATAAAGGTAGGTAATTTTTCTTATTTTTCTTTTCTTCATGTTGTAGATGAAAAAGCATGGGCCCAGAGAGCTGAATGGTTTGTCTGTCAGTATATGGCAAGTGAATCACAGAAAAGAGATTGGAAACCTGATCTGCTGACTGATATTCTAGGCCTCCTAACATAGTAACAAACTCAATGTCTTTAACAACAATCTATTATAGTTTGGATTTTAAATATTCACCAAAGTCCCAGGTGTTAAAAAGACTTGGTCCCCCGGCTGGCACTATTAGAGTGTTCTGGAAACTTTAAGAGGTGGGGCCTAATGGGAGGGCTTTAGATCACTGGGAATTCCCATTCCCTTGAAGGGACTATGAGATACCAGTCACCTCCTCATTCTCTCTGCTTCCTTGCTGTGAGGTAAGTGGTTTTGTTCTGCCACATGTTCCTGCCAAGGTGTGCCACCATAGTTTCAACGCAATGGGTTCAATTTATCATGATCTGAAATCTTCAAATCTGTGAGCCAAAATAAGTCTTTTCTCTTTATAAATTAATGGTCTCAGGTGTTTTGTTATAGTGATGAGAAGATAATATACTATCTGCATGCATTATTTTATTAATACTGATCAACTTTATAATTTAGCTTTTTACTGCTTTAGATTAATATTGAAAACTCTGAGGCTTATTTGCATGCACATAATTTGTCTGCCTGGCTACTCTTTTTTTTTGTGACTCCCTGAATACCTAGAATATAGTAAAGCCTTCTCATTCCACTCTCCATCCCCAGCCTGTCAAAATATAAACATAGTCATCCAGGTGAACTGCTTAGGGATTGAGGTCTTAAGAAGAATATGTGAATGCATAAATGAAAATCCCATCCTTACACATTGGTCCTGGTGTCTCAGAAGACTGATGTTTGCTGCAAATGAATAACAGACCTTCCTACCCAAGAAAAGAGAAAACATCTGGTTAAAATGGGCAAGTGAATTATTGGATCATCTTGCCATAGAGCAACATGAGATGATTTATTATAGATTTATCCATGACCATACAGTGTAAATTTACTGAGCACCTTCCTTGTATCAGATACATTTTTTAGGCACTGAAATACAGAAACAAACATCCTATACTCTGGCAAAAACCAAAAAGGACCCTCATCAAAAGTTTACCTGGAAAGTACAAATTAGCAGAACGGTTCTCAAACTGTAGGGCACTAGGCATCCAATTTACTTGGAGAGTTGTTCTTATGCATTGATAGCCTCTGCCCTCTAAGTTCCAAGTTCATAGGTCTGGGGTGGGGCCTGATCATCTGGGGTCTTAACAAATTCTTAGGTTAAGTAACCAGCAACCTCAGCACGACCTAACTAGGCTTTTATCATCTGTAAAAATGCAGCTCAGTAATAGTGCCTAACCCCAAAGGGTTGTTTTGAGGTTGAGAAGATCAATAGCCCAGAGCTTGGTACATGGTGAGAAGTCAACAAGGTTAGCTTCTATGATTATTTTTATGATTTTCATTATTATTAAGGGGTTTCAGGAGAATCCTTTCAAATGCTCTCTCTCTCCTACTTCACGATGTCTGAAATCCCTTGAACCAAAGACAAACTGATAAAAATTAAATAAAATTCCCTGAAAGGGTTTACTTCTAGTAATACCAGGGATTAAATCAGCAATCTCATATCCTTCTCATATTGTGCTTTTGATAAGATGAAGACCACTGGGGCTTTAATAGGAGTTGACAAAGGTGAAAGTGCTATCCTGAGGAGAACACAGAGGCAACAACACAAAAGAGCTGAAAGCAACTAAGTGAACTGAGACATTCTCCTGAGGTCTGCCCTGTCCCCTCTTAACTCCCATGCACGCCTATCCAGCCAGTGGAGTCCCTCCACACTCCACTGGCCTCCCTACACCACTTTATTATTATAATAGCTGAATCATTAAAGAAGAAAATGTCGGACTCCTTTTTTCAGCTGAAAGTCTGCTGTTTCAAAACTCAAGCTGTGTCCAGCTCTGTTATGTGACAGGCCCCCTGAACACTGCCTCAGCTGGACATGACACATGTTGAAAATAAGGTTTGAATAAGGAATACAGAAAATAATGATTGATCTCCCATGGAAAATAGCTGCTTCTCGTTAGCAGTTAAATGAATGCCCTCTCACAGGGCTTTGCAGAGTCCTCCTGAGAGATGCCAACAAAGACGTTGACAGTCCGAATGGAATAGAGCAAGTGCTCTCCATCAAGATCATTACTTTTTTTTTTTTTAAAGAGAGAGAGAGAGAGATATTTTAATATTTATTTTTCAGTTTTCAGTGGACACAACATCTTTATTTTATGTTTATGTGGTGCTGAGGATCGAACCCAGCGCTCCGCGCATGCCAGGCAAGCATGTTACTGCTTGAGCCACATCCCCAGCCCCAAGATCATTTCTTTTAAACTTAAAAGGTATTAAAATCTCTAAACCCAAAAGGTGACGTCTGCAGTAAGGCCTTCAAAAAATGAAACATCTCTTACACATAGGACAATGTAGGAAAGAGAAAAACTAAACAAAAAATCATATAACATTAGGTAACTAAGGCAAGCAAACTAATGAAGTAGACTTGTGATAAACTATTTTTTTTTTACTTCTTGCTAAAGATGTGACGTCCTATTCAGTCTATGAAGAATATACTTTTAATGAACTTGCCAATGAATGTTTAAATTTCTTTGTAGATACTCTAGGGTTAAAAAATCAGCATTTTTGTGAATAAAAATGTACATAATGTGGACACATATTTTAACTCCTGGGTGAGATTTTAACCATTGTCCCTAGGGGGAATACCAGGCAAGGTTTTTGGAACTGAGAAATAATGAGGATTGACTAAAAAGCACCATTTTAAAGAGACTGCTTCATTTTTTTCCCTAGATTTTACTATGGTAAATCATCTTCCATTTTAAGTATTCTATCTTTTCTGTCTTGTTGTTTTTAAAAACTTCTTTGTTCTTGATGTCCTAAAATCTTCCTTAGAAAGTATGACTTTAATTTTAATTACGTTTGCCACAGTTAATGTCTACTTCCAGCCTAATTCTGGAATTCTCTGTCCTCTTTTCAGACATTGCTTCTCTGCCATTTCTCTTCTATATCTGGGACTCCTAATATACCTGTATTAGAACCTCTGGCTGTCACTTGTATATCTTAACTTGTTGCGTATGTAATTTCTTCATGTCATCGACCTGAATGCTAAAAGAAATCTCCCAGCCCTTTCAGTTCACTAATTCCTTCTTAAAGTAACTAGATCCATAATTTCAGCTAGTTTTATTTTGTGCCCCTTGCTTTTGATTTATATCTGACAGGTTTTATTTCCTTATTTTCTTTCTGTATTCCTTCCTTTGCCTCTTTGAGGATCTTGACCATACTTATGTAAAAGCCATTTATGACAATTTCAATATGTGCTGTTGATAGAACCAAATTCATCTAACTCTTTAAGTTCTGCTCTTTCTTTCCTCTGCATGGATATTTTTCTATGTACTTTAAAATTTTAGTTTGCATGAAAATATATTTTCTTTCTCTGTGCTCTCTGAACTCATTCATCCCTTTCTATCAGTTTTGCAGTTGCCTTCATCTGGGCCATACAGAAAAGGTATTGCTGTAGGGGACAACCATACTTTTAATGGAGCTAATGCAGACACAGTCTAAACAAGCAGATAATCTGGCTTAGTTTTAACTCCCTCACCATCTGTGTTACCCAAATTAGAACAAATGCCTTAAGTCAGCCTCCTTTCAAAGCTAGGGAAATTCTGTCCTGGCCTCTGGTTTCCTGCGGTGAGTTTGGCCCTGGTATCCTGATACTATGGGTTCAAGTGTACCCCCCAGGCCCTTCCCATTTCATACACTGAAGCTCTAACCTCTAGGACCTCAGATGTGACCTTATTTAGAAACAAGATTGTTGCAGATGTGATTAGATAAAATGAGGTCATACTGGAGTAGGGTAGGCATCTAATTTGATATGACTAGTGTCTTTATAAGAATACCATATGAAGGGAAGGCATGCCCATAAGGAGAGCAGCATGTGAAAACAAAAGCAGAGATTGGGGTTGATGCTGACCAGGTAGATTGCTAGAAAATTACCAGAAGCCAAGAGAGACAGCTAGAGCATACTTTTCCTGTCTGCAGAAGCATGATCCTGCCAGTTCTTGGTCGTCAGACTTCAAGTCACCAGAGCTATGAAACAATAAATTTCTGCTATTTAAATCCCATCATTTATGTTAATTTGTAGCACTAGCAAATCCACCACAGGTAGGGTTCTTTTAGTCTTTGATATGAGTCCAATTCCCAGTGACTTGCCTCTTTCCAAACTTGGAGCCCCAAAGGTTTGTGACTTTAGCTAACTCCATCCATACCCACTGATGACTTGGCAATTCTGTTTCTTTTTTTGTTGTATGAAAAAGTTTATACATTTTAATCTTAATTTTTTAGTGTAGTTCTTCTCAATTTTAAAAATATAGTTTATTTCCCTATTTTCTTTCTGTATTCCTTCCTCTGCCTCTTTGAGCGTCTTGACCATACTTATGTAAAAGTCACTTATGACAATTTTAATATGTGCTTTTTGATAGAAACAAATTCATCTAACTCTTCTGCTCTTTCTTTCCTCTGCACTGATATTTTTCTATGTACTTTAAAATTTTAGGAGGCAAGTTCAATTTGCATGAAAGTATATTTTCTTTCTCTGTGTTCTCTGAACTCACTCATCCCTTTCTATCTGGAGAGGATGAAGAGAGTTTAATAGATAAACTCATATGCCACCTTTTTCTAAGTATTCCATAAAGACATATATTCTTTTATAATAGTAAAAGACATTTTAAGGCAAAGGGAGTCATTTAATAATGTATAGTCTGATCTATGGTCTTAACAATATTTTACAAAGGAAAATGAAAAATTGTGAAGAGAGAGAAAGTTAAGAGGCAAAGGAAAGACATCAACATTCCTCTCAGAGCATGAATTAAGATTTCTTCACACACAGACTCCAGGGAACAGGCAAAAGTCTTACCCCATCAGTAATCAAAATCTATTGTCATTTCCACTTGCCTTTGAATTACTTTTATATTTTCTAATCCACTGTTCTAGACCCAAAGTTTCCCTTAATTCCTCCACTAGCTGGCTCTTAACCCACATGTCTGTTTAAGGAAGAAAAAAAAAGTAATAAAAAAAAAAGTAATATGTTAAATTGGGTCCTGTAAGAAATGAGAGTGCCAAGCTTCCTAGGCCTTCAGGGAAGCCGGGCATGAAGACATACTCTGCTACACAGAAACTAACATCCATATGCATTTGTGCTATTTTCATTGATGAACAGCTTGAGAAGGACTCGTTAATAAAACCTCGCAATGATTCCAGATTCAGAATGTCTGCAAACATCAGCCATGGCCCAGAAACAAATCAAACAACCTAGAAAATTTTAAATAGACTTGAATTCAGTGTGAAACATGCATTAAAAAAATCCAATAAAACTGAGATCTAGGTCATATACATAAAAGATAGAGAATAAATACAATTAATATATAATGGTATTATCCCCTATAAAATTCGTATCAAAATTTTATTGTTTTTAAAAGGAAACATTTCTGAGTGATTTACTAACATTTTCAGCTTAAATACTTCATTAGAGGGATTATGAATATCTTTACACAATATGTACATGGGGGCAGTTGGCACTGGGGAAGAAGTACTAGATTTGGAGTAAAAAAAATGTTGATTCCTCAATTTCCTCAATCAGAGAATTTTCTCAATCGTGAGAAAACTGTAATGGTTTTGAGCCTTACTTTCTTGATAAGTAGAAATAGAAATACTAACGCCTTCCACTTTACATGGTAGATTATGTGACTAACAAAGTGTTAGTCAACAGTAAGCCTTTATTTACATTGTCATAAAATTCTGGGGGAAAAACTGAGAACAAAAATAAGATTCAGCATAGACTCATGATCTCTTTGAGAAGCAAAGAAATGTGATGGCATTGCTATTTCAACTTGTTAAAAGGTGTATGTGTATCTAGTCAGAAACTCCAGGAAGACTTAAGTGAATAGATGGCACTCAGATAGATTGGCCCTGACCTTTCTGCCTCATGTTCTGACTCAGCATGGTGGAGGTAGTGGTTTGAATGCTTTGGTTCACAGGGAGGGTTTGAGAGACCATGCACACATAAATTTATCTGACTTCCTATTTGTGGATATATTAGTGGCTTAATAACCTGGACTGTTCTTCACAGTGAATCACGCTCCCAGGGAGTAAGGCTATTCAGGAATCCAAATTATAGATGAGAAAGTAGCCTTGTCACTATGAACAAAGAAAGTCACAGGCCTTTAACAGTTATAGCCACTGAGGTGAACAAACCCAGTGAATTTCTTTATTATATATTATTTCTCCTTTTTAAAAGCAGGATGGGCAGAAAAGAAAATTCTTCCTTCGGCAGAGTCAGAAACATTTGGTTAGCCAACATTTATTTTTTTTTAATTCACTAATAAGCTAGGCTGTTACAGATACAGACATACATGTATATTAGGGGAGCTGTATTCAAGAAGTTTTGAACCTAATAAGACAGACAAACACTAACTATAATAAAGATAGGATGAAGTGAGTCCTATGTAAGTTTTATGAAAATATGCAGCAAGAGGTGAAAAAAGAAACAGAAGCCAGCTACCATTGGGGCATGTAGGGTGACAGGAGAGTAGGCACTCTCCACACACTCTCCCATCCCATTTAACCTTCTCACAACTCTATGAGGTACAGATATAACCCATATATTAGCTACAGTCACCTCGTCCTCTATAAATCTGGAGAAGATTGGCTCCGATAGTCCTTTTGCCATAGCATGCAATCGGTTGACAGGGTCAGTGGACAGTGGGGTTCATGTGTAGGAGGCTGAGAAGACCTGCCACAAGCGAGGGCTTAGAACAGTGTGAGTGTCCTTGCTGCACTGATATTTTAATTTATTACAAGTGATAAATCACGAATACTGTTTATGGAATGTAACATTGCTTTATGTTTCAATACTTATAATGATAAAACTTTCATAATTTAAGCATTTCTTATCCTATCTGTATTCTCCAAACTGTCCTAGTTTAAGCAATAAATGTAATGATTTTCCTACTCTGTGATCCTGATACTTACTTGGCCTTGTGCATCTGGGCAGCAGCATATGGAGTTACTCTTGGATTCATCATGACTGTCCTTGAACTTCCACCCAGCCATAGAAAGCAGGGTTTTCTTTACTGATATTTATGTAGAGTAGATAATTGCCTACTATTTCACCAAACCTGAACTAGATCCAGTGCAGCTTTCAATGCTTAGCCAGAACAAGAAGCTCTAAGTGGCTACTGGTAAGCTCAACATGTCATTCTATTAACCTCACCATAACAAGGAAGAATTTTATGTCACTGAATCTCCAGAATTCTTGCATTGTGATTATATTTCATATATAATCATATATATGATTTCATGTATATATTTAATATATAATATTTCATATATACTTGCCAGAGAGGGAAACATAAAGATTCTATTTTCTGAGCTGAATTTTTGGACATATTGATAAATGGTATTTTATTTATAAATTCATTCATATAAAATGTCATAAAATCAACATATATTTAGTAACATCCCTAAAAAATTGCCTTTATTAAAAAGGAATAGCGAGGGGGAAAAAAAAAAGGAGTAGCTCTTAGTAAATCAGGACATTTCTACAAAATTTGAGTAACATGCTCATTTATATGAAACAAAAAATAATGCCTAAAATAGTGGTTCCAATTTATAAGTCAGGTAATGGATCCTCTTGAATGATCCTAAATTATTCTTTCACTAGCATTAGGAAAAAAAAAAACCCAAAACCTACATCTGAAAATAAATCCCCCAATTATCCTAATGCCTCATTAACATTAAAGGGAGTGTTTCTGACTCTTCATGTTAAAAATACCAAACTAAAATTAGCATGAGCTCAGCAACAAAATTGAAAAATAAGAAGATATTGTAGATTTAATCATAGAATATCATCAACATAACAAGAGGAAGTGGGGCCAAAAAACGTAATTTCAAAAGCCAGGTCTCCTTGGCACATAGAGACATAATCTAAGCTAGTGTTTGAAATACTGCATTAGCAGTGACAGCCCAGGAGTGACATTCAGAAAAGCACACGGATACATCAAAGTGAAAAACAAATCCTGTAAGTATTACCTTTCATAGGGAAGCAGGGGGGCTCCCCTCTTTCTATGAGTCAAGTGAGCAGTTCTTTCAAGGAGACCAATTCTCTTTGCAGGGCAGTGAAAGCTGTCACTTATTGAATTGGACCCAGGAGCCCAGGATGTTAATTTATCTCATTTTGTCCTTCTGGTCTCATGCCAGATTAGGTAATCATTAGGGATGAAACAATGAGGACAGCCAATCAAACTAGAGGGAGAAATGATTTCAAATATGATATATTTTGTGATTTTGACCTACCTCTAGCCTCATGGTCTTTGGGAATTTAAAATAGTTTGGATAAATAATAAGAAATAAATAGATTCATGAATTAGACATATGTGATTTGGACACTAATAAAAATGAACAAGAACAAATGACTAATGTTAATTTTAGTCCTGTAACTCCAAATCTTAATATATGATCTAAATTTAGTTTGTTTAAGTGACATAGTAAAAACTGTGTTGCCTTCTAATGCCAAAGTGATAACAGATGTCTAAGTTGTGCAATAAAGCATGAACATGAACCAAAATTCCACTATTATGCTCAGTATGATTACTAGCAAGTATGTAAAGTCTCTGTGTTATTATTTTTAAAGATCTGCTATGAGTGCTAGTAGTCTAATAAGCACAACCTGGATTTTTTTTTCTTTGAAGCTAATGATAAATAAAAACATTCTTGCACATTTTTAACAAACTTACATTTCATTATTTTTGTTTGTATGAATATTTTTATCGGATGTAAAATATGCTAACATATAGGGAAACAGAATGGTTCATTTTGAATATATTTTTCATTGCAAAAGTGTTACATGCTCAAGAAAATGAAAATACTGCAGAGATAAAACAGTTTAAACTTAAATTCTTTCTTCCTTTAGACCACCCCCTTAAATACTCCCTAACTCACATGTCACACTGTTAATAATTTACTTTAAATTCATTCCAGACACTTTCAATACCAATTCTAACACATACATACATGCAGATATACAAGGATTAATATAGTGCAGATAATTTTTCATTTCAACATAGATTACTCTCTCATTCTCTCTGATGATTGCCTCATGTTTTAATTTTCTAGTGTTTTTGATTAAGGCAGGAAAGTCTAAGTAAATAAATATTTTTGTAAATAGGTCTAGAGACAGATAGATACCTTCCCAGATACAGAATCCGAGGAAAAAACAATTATATATAAAATACAATCACACTGATGAAGTTGCTAATTGATTATCTTTTCTGCAAACATTAGGTGAGGCAGAGGTTGTGGATTTTTATTTTATATAATATCATCAATTGAGGAATTGCTCTGTGAGCAAAATGTCAATCATAAAACATTTGTGTTTTAACAAGTTGAGAGGTGTTTTTGCTTTAATCAACTCTTTCTTCTCATGCAGAATCACTTAGAAATGTTGGCATTTTCAATGAACTACATATTTGAGGAAATGAATGCAAGTCTGTACTTTGAAAATAAGAACAAAATGCAATTTTGTTTGTTAAATTACTCTAAATAGCAATATAACTGGATTTTTAAATAATTGAGCTTCCTGTCCCTTCAGCTACTAGTCTTTCAATATTAAACAACCCACTAACATTTTGCAGATAATCATGCCTAAAGTAATGCTTAAAATTGAGCTGCTAATGAGAGGGCTGGCAGATCTGAGCTTCTTGTGAAATCCATTATGGATTGTTTTAAAACTTTATTAAGGGTATATCAGATGGGTCCATAAAATACAGGGATGTTTCAATACAGATTGTGACTTTTATTAGTCCTCTTGTGAAAAATGGCATTGGTTTGATTTGAGATGGCAATAAAAAATATAGAGCCTGTTCTGGGGAACTCCATTTTCCCTGATCTTGAGATTTGTGATTAGTAGGCAAAGAATTTATATCACATAGCAGGCAAGGTAATGGACAAAGTAAGATTTACCTCACCAAACATTCCCATTGAAAGTCAAATAGGAACAGCCAGGCTGATATGGTATTCTTCCTAATATTTCCTTTAAGCATATTCAAAATTTATACATTCTCTTTTGTCATGCTAAAGATGAAGAGTTAGATGACCTATTTATGGATATTAATAGTTATGTCTGTTCGAAAGTACCAGAAAATGTTGAGAGCCCCACACTACCTTCATATATATTAAAAAAAGGAAATCAATGCCATTATTTTAATTTATAATATGTTCCATCCACACACTTTTATAAAATTTCATTTACAGAGTAATTACAATGTTCTGTATGCTATGACAAAGTTTCCTACGCTTTTAGATTTACATAAACCGTATACCTCTCTGACTTTCATAATATCTCCTTTCATACACCATTCCACTCTGAAACTACATTCCTTTGTCAAAGAAAATTGTTACTTTTGGAGCAAAATATCTTAGCGGGTTAAAGACTATATTAAAGAAATACATGAATTTAAAGATAGGAACTCAGACATTAGAAATTAATCATATTTTCTAGATTATCCTTGAGAAATATTTGTGCCAAGTCTATGCACTACTTTTCAAATCAAATTGTAATATAACATTTGCTTTGTATAGCATCCTGAAAATAGTTCCTTAACATTAAGAAGTACAATGCTTCATTTAAAGTTTACTAAATTTTTTCTCTTTCAATAACTTTAATCTGTTTGCTAACTTTTTATCCCTTCTAGTATTTATGGAGAATACATTCGAAGTCCTGTGTAAGGCATCAGTCAGGGATATTAGTATATTATGACATAATTTTTACATTTAAGGCATCCATAATCTGGTGAAAGAAATAGATATAAAATACCATGTTATATTCTAATAGAGCATTTGCCCAAAGGGCCATGGATTCACGGAGAAATAAAGGAACTGAACATTCACTATAAAGTAAGAAAGGAATATCATGCCAAGGATAGTTCAGTGATTATATTCCTGCCATTTTGGTCTCCTCCTGCCACTAACCCTCTGTCCTACCAATTCTCACCCTTCCTTTTATCAGTGCTAATACCATATAATTATGAAAGCACTCTCCCATAGTAAATTTCTGTACTTCTTGGCCACATAATTTTGTCATGAGATTGGGAAATAGGATCTTCCTGATAGGTGAAATTATAATCAGGTTATTAACCACTTCAGAAGAAGAAGAAATTACATTTCTATCTACCTCTACCTTTAGGGTCTATCTCAATGTCTTCTGTTATTTTTTTTTCCTTTGTAGTAGGCTATGTTTTGAAGATTACTCTTGTAATTATGTCAACCCAGGAAAACATTAACACACCATTAATTAATTACATCATGGTATCAATATCTTCCATATTTGAAAATATCTTTAACATGAACATGTTCTTTTCATTGAAATGCTCATTAAATTTTCAAAAAAAATCACATGAATAAAGCAGACAGACATTATTATCCACATTTTAGACATGAAAAAAGTGAGATTTTGTAAGTATAAGCAGAGACTGGACTGAATATATGGCTTTTTTCTGCCTTCTTTTGATGTCTTTCATGCACTTCCTCAAATTAAATGCATTCTAGTAATGATTATTATTTCATAAACAGTGTTTTAAAGTCCTAATCAATATTTTAAAAAAATATTTATAGGAAGGAATAGTCCTAGCACTCAAGTAAACACATTGATTTTACTCAAGTAAACACATTGATATAGGAAATAATAGTCCTAGCACTCAAGTAAAAACATTAATTTTTGAGACATATATTTATATACATGTTAATATTTGACCCATGTATTTAAATATTCAGTGATCATAACAAGTGAATTATTATTTCCAATTTTAATTGAAAATGTGTTAAATAGCAGCATGATTTGTCAGCAGAAAAAGGCTGAAATATCTAGCCTCAACCTGCAGTGTGTGTATTTGTGTGTGTGTTTAGAGAATGTTTTGAGATTACCAAAAGTAATAATAGTTAAAATAGCAATGTATAAAGAGATCAGTTACAATAAATATTATTACAATGAATTAGAAAATGATTTTCACTTAACAAATCATTGAAGATAAAGAAAGCTTATGTGAATATGAAGTGGGTTTTTGTTGTCAGAGTATAGCAACAGTTAAAGAATTTATAAACATTGTTAATCAAAGATTTCCTCCACAAAAAGTTTTGTAGAAGTCAGCCAAGTCTCATTAAGAATAGTAAGTTATTCAAAGATAAGTCACAATCCAGTATCCCAAATGATTTGAGGACATTTTATGAAGCCCAGATGAGATAAGGTAAGCAATATGTTAGCAGCAGGTCACCACAACTGGCAAAGAGAGAAGAGTTCAGGAATGGGGAAAGGCTGTTGAGATTGATCTTTCCATCTCTAACTTTCTATCCAAGGAGTTATACTCAAGCAAGACTAGATGCCATCTGAGAAGTGTTGGCTAGTGGCTTCTTGATATTTCTTCCAAAATGACACTACTATGATGAATTTCCCTCAATCCAAGGCTATGTCACTTTGTTGGATTTCCAATTGCTTCAGGTGAATATATAAAATCCAAAAAAAAATTGAATGGTTTACACAACAGTTTAAATGACAAGATCATGGTAAGCCAAATAAATCACAAAGTTGTTTGACATCAAGCATGGAAACTGCATTAATCAGCTTTTGTTGTAATAACAAAAAACCTCATGGATATATAGCCACCAATATCTTTTCCTTGTTTAGGCAGCTGAGATTGGCTATGGCTCTATTCAGCTTTGTACCTCATACTGGTACTTAGACAAAAGGGTAGCCCTTGTTGAGACCTGCTTATTTTCATGGCAGAGGGCAAAGAATGCAACATACCAGGCTGAACTGTACATTCACATTTAAAACTTCTGCTCAGAACCAACACTTATTCATGTCTGTTCACATGCTATGGACCCAAGCAAATCACATGACCAAGTTAGCCAATGGGTAGAAGAAATATCTTTGCCTTAGAGTGAGAAAAATTTATATGGCAAGGATCATGCATTTTACTAATTCTTTTGTTGGGTAGGGGAAGAATAACTGGGAACCATACTACTGTACATATGTAGCCTCTTAGCTCCAAATTCACTCTTTTTGCCTTCTCTGTGAAAATGGTTCTGAGCCCTTCAAATAATATCCTTTTGTAATTGGGCATGACATTAAGTCTTGCCAACAGAGAGCACTGGAGAGATATTGTACAGTAAGAAGTCATCCTTTGAGGCTGAATAAGACCAAGAATAGCCAAAGCAATTCTAAGCCAAAAAAGCACCTGTCTTCAAATTATTCTACAAAGCTATAGAAACAGAAACTGGATGGTATAGGCATGAAAACAGACAGATGGACCAATGGTACAGAACAGAAGACACAGAGACAAACCCACACATCTAGATCTTTGAAAAAGATGCCAGAAACATACATTGGAGAAAAGACAGCCTTTTTAACATATGGTGCTGGGAAAACTGGTTATCCATGTAGAGAAGAATGAATCTAGATCTTTATTTCTCACCCTGCACAAACATCAACTCAAAATGGATCAAAGACCTATGAATTAAACCAGAAACCATGAAACTTCTGGAAAAAAATATAGGGTCAACACTCGAGCTTATAGGCACAGGCAAAGACTTTATCGATAGGACTCCTAAAGCTCAGGAAATAATGCCAATATTTAATAAATGGGATGGCATCCAATTAAAAAGCTTCTGCACAGCAAAGTAAACAGTGTACTCCTCTAGTCAGGCTCCTGGTAGAACTTTTCCAGTGGCTGGCTCACCTGGAGAAGGTACTCTTCCATCTGGCTCCTGGAATCTGTACATCTTTTTCAGCACCTAGCTTTATGGTGTGCCCATCTTCCCCAGCACCTAGAGTCTATAATGCAGCCTGTTTCTCCAGCATTGCCCTTCTCTAGCATGATTGGCATCTAAGATTTGCAATTAGACAGTTGCATTGTACACAGCTTCTCCAGTGCTAGTTTCTCCAGTGCACACAGCTTCTCTGGTATGAGCTTCTTCAAATCTGACTCCTGCAGTGACTGGTGGCCAGTAGTACCCAAAGATCAGCATTTCCCCTTGTTCATCCTTTCAGCAATGTTGTACTGAAAAGATACCTCTCCATGACCACTTTTCTCTGGAATCCTTGAGAGCAGATTTCTAGCAAATTCCAGAAGCCAGATTTCCAAGTTTTGCTAGTGTGGCAACACAGTGACCTCTCTGCTAGTCACTAAACAATGGATGTGCCTTTACCAACAGGGTCTGGATCTCAGCTCTCTGGGATCCTTTTTGGCTAAAATGGAGTCAGTTCATCCCTGGAAGGAGGTTGTTGAAGCTCTATATTCCTTATAGAGGAATAATTCCTTATATTCTCTTTATTTCTTATTATTCAATTCCTTATTACATCATCCTCCTATCACAGGTAATAGTTCTTTATGTTAAACTTCCTGTGTTCAAATTAGTGTTTTTTTTTTTCTCTCCTGATTGAACCCAAATTGATATAGGAATCATATTATAAGCTATCACAGAGATCTAACAAATGGAATCATTTAGATGAAACTTGCTCAATGGGATAAATCAGCCTAAATTATTCACTTGCACATAGAACTGGGATTCTCTAAATTTGTTGGTTAATGCTCCATCATTCTTGGGCATGCTTGGATGTATTTTTCTCTTTATACATATCTTGCTTGTCAAATTCTTTCTTAAGCTCTGTCAGTAGTTAAGGTTATTGTCAGACTCTTCAACCCTCTCTGAGAACAGATTTAATTCTCCAGATTTTTGCTGTACTTGATTTTGACTTTCAGAGGACATTAATTTTCTTCATCTACCCAAATTGTTGTGCTTGGCCTCATCAGACCCTTCACTTAGGCTAATATCATATACACATTTACATTTACATTTTAAAAGGCACCACCTCCTTAAAGCTATAATTGCTACTTTTCATTTCTGATAAGTTTGTTAATGTATGATAACTATGAATTACATTATGTGAGTACATATAATGTATATCCAAAAAACACAAATAAAAATTTATACTTATGTTTTATTAAGAATCATACAGCTCTTTAAAATTTATTTTTTTTCTATGAAGCAGTACAGCACATATCAAGTATTCTGTTGGACACAAAAGAACTCAGCTCATACTTTTTATGAATATGTGCATATAATTTTTGCAGAAATATTTATAGAAACTATAGCTATTCCTCTCAGTTGAAAAAAAAATGAGCAATTCAAAGAATTGTTTGAGAAATGATATTGTGTTTTATTTTCTTGTCTGAAATCTCCTCCAGACTACCAAGGTGAATAATTGATGGCAATAAGATCAACATGAATATGTTGAACACAGGGTAGATGTCTAATAATGGGCTTGAGCTTTGGGAATCTAAGATTTGTTATTATTATTATTATTTTGAGAGACTCAGAAACAACTCTTAAATGGAAAACAAGCTTACCTTAAAGCAATGCCTAAAGGACCAGGCAGAATTTGTGGCTACTCTAATCTCTGATACAGTTTAATTCTGTGTATGCCTTGCTCTTTTCCACTCTCTAAATTGATATAATCTCAGATCTTACTAGATATCTTAGGTTCTCTTTGTAGCTGTAAGCTTCAGGGAAGCCGTTTTATATTGCTATTATCACCTCTAGAAATCTCTTCCTGACCTCTTTCACAGAATTCGAGCTTTTGGACGAATGTCTAAAGTTTTAAGTTGCTGCTTGTGAAATACGGAATTTACAGCCTGGAAGAAGATGCTGACATTTTTTCATTCAAAATTCCTCATTTTACAAATAAGGAAAGTAAGACACAAAGAAGAAAATAGACACATTCCCTGTTGTGTAGAGAGTGGATCTGAAGCCATCATGGAAGTCTCTTGAAGCCCCATTGAGTGATCCCACAGTTTGAGCTCAGGTGGGCAAAACAGGTGGATCATTATCAGAATCAAAGTGCACTCCTTGTGAAGACAAGAGATTTAAATTACTACAGCTGAAGAAAGAGGGCTAGCCAGAGGGCACTTCAGAGATTTAAATTATAAGGATAAGTGTTGTCTCAGAACCCATTTCAATTTTATGGGGAGTAATCGGGGCGTCTACACATCATATGTCATGCTAACAATGTGAGGAGCTTAGAGATCTTTATTTTTACATCAGTTAGGGATCTGTACTTTTATTTGTTATATTTACTCTGATAGAAACAATATAGTTAACACTATGAGATTCTGAGAGAATTATATGTGGTTTAAGCAAAAAATTTTTTTTCCCAGGCAAACCTCTTTGTTTACTTGCTTATTTGTACATAAAGAATTGTTTTTTCAAAGTTCTTGCCCAATTGTCTTTCCAAACCATCTGGCAATTCCATTTCTCATTGACATCTAACAAAAGGGAAATGGTAAATACAGCAACAGGAACAAAAGTATAGATAGGTCATCTCATCAAAGAGAACTTATTTACAACCAGATTGAAGCAGTGCTAAATATTATGCCCTGACAACATAATTAATAATAACATGCAGGGGAAGTCTCCATCTTTTATCTTACTTCTAATTAATTTGAAACTGACTTAACTTAGGATTTAATGGACAAAAATAGGAATTAGCATAAAAAGAATGCCGAGGTTCATAATGAAGATAATAAGCAGATTCTGCCAGATGGTAATATCAAAACCTATGGCAGAGTCATGCATGGAAACCAAGTGCTGATTTTAAAATGAGAAATGATGAAGAAATCGTTTGGAATTGTTTTTTATAATGGTAGAAAAACTTATACAGATTTTCTAACAAATCTAGTTGGGATGAGTTTAGTGTGTCTAAAAATACACTTATTTTGTCATGCTGTATTTGGCATTTCTGTTACCAATAATTTATTCCACATTATTTATAATCTTATTTTCAAAGAATTTTTTTTTTTACTGTTTTGTGTGATGCTGGGGATTGAACCCAGGGCCTTGTGCATGCAAGGTAAGCACTCTACAAACTGAGATATATTCCCCAGCCCTCAAAGAATTTTATATTTCCCATTTTCCCTGGGTTCAGTGTGTCATAAAAATTCACTGAACATTCTTTCCTTACACAACTTATAGATGTCAATAGATGAACCATTTCATTGGTCTATAAATTCTTCTCTTGTCACTTCCATATCTTTCATGTTTGCCTATATCATTTTAAATATCAAGCCATTAGAAACTTTCAGAAATCACATTTACATTCTATCATTGCTCTACTCAAATATCTCACTTGGAAAATTGGTCCTTTACCCAGTTATCTATAGGGTTTACCTTTTGAGTTATTACCGTCTGTCTAGCCCCCACATATCATGCATTTATTTCTTGAACATATTTTCTGCCCATTGCCATAGGTATTGTCTCTATCTTCAGAGCATGAATTAAGCCATTTTTCAGAACACGTTTTACAAAATACTAAATCCTTGAGTTGTAAATATTTTACTTTCCAAAGTTTTAAACCTGTTTGGGAAACCTGTGTTTTGTGCAACTTTGTGTAGTTAAATGCTGTCTTCTTTTTTAAAATATATTTTTGTTGTTGATAGACCTTATTTATTTATATGTGGTGCCAAGAATTGAACCCAGTGTCTCACACATGCCAGAACAAGTGCTCTACCACTGAGCCACAGCCCCTAAATACTGTCTTTTGTGCCTGGTTTTCCTTATGAGAACTTTAGGATGCAGTGTTCTGCAAAATCATTGGACAATGGACCCCTTTTACATGAATGTAGTTGTTGATATAAATATATTCATACACATACACATATTGATCTCTACATTTTAAAATAGTTTGACTTATCTAAATTTAAAACTCCAGAAATATTAAATGTAGAGTTACCACAGAGCCAAGAAATTCAACTCCTAGGTAGATACCCAAAAGAAATTAAACTTATGAACACAGAAATAATTACACATGAATGTTTTTATCAGCACTGGTCATAATGACCAATAGCTGAAGACATCCCAAATGTTCATCAACTGACAAATGCATAAACAGAAAGTGGTATGTCTATACAATGAAATGTTATTTGGCCATAAAAAGGAATCGAGTACTGCTATATGCTACAATGAGGATGAACCTTAAAAACATTATGCTAAATAAAACAAGCCAGTCATGAAATATTACATATTAGGTGATTCTAGTTATGTATCAGTCCAGAATAAGGAGGTTTATGGTGACTAAAGGCAAAATTGCTTAGAGCCAGGGGAGTGATGGAAGAATAAGAAGGTGATACTAAAAGGAACAGGTTTTCCTGTTAAGGTGATAAAAATGTTCCAAAATTGACTGTGGTTATGACTGCATGTATTTGTGAATATACAAAAATAAAACCAAAAACCATTGAATCAATACTTTAGAAGGAAGAACTGCAGGGTATGTAATATTAGCCATTTTTAAAAAAGGTCTAGAGACCATATTTCAAACTATTTTGTACTATCTAAACATATTATAATTAGTAAATGCTTAATAATTATCTGACAAACTGACCGAGAAAAAAGCTAGGAAAAGACTTTCTACTTCGTGTGTTCTGTGGAGCAACAGCATTGTATCTCCTGGGAGCCTGTTAGTAATGTGGATTCTCAGGCCCATTCCACATCTGCTGAATTGGAGTCTGAATTTTAACAAGTTTTAAGGTGATTTACACACACACTAAAGTTTAGAAATCCTGTACTGCAGTATTAACTGTGGTATCTTCTCCATAAGCACATCATACTTACGGAGCTATTTTACTTTCTCAAGCCTTAGGGCTTATTGTGGGGATTAAATCAATTCACTTTTAATAAGGACAGCATCTAATGAATTACAATTAACCTCATTTTTCTTGGCTGCAGTTTTAATGTGTTTTTCAGCACTCAGGCCTCCAAAGTGTGATTATTATTTAAATATCGGAAGCAGAGAAAAGGTAATTTTTGCAGACCCCCATTGGATGGTATGTGCTATTGGTGGGAGTGCTCTAAGATCTGAAGCATCCCACTTTTCTGAGGTTGTTGGAACTAGAGAACTTTGTAAGTTAGAATTGTGTGCATTAACTATACATAAAAATGTATTCCTTTTTACTGATTATTCTAATTTCTCCTGTCTATGGCCCCTCTCTCTGACCTCTCATGCCCACATAAAGAAACTTGAGGCTTCTTGGTTCTGTTCTTCTCCATACCAACTGGGGGTTAGTGGGACCCTGTGATATGCTGAATCAACCAAGGCTAATGTCTTTCATGGGTCTACTTCTAGCCAACAAGGGCCTTCTACAGTAAGCAGTGCCCCTCTGTATCATCAGATGGCCCTATGATTGGAATATCATCAAAAGGTTTTACAATATACCACTGCATTTCTCAGTCTGCTACCTATAACATTATACTTCAAAAATAGTTATTGATTTATAATCAATTATCCTCAATATTTTGGTAAACAATCATAGAAGTCTATGCTTCTTTAAATGACAGAGGCCTACCACCCACTTTGTTAAAATGAGAACGACACATTTTAGGAAGATGTTCTAGATCCTTTAAATATGCTCTTCCTATTTATGGGAAATGTGAAATATGTGAATGTTTAGTTTGTAATAGCATGAAGTTCCCTACACATTTATAGTACTTACTACTTTTAGGAATATACTTTTAACCAGTGGGACATCTGTATGGAAGATACAAAGCAAAAAGACAAATAAATATGCTTACTCTCAGGTGTTTGGTTTTTCTGGTGATGCATGTGGAACATATCCATGAAATTCATCCACTGGGACAAGTAAAATGAGTGACATCCATTTATTTTGATATTAGTTATATTGAAGAATATATAACGTAGTCTGTTAATCAGTTATTAACTAGAATAAATAATAAAAAGAGAAACTTAGCCTGAATTTATAAACTAAGATATATAGTTCTTTCAGAAATAAGTGGCTTCATTTCTTTCTATGAGATCCTGTGCTGAGAGTGAATAGTTTGGAGAAGGTCACTAAAAACACAGACACGTGAAAGCCAATAGCAAAATAATAAATCAATTTAAACTGGCATGTTTTCTGATTAAAAATCACATCTATGTATTCATATCTCCCTTTCAATATGTCTTTATTGAAAAAAAATGTTTCCATTATTTACAAATTGATAAAGGAATATCTCATAGCAAGAATATTAAAAAATCAGTCAGTCATCCATGACTACTTTTTATGATAGCAATAGAAAGTAATATGGATTTTGCAAGGATAGGAACCAACCCTCAACATTTCAGAAGTCTAAAAGAGACCAGTCTTTAGAGTATGAACCAAACCGATGTTTTGATAGGTGGGATTCCATAATCTAACAAAATATCTGCAGGGTAGACACACATCTGAGGAATTCAAGACAGTGTACTTCAGTTTGAAAATATTCTTGGAAACAAATTTTAAAAATATGATAATATGGGCTGGGGTCTTGGCTCAGTGGCAGAGTGCTTTCCTAGCAAGAGTGAGTCACTGGGTTCAATCCTCAGCACCACACAAAAATAAACAAATAAAATAAAGGCATTGTCTTCATCTATAACTAAAAAAATATTTTTAAAATATGATAATATGATTTTTTTAAATAAGTTCATTTTTAAAAATATTGGGCAGAGAAACTAATGATTGTGAATGAAAATGAAAGGACTGTTTTTCAGAATATAAAACCTATGTTATGTTTCCTGAAATAGGATAAAATTTAAGGAGCATAAAACAAACGTTGGGAAGGAGAACCCCTTGCTACCCATCACTCCCAGACATCCCCATGCAGCCTTTTGCCCTGAATGGCTGCTTCTGTTTTGTTCTTTTGCAAAGGGGCATGGATTGCTAACTGAGGCAGTCCATTGTACTGTGCTAACATTTTTTCCTGTTGTATTCATGATAAGAGGCCTCAGTGAGGGATGCCCTGTTTGTCAACCACAGACTTCTGAGGCTTATTTATTAAGTCTGTCTCTTTTGGTACTCCCTGGGAAAGCTGAAAGAACCATACATCTGCATGTCCCTAATGACACTGGGAAAGTGAGCCACCTCATTTCAGGGAATTTGTATCAGTTAAGGTCTCTTCCAGTTTGACTCACTACCAAATAAATTGTTGACTACAATGAGTGTTAGCTGAAAGCTGAGGTATTAAGATGACTGCTCTGAATTACTAGGGGGTGAATGATGGGCTTTATTTTAAAAAATTGGTTTAAAAAGAAATAAAGTAGATTTTTACTTTGATAGCAGAGTTTCAGATTTAAAGGGTATGTGTTTTCTTTCTAGTCTAAAAGACCCAGAGGCTTAATACCTTCAGAGTTTCTGCAAAGGATGGATGCCTTTGGTGTGGCAGTGGCAGCTTTGTTGTTAGAATCTCAGATGCCTTCCAGTGTCAATCAGGAGAGAAGAAAGCAACAGTAGGACCAGTGGTCCTAGGTATAACTCTGATAGGGAACTTGATTAAGGAAGTGAAGGAAATGAAGCAGGGTTTTTCAGTCCCAGGACTAAGTGATTAGTGTCTGTCCTTGTTCTTTGCAGCTCATTTCGATTCAACGGTGGGTTATCTCTTTCTCTTCTTAAGTCCCATAGCACTATGCCTGTGTCTTATATTTACTCTTGCTATCTTAGACTATAGTTGCTTGTGTATCCATCTTATCTCCTTTATTGAACTGGAAGCCCCTTGGAGAGAGAAAGATAACACTGGACATAGTTTTATCTTCAACAACAAATAGCAAAGGAGAGAATTAAAAAAACAAAACAAAAAAAAAACGTGGACAGAAGTAAAATTTCATAAGCATCTACTATGAAATAGGCCGATGTAACATGCTGGTACTTTCAAAGGATCCAGTAACAAGTTTATGTTGCTTGCCTGACTTTTGAATTAATAGAGATCTATCTATCTAATCCAAAATAGGCAGATAGAGACAATATATCAGCTTTATTTGTGTTAAAATTATAACTGGAGGATAGGATTAATGGGTGCAGCAGTTGGGATTTCTAGGCAAACTATCCCACCTGGACACAGGTGTTGCTGGAAAATCTCAGTCTTTTCCATGGGGTGCCCTGCTCAAAGTGTACATAACAGCAGAGTAGTCCAGAATGGGCACTTTTTGCAGACATTCATAGATCCTAAAGAGAATACAGGAAGGTGGGTGGAACCACAGCCTACTTTCTTTCCCAAAACTCACCAGTGAGGTAATTCGTGAGGTAATTCACTCTTCCTCCCTGGGGAAGAGTAGACTAAGTGGGACAAAGAGACACCAGGAATGTTATGCTAACAAACATTCATCTCTCTTCATATGGCCATGAAACTGGGTCTTCCCACCATCAAAGTGTTTTCCTACAACATCTCATTGAATCATCAATATCAGTTTAAGTATTGTTATCCTGGTTTTATAGACGAAGAATAGGAAGCACATATGCTAAGCAACATGCTCTAAATTTAACTGTTTGTAAATGTCAGAGGCAATGTTTGAAACCAAAGTGCATAAGAGAGAATTTTTGTTTTAAGGAGGATAGAAGTAAAATTTGTGTGCTCTCTGTTTGACCATGCACTGTACACAGATTCATGTTTGGTGAATGAATGAATGAATGAATGAATGAGTAGAGAGAAAAATTCTGCATGTATCCACATAACTCCAGTATGTGTCTGTAATTTTAACTGACTCAACCTTTTTAAACACAATGAGTTTTGTATTGTAAGTGAGTCTTAATAAATTAAAAAAGGATAACTCTTTCTTTTGTACATGAAGGTAGACTGTCTGGGAATGTTCTGAATTTTTTTCTGCAGTATGTATCAGTCTTCATCAGGGAACTGCTTCAAACTTGACATTCTGTTACAGCACAAGTTTAGGAGTTACTTCATAAATGACAAAGAGAAAAAAATACACAAAAGTAGACATTCCTTCATAATGTTTTCAAGTTATTTTTATGAAGGCAAAAACAATGGTGTGTATGGGCATTGAATATATACACATAATAGTGTTTTCTTCAATTACCAAAAGCCTTTAGTGTTTGGCAAAAATTCATGTTTTTCCTTAGTTGAAATGGTACACAGAAACATTCCAACATTCTCTAAATGTAGGAAGAATTATCATAAAAGAGGATTCTGATCAGTTACATTTTCTGAACAAAAAAATTAAATAAACAAATAAGTAAAGTCAAAGAGGTTTTAAATTGCCAGGTGTGTGTATGCCTGTTAATTCTAGCTACTCAAGAGCTGAGGAAGGAGGATCACAAGTTTGAGGTCCTGTTTCAAGATTTTAAAAATAAATAAATAAAAAGAGCTGGGTATGCAGATCAGTGGTAAAATGCACCCCTGGTTCAATTTCGAGCAACACATACATACTCACATACATTCAGGTGTCTGCACACACACAGATGGTTTAAACTTTAGCAAGAACAATACAGACTACAAATAGGCAAGGCTTTCCTGATATGATAGTAAGGTTATTAAGCAGATAACCCCACCTTGGAAATCTCTCATCAGCATAAATAACCAACTGCTTTAGATAAAATGCTTCTGTTGAGTACGGAGTTGGCCTTGGTGAACTTGCAAAGCATATGAAATAATTATTTGTCTTCTGTTTTTTCACTTAAGGTTTCACACAGTAATTTTATGCCCAGGATGCTTAATGATACTCTAGCCAGTCCTGGTTCTTTCTATAGCTACATATTTCTACCTCCTCAGTTGGCAGCATCTTTGAGGGGACCAGAGAAAGCCCAGCACCTCCTAGAATGAACCAAAGAGTTAACTGGATCCCATTAGAGGAATTTGCAAGACCAGCCTGTCAAACAATCTCTTGGAAGACCAGGAACACAGCTACAGGGGCAGAGATAATTATTTACTATTTCTGGATCTCAAAGATGTTCTTATGGAAACTAAAGTTTTTTGTGTCCTCTCTCTCACTGCATTTCCCGCCCCCCACCCCTGTGCCAAAAATTTGAGGATTAAATTATGATCAATAGTAGTGACACAAGTCTTTGTCACACTTCCTCTCATTCTACTGGTCATTCTTGATGCTCACAGAGGGCTCCTTGCTTCCTAGATGGATATCACTGCCTCTATGGAATCCCCTCTTTTCTTTTTTAAGAAAAGGGATCTTACTGTGTTGCCTAGACTAGACCCAAACTTCTGGGCTCAACCAGTCTTTCGGCCTCAGCCTCCAGGTAACTAGGATTGTAGGCATGCACCGTTGTGCTGGCCCACTTTTTCTATTTCCTGTTTAGATTCCTTCCCTGCCCCTCCTCTTCTCTCTCTGCATCAATGAGAGAAACTCCATGATGAAACAAAACATAATTTGTATTACTCTGGTATTCTTAAATACCCAACTACATCTAGTAGTTATCCAGAAGATATTACTGGCCAGGTTGATGGATCAATTGAGAAGAGTGACAAATGGAAAAGGGGAACTAGATTGTATTTCTACTTCTAAAATGAATTGTTTGAAACTTGGAGGAAATTGGTCATTCTCTCCAGGTCTTAATTTCTGTCCTTGGTTGATCATGGCCTCTACGAGTTGAGGGCCCTGGGCCAATGCAGCACTGTGACTCTGTGGTTCTGATTAACCTGCTCTGTATCTAGTGTATGCTGCTTATTAACCACATCCAAGGGAAAGGACACTGGAAAGGATACATAGTGAACAGGAAAGCATGGCATATAGTGCCACTTTGTTTACCAACTAACTTTATGAACTGGTGCAAGACATTTAATTTCTCTGAGATTTCATCTATAGAAGCTTTTTTTTCAGTTCAAATATCCTATAACTTACAACAATGGCATTCTGAATTAGAATTTCTGTTTATTCACATTATCCCATCCAATGTGTTTTGGGGGAAATATCACTCTAAAATATCAATAAAATTACTTTAAAATATTTTAACAATCAGTTAATAAAATCGCATGCCTTTATGAATGGATAATGTATGTTCATTTATTTCTCTCAAGTAGAAGAATTTGTCTCAAGTGTCTAATCAATGTTTATTAGCTTTGTTAGTTAACTTATTAAAATGTACAGTAATTATTCAAAAAAGTTTCCTGACTCCACGGGACTACTAGTCTCATTAGTTATGCTGCTGCACCAATGGTTTAGATAAGCCACATGAAGAAAGAGTTCAGGAAGTTCAAAGTTTTACTTATTCTCTAGAAATAAAAATGTGCTGTGCCCTTTCAAATATATCAGATTTACTTTGAGCAAATATTCACAGTAAGACCTACTGATAACCCAATGGCTTAACTGGTAAACTTTCAAATGACAACACCAACATGATTGGGATTTGTAGATAAGAAAATTAATGAAAGGTGTATTGACTGGGTGCTTGCATGTATTCACATTGAAAGGATGGGTGTTCATCCAACCATTCATTCAATGAATATTTATGGAATTCTACTCTGAGCTGGGATTGGAAAAGTGGAAAGACAAGATCCTTTAACTTGGGAATCCTTTTCCCAAGATTCCCAGTCTAATTAATAACAGTAGGAACCTGTAAATAGTTACAGTGCTCTACTAGAAGTTCTACACCATGGTATACACAAAAGGAAAGGAAAGGCAATGCAAAAACACTTTGTAAATAATGCCTAGAAATAAGAACCAATAGATTTAGACTCCTCACAAGGACCACAGATGTTGAATAAGATTCAGAATATAGAATGGCTATATGTGAAATAGTAAAAGGAAAATATACAATGATAAAAATGAGTATACATATATAAAGGAACCTATGGATTTGAGAATAAGAAACATAAGACATCTAAAAATGTAAATTGTTGAAATCTAAAACTCAATAGACTGGTTGAGCATATGCAGTAAAGATAGAAAAGAAAATATAATATATTAAAGAGACAAGGAGGCTAGCATGGGAAGGTCTAATCAGAGCCATAGAAGAGGATGCTGGGAAGAATCCTAGCCTCTACCCCACATGTCAGCAGCACTCACTCTTCTCAGTTGTGCAAATGAATACACTCACATGTCTTTGGGGGACCAAACCATTTCAGGGAAGAACCACTGTCATAAAGAACATGTGAGAAACAAAAATCACTGTTCTATTTCATTCATGGTTGTGGGAACCAAAAATCATATAGCAATGGAAAACTGAATTTAAAAGCAAATAAAATGCTAAGATCCCATTGGATTGTCACTTGAAATGCAAAGATATTTGCGTACTTGAAAATCTGTAAATGTCATAATGTTAACACACTAATAAATTAAAGAAGAAAAATCTTGTCCTTTGAGTGCATGTATACATATATGTACATATATTAAAATATCCACAGCATCCAGCGACAGGCAGTGCCTTCCCTCATTTGCTCCTTTGATCTGTTCCTTGTAAGAATCCATGTGAACTATGAATCAGAAAACATGCTTTAGGTTCAGCACTGTGCCTGAGATCAGGGGATACCAGTGCAACTGAGCTAATCAGAATCTTCTGCTTCTCCACAGGTTTATATCTCTTTAGAGGAAAAAGTTAAAGAAAAAGATTAGCTAACAAGGCCATTTGCAAATGTTTCAATCCCATTTAAGAGCAGACTCTATATTTATTTTAATAGCACCACAAATGTCCACTAAAATGTTGATTTGTACTTAAAAAGCAATTCAAATATATATTAATGCCAAGAAAAAGTCTTTTAAAATGACTGCTTAATTCTATGGCTGTAGCATTCAACACAATGTTGTTTGAAACCAACTGACCTTTACCGTTTCGAGCTAGTGAAAGAACACGGATGACTCATTAGTGCACTCACATGAAGTTTTTGCGTAGTGACTGGCACAATGCTCATTTGCTGTGACTTTAGAATGCACTGGATTGCAAAAGAACCTCTATTATTTTTTATTTAACTATGTATATAAATAAATCTGAGATCATGGTATGGACAACAATTGAACAAGCTGAATCTCTAACATTACTATCTCCACCAAATAGTAGCTTACAGAAACAAGGAAAAGATGCTAAAATGAATGAGACTGAGGGAAGGGTCCTTTGCGGGCAATGGGCTCCAATCCATGCTACTACCTGCAGTTCTACATTCTGGGAAGGGGCATGTCAATGTTACCTCATTATCAAACTCTTGAGTCTCACCAATACTGACCTCACTTTTACACAGTCTGTACAAGAAGACTTCAATTTAATGAAGCCATGGAAAGCTCTTTTCTCAATATTTTAACATTTATACGAGCCACCAAGAGTAACTAACTTCAATTAAAATAGGATATGAATGAAATTAAATGAGCTAGGGGGTATAAAGTCTAACATGCTTTATCAACCTAACAGCTATTATAAAATAATAATAAAAACTGTTATACCTAACAATGGCTAATTACTGCACTAATCACTGGGAATGTGTCCATAATAATGACAATGATGATCATAATAACACCCAACTAAAGAGAAACAGTAAGTTACTGCCTCGCAGACAAGGGAAATGTCGTGAAAAATGATATTCTCATTTTACAAGACTGCATTGTCTTTAGTGGCCATCACCACCCTGGTCCAGACTCCTCCTCTTCCCTGTCATTGAATCCATACTGAGAACACTACCACCAAATAATCACATCCAGAAATAAGCATTATTACACTTGACGAAAAAGACCTTGGATGAATTTAGGACTTGCCTTTGTGAATTTCTACCTTTCCAGGCAGAGGACCCTGTCTGAGGTGAAGCCTGTCTCAGGAAGGCTCTGATTCCCTTGTCCTTGAACACATCCAAAGTGTTTCCTGTTGCTGCCTGTCCAAGCCTGCTGGAAGATACTAATGAAAGGAACTGGACATGAACAGAAAATTTACAAAATAAAAAAATATAGAAGGATCAATAAAAAAAAATCAAATTCCACTTCCAAGTGAACTAAAATAGGTCTAAATATAGATGAATTGGCTGTATGTATCCACTTGTAATTCCAAATATAAATTTAGGTATATCAATAACTTCATTGTATTAATGTGAACTAGTAAAAATCTTAGGTGAAGTTTGATGGTTAAATTTTGGAAATAGCAACAAATGTAGTCCACTTGATTGTTCCTTTGTTGTTAAGATTATATTTAAATGTGTATCTTTGATATTGTTTTTTTTTTTTTACTGTATTCACCTTTTTCCACACTTCTGGATTAATACTCTGGAGGAATTAGCTAAATATAATCTAAACCATAGAATAAATTATAACTCTTCGGAAAAAATAAATAAATTAATTAATTAATTAATTAAAAAAAAAAAAAGAAAGGAACTGGATCAAAGATCCAAACTCGGCAGTCCCCACACCCAGAGTCCCAGCCCCAGGCATCCTCTGTAGGGACATCTTTTGTCTATTCTTTCTCCTACCAACTTACTCACATGGGCCCCCCATTAGGAGTAGATGTCATTAGGAAGAAAAAAAAATAGTGTGATTTTGTAAGGCCAATGGTAAAACACAATTAGGACCAATGCTTTTATACTGTGAAATTAAACTAATAAACAACAATCCTGAATATATAAAATGTTTGGGCATTTTAGCAACATGAATAGACAGGGGGAAAGTCAAAATAGTTATAAGGCATGGCACAAGTGTTCCCTTTAGTCTAAGATTTCTCTTCTTAAAGCTTAAGAAAAGGAAGCACTCTCTGACTCCCATTCTGTTCCTGTAAGAGCAGCAACTGAGTTAATATTCAAAGGTACAATGCTCCTACTTTGTGCTAGTCACTATGCTAAGTGCTTATGTGCATTATCTTATTTAATTCTCATAGCAAATTTTGTGACTTTTTGATAACTAGCATTATCCTAAGTTTTACGATTAAGAGAGTCTTAGAATGTTGAAATACCTTGCCCAAGGTTACACAAATGGTAAGTGACACAGCTAGAACTCAAATTCTAGTTCACTTAACCCCATGCTATAATGTCTTCAAACATCATTTTATAAGGTTTGGGAAAATGTTTCAATCTTTCCTACTAATCAATGAACTCCTTCAGGGAAGAATTTATTCCTCATTAATTTTTATATTTCCAGAGCATGAAATAATGCCTAATACAGAGCAGAAATTCAGCGAGTGTCAAATGAATAAGATGACAAATCAATAAACAAAGGAAGGAAGGAATTAATTTTAAAAGGAGACAGAGCATTGAAGTTTATGCAAAAAGTTAATTCTGCACTAAGAATACTATTCCTGTGGTTAGTTTTGTGCCTCTGCCTTTCTATTGTAGCAACATATGAGTATTTTATGATAAGCACCATTTTTACTTTAGAATTAAATGAAATGCTTTCAAAAATATGTACTTTACCCAGGGATTTAAATGAATGATTGAAATTCCATAATCAGAACATGACACAACCAAACCAGCATATAATCATATGTTTCCTATAATAAGCTACTTGAAGTGTTCTAATGGGTTACAATTTTGTAATCTAGGCATGAGAGGAAGATCTGTGCTCTTGACAATATTCAACACAAGCACTTCAACTGGCTCTGGATAAAAGAGAAACCCCTCTTTTGCATTGCATACATGCTCTCTTTTTTCCTTATCAGTAAGCAGACAGTCTTAACTGTTACCTTCACATCCTCTGCCATCTTCTTCCAGCTGCTGGCCAGCTTGACATTTGCAATAATAACTGCCAATTGTATTACAGCACTGGTCCTGACAGCCACCATTGTCAATAGTACATTCATTTATATCTGCAATTGAATAGTTAAACAGAATCAATCTCCTGAAACTAAACACACAGAAAGAAATTTCAGTGGCTCTCCTAAAAATGAACCAGCACCGTGACATCATCCTTTGACCGCAGATTAAATGAAATAGACTGGCATCTCATTTTAGTTAGAGCCTATGCACTCTAGGTTTGACGTAAAGAAAGAGACACATTATAATCTTTGGTATCTGAAATGCTACTTTTGAACAGTGAACTGAGGACACGGTGTGGCTTTTCATGTTGTGACATGGATTTTGGAGACTTACAGTACAGATCCAGATATTTCACATCCAAGTCATTGTTTGAGGATGAGTCTGAGAACAGAGACAGAGATTAGAGTCAGGACACTAGGTCACCTATTTGTTGTTATCAGTTCCTCAAATAAATAACTGCTGAGCATCTCCTCTTGCATATTCTGCCGTGTGCCAGACAATGGGAGGAAGGAGAGCCGGTCGTTCTGTAGTTTCCAAAGGTTGACACCTAGCTGGGACTGAGGACTAACCAAGTGTGATATGTTGTGTTCATGGATTGGATATTCCCATTTCTAATCCTGTGACTAGACTTCATATTTCAGACAGAGCTGAATTTTATGTATTCCTACTATCCAACTGTAGCTTACAAATATTCCCCTCTCTGCAACTTTGACAGTGGCCTGTGAGGTGACTTGTTACCAAGGTTCCAAGGTTCCTTTTTTTTTTTTTTTCCTTGACTGGGGATTTAGCCCAAGGGCTCTTTACCACTGAGCTATATATATCCCAAGCCTTTTAAAATTTATATTTTAAGACAAAATCTAACTAAGTTGCTGAGGTTGACCTTGAACTTGCAATCCTTCCTGCGTCCAGAATTGCTGAGATTATGTGTGCAGCATTGCTCCCAGCTGATTTGCTACTGAAGTTATACTCAAAATGGGCACCTCTACTTCATGTTGGCAAGCTGACTTGGATAGATCTTTTCCCATGAGATGAGTGTGCCCGGAAGAGACAGTGGGTGGAAAGTGCAGAGAAAGTGCCTAGGTGAAGGTGGGAGAGAGTGTTAGAAGACCTAGAGAGAAAGAGAATGAGTTAGTCAGGAACAGCAGAAGAAAAATGAAAGCAAGACAGAGTGCTGCAGTCCGGCTGCAGCAAAATAACCGGGGGGGTGACGAATAACTTGTGTACGTTGATACAGCAGGAGTAGGAGCCGTTTATTGCAGGACAGGAGCAGTATTTATACATTCCACACAGCTTATCTAATTAGCATAAACTAGATACATCAGTCAACCAATAAGGAATCTCCACACTTAATGGTTCGCTTTTGTTACTTCTCAAACCACTCCCTCTGGCATTTTGCCAGGCACCATCCAGACTTGTTTATGAACTCTAACATTCCCCTGGCAAAATGCCAGGTGTTATTTTGACTTGTTTACAGACTCTAACAACAGAGGAGCTGTGCCATCATAATGTAGCCTGCAGAGAAGGGAACAACTGGATGCAGGAGCAACAAGGTACCAGGCAGAGGGATCTTGACTGTGCCTCTTGACTGGATACCATTGATTTTGTCTGCCCCTCAATGTGCTGCTGTTGAGACTGCTTTTACTCATTGTTAGTTAACTTTTCATTGAAACTGTGTCTTATATATAAAAAAGTATACAATTCCTAACTACACACTTTAAAGATTTTGCAGAAATAAAAATATATCAATGCATTTTTTTTTTCTTTATCATGTGTGTGTGTGTGTGTTGCTGGGGATCAAACTCAGGGCCTTGTGCATGCTAGGAAAGTGCTCTACCACTGAGCTACATCTTAGCTCACCAGTGCAATCTTAACACACCACTAGATCATGACTAACACCCAAGAAAAACTCTATCTTACTTAAGGTAACTATCTTGATAATGTATATATAGAATCATACCATAAATAATTTGTGTGTGTGTGTGTGTGTGGCTTCTTTTGTCTGTAATTCCCGTTTATAACACATATCATGTTGTTGCAAATACTTATAGTTCATCCATTCTTATTACTGTATATTATTCTGTTCTACAAATATACCACAATATTTGTTTATCCATTTCACTGATGATGGACAATTGGCTATTTTTTGATTTGTTTGTTTTTGGCTACTGTGAAAAGTGTTGCTGGTAACATTTCCATACATATCTTCAATGAACTTACATATGCATTCCTGTTGGGTAATATATCTGAGACTGGCTTTTCTTGGCCAAAAGGTATGACATGTTCTACTTTAGTAGTTATAGCCAAATCGCCTTCTAAAGAGATTATTCTGATTTACACTCACACCAGCTGTGTATTGGGGACCAGATGCCACTCATTTTTGCCAACATTTGGGATTTTCTGTTTTTTCATTTCAGCTCTTCTGAGGAGTTTATAATAGCATCATGTTGCAAATTTAATTTGCATTTTCCTGATTATTAATTAGGTTAAGCACATTTTCATGTTATTGGCCATTTGGATGACATCTTGTTGAAATGCTTATTCAAATATTTTGTCCATTTGTTCAATTCTTAAAATATTGGTTCTTTTACTTGTTGGTTTTCAAGTGCAATGTTAAATAGAAGTGATGGCAATGGTCATCTTTGTCTTCCTTCAGATCTTAGAAGGATAGTTTTTAATATTTCCTAGTAGGTTAATGTGTGCTGTAAGTTTGGAGATACATCTGTATTTCTATTTCCATCTCCATCTATCTATCTAAAGAGATTAGTTTTATCAATTAAAAATTATTTCCACTTCTTGTTTTCTACATATTTGTATCATAGATGGTAAATTTTATTTACTGCTTTTTGCGAATCTATAATCATATGATCTTTCTTATAAATTCTGTAATGTAATGAATAACATTGATTGATCATTGCATCTCTGAAATAAACTTGATCATGATACACTAATTTTTATATATGGGTGTGTGTGTGTGTATATATATATCAGTCAGTCAGCTAATATTTTGTTGAGAATTTTGTGATTAAGTTCATGGGAGACATTTGTCTGTACTTTTTGTATAATATTCTTATAGTACTAGGTTTAGGTGCCCATGTTGTACTGGATATGTAAAACAAATTGGAAGCTCTTTCTCTTTGTCTCGTCTCTGAAGAAACTGTATAATATTGGTGTCATTTCTTACTTAAATGTTTGGATGAGTCCATTTATGATGCTATCTGGGGCCTGGGATTGTGTGTTTGTGTGAGTAAACTTATTAATAAATTTAATTTATTCAAAGGGGAACAAAGGGAAGGGAAGTGGGATGGAAAAAGGAAAGACAGTGGAATGAATCTGGCATAACTTTCCTATGTACATACGTGAATAGACCACAGGGAACCTCACTATCATGTATATCCACAAGAAATTTTTTAAAAATATGGGTAAATGACAGAAAGATCAGCAGAGAAGGGGGAAGGGGTGGGAGTAGGGGAGGAGAAGGGGACATACTCGGGACCTAATTAGAACAAGATACATTCCATGCTTTCATAATTATGTCAAAATGAGTCTACTGTCATGTATAACTAAGAAGAACCAATGAAAAAGATTTTAAAAATCAATTTGTTGACTATATATGATATTTAGTTTTTAATTTAAACATGTTAGAAAAGTTATGTTTTGAGAAATTTATCCATTTAATATAAATGTTCCAGTGCACTGTTGTTAAACTCTATAATATTCTCTTACTCTCTTTTGAATGAGTGTCCAACTTGTAGTTAGGCCCCCTTCCCTACAGTTGAAATTCATAATATGTGCATCCTTTCTCCTCCTCCTTCTTCTTCATATTAGAAATTGAATCCAGGGGTGCTAAACCACTTAGCCATATCCTCAGCATCCCCTCCCCGCATTTTTTAAATTTTACTTTGAGACAGTCTTACTAAGTTGCTGAGGCTGGCTTTGAACTTGTGGTCCTGCTGCCTCAGGTCCTGAGCTGCTGGGATTACAGACATGTGATACTATGCATGGCTCTTCTTTTCTCCTTGACCAGTTTTATAAGGGAGTTATCAATTTTATCTTCCCATCTATCATCTCTCTATTCTGTCTCAGCGCTCTATCTTAGCTATCTCCCTCAGCTCTATATGATCTGTCTGTTTTAGTCTTTCCAAGAAGAAGATGTTTTTTGGCTTTATTAGTCTTTCAGTATTGCATATTTTCCCACTTAATTCATCTGTGCTACAATCTTTACTATTGCTTTTCTTCTACTTTGGGTTTCTCACAAGAGGGAGATTTAAATAGTTGCTTAGTTTTTCTTCTTTTAAAAGTATTTCTGGTTATCTATCAACATGCGTCTAGCTACCCCAAAAGCAAATGATTTAAAAAGACAATTGATTGTTACTATTTTTCTCATTTCTGGGGATTGAAGGCTTAGCTGGTTGGTCCTCACTTGTGGTCCCACAGGTAGCGGAATCAGTGGCAGATGAGACTGTACTTATAGACAGGCTTTTCATTTACATGCTGGGATAGGGCGGCAGTGGTTGGGACATGTGTGTGGCTGGTAGAGTGTTTCCCTCTCTCTCCATGCAGCTTCCCTGCTTAATGGTCTCGAGAGTTCAGATGTATTTTATGGTAACTATCATTCCCCTGAAGGACCATTCCCAGAGATCCAAACAGAAGCTACATGCTTCTTAGGATCTAGAAGTCAGACAGAATCACTCCTCAGGTATTTATTGACTAAGTCAGTCACAGGACAGCTGAGAATTCAGGAACAGGAGCAATACCTCCTCTGAACATAGCCTTGCTGAACCCAGTGTATTGCACCAATGTGTTCATTTGATGTGATATATTTTCCTATAAATAGAGTATTAGCTATATCCCACAATTTTTGATATGTTTTATTTTAATTATCATTCAACTCAAAATATTGCATAATCTACACTGACATTTCTTTCTATGACTATTTAAAGTGTATGTTGGGTGTTTTTCAAATCTTTGAGGATATTCTAATCATCTCGTTATTATGAAATGCTAGATTAGTACCATGAACAGAGAATATACTCTGTGTAAGTTCAATTCTTCAAAATTTTCTAAAGCTTGATCATGCGAAATTAACACATGATCAATTTTGGCTAAAAAAGTATATTTATTGGAAAAAAATGTATATTCTGCAATTGCCAGATGTGTTTCTTGTATGTAGACATGGGCAAATATATACAAATAAACAAAACATATACATACACACATATTTATATGTATATATTAAATACATATGAAAATCCATTAATTACACTTTTAACTACATTAATTTCATTATTTATGGATTATCTTTTATGTTTATTTTATAGTTAGTGAAAGAAGCATAGTAAAATCTTTCTGATTTTTACATTTGTCCTTTCATAAACACAATTTTTGTTTTGTCTAATTTGAAGCTTTATTTTGAGGTGCATACAAATTTAGACCGCAACAGCATTCTAGTAGATAAAACCCTTTGTTATTATAAAATGTACCTCTTTGGATTTACCAATGTTTCTTTCATTAAAATTTACTTTTTGTGATGTTGCTATTGTTGTATAAGTTTTCTTTGGGTTAGTGTTTGCCTGAAATTTCATTTTTTTTAAGTTTACTTTGAACCATTTTCTGTATTCATATATTTGAGAATTTTCTCTCAAAATTTTCTATAAATTTTATTTTAACATGTTAAAATGTTATTTTAATATATTCTATGTCTTTTATTAGACAAAGTAGAATTATAACATAGACTTTCAATGTAATTACTGACATGTTTGTATTAAATTTACCAGTTTACTATTTTTCTAACTTTCTCATATATTTTATGTTGCTTTTACCTCCATTATTTTTTCTCTTTAAATCTATTTTTTAGTGTTCTATTTGCCCTCTGTTTAGATTGTCAGCCATACATTGCTTTATTAATTTTTTCAGTAGTTACCCTGGATATTACAATCTCTATTATGAAAGTCTAATATAATTTGTATTTTAACCACTTCCAGATAATGCTAGAATCCACACTTCAACTCCCTTAATCTTGAACTTCTTATATTATTGTTATCATGTATTTTAATTTTATATATTTAGATAACATGGACTTCATTATTGCTATTTTGAATAACTGGTAGCCACTGTGGTTTATCTACATATGTATATTTTCTGGTACTTATTATTGCTTTCTGGATTTCTGTGCTTCCTTCTGGAATAATGACTCTTTTGTCTAAAAATTGTCTTAGTCTTTTCATATGTATCAGCTGGCAAAAATTCTTCTTCAGGTTTCTTTTTTGTCAAGAAATGATATTTTTTAAACTGAATTTTTAAATACAATTTTTATTTTAGAACATTTTTAGATTCACAGAGAAGTTGCAAACATAGTGAAAAATTGCTCTGTACCCCTTGTATCCCATATTCTATTATTAGAAATATCTTACTTTATTATGGTCCATTCATTATAACTAATGAGTCACTATTGACATTTATTATTAAATCGTTCACACTGTATTCAGATTTCCTTAGTTTTTACAGTTCCCTTTTTTCTGTCCCAAGATTCCCCTCTGAATGTGATATTACATATACTTGTCATATTTCTGTAGATTCCTCTTGGTTTTAAGTTTCTCAGGCTTTCCTTGTTTATGATAACCTTGCACCTTAAGGAAGACTGTTCATCTTGTAGAACTACTCTCAACTTGAGTCTTTTTAATGACTTTTTCTTATTTTATACTGGTATTATGTGTTTCAAAGAGGAAGATCAGAGAGGTGAAGTGCTGGTTTCATGTCAACATGACAACACTGTTAATGTTGACCTTGACCCCCCTGGCTGATATAGTATTTGTCAGTTTCTCCACTTTATAATAATAAAATTATTCAATTTTTCCCCCTTTTAAATTGTAAGTTTTGGAACAAAGTCATGCACAGCTCACACTTCAGGAGTGGAGAATTAAGCTCCCCTTCTCCAGAGTGGGTATCTACATAAATGATTTAAAATTCTTCCATAACAAATTTGCCTGCATTTAATTTATTGTAAATTAAGTTTTGCAGAATATTTTGAAGGGGACAGGACTCTAGATTGGCAGTTGGATACTTTAAACAGTAAAAGTCATTCCATTATCATTTAAATATCCTTTTGAAAATCATGCGACTGGTTTTTGTCTACTTTTGAAATTTTCTCTTTGTTTTTGTTCTTTATATAGTTGACTAGTATATGCCTTGCTATATTTTCTTTGTGGTTTTCCTCCATGGAATTTGTAATGCCTCCTGATTTTGTAGTTCAGGTCTTTCAGTTTTAAAGAAATCGCTCCCACTATTACCTGCTCAAATATTGCTTTTGCCTTATTTCTCTGTACTTCCATACTCATGTTTTTGAGCTCTGTTATCTATATATCATTTGTCTTATGCTATTTTCTGTTTTAATATATTATGTACATATTTTTGTTCCTGGTTTCAGTCTAGATACTGCCTAGTGACCTGTCTTCCAGGTTATCAATTCTGTCATCTGTTGCTTATAATACCAATTAATCTCATCTATTTACTATACACTATCTTTTTCCTTTCCATTATTTGAAGTTTTTTAAAATATATATATTTATATATATTATCATTCTCAGGTGAAATTTTCCATGTTGTTATCAATGTTCTTACACTCTTCTTTGCATTGTTTTATGACAATGGAATTGAACTTTGTAGACATTTCTTTCTTGCCATCTGGTCAATGTTGAGCCTTCTTAGTAGAGTGCATTGGAGGAAGGCGGCAGGAGGAAGCCTGCTCACTTTGGTGCCAATGATTTATGTTTTTCAGACTTCTGTGTTGCACCTGTGATCGGGCTGCTGCTTTGTCAGTGAGAAGCATCTTTACCAGTAAGCAGTAACCCTGCTGGTGGTGAGTTGGGAGCTTAGTGGTACCTAACTTCCATCCAGTCTCACCAGTGCTCCAGCAAGCAGCTTCCAATGAATCTTTCCACCTACCACAATAGGCAGATTCCTGCCACACCCTCTCTCCTGTGAGAGCTTACTTTTATCCTGGTTTGGGAATTCCATTCTTGGGTGTTCTTGAGTCCTAGACACAGTGGCTACTATATATATGTCATTCCTGTATCCTTCAATGTTCTCTTTACCACTCTTAGTACTTCATATCTAGCTTCTAATGAATAATTCTTTATGATTTTTTTCTCTGACCAACTCCCTGCTGTTATTTTAGTCACTTGCAGGACCTTGAATGATATGCCTTTCCTCCAGTACCATGATCCTTCAAATTTTAGCTTTATGCTAGTTTTGAATTCATTTTTGGCTTCCATGTTCATTTTAAACTCATTTGTTTTCATACCAATGAGGCCGCAGACTTTTCAGCCTACTTGTTCTGCCTATTTATAGAAATTTTATTTTCATATCTTTCAGCCTTTTCACTATGTCACTTATGAATTGATCCCTCCAGGTTTGGGAAGCTCACCTCATGAATTTCCTTGGCTGCAATGATATTCTCTGATGTCTTCCAATGAATGATTCTGATTTTAGATCTAACTGTTCTGGTTGTTCTCAGTAAGAGAATCAGTTTGCTACTATTTAGCTAGGAAGAGAATGCCTATTTATATTATTTCTCAATCCTTGTGTTAGTCAGAATTTCATCCTGATGACCAAAATACCTGACAAGAGCAACATAAAGTAGGAAACATTTATTTGAGTCATGGTTTTCAAAGTTTTAGTCTATGGTTGGCTAACTCCAATGCTTTGGCCTAAGGTAAGAAAGAATGTGATAATGGAAGGGTATGGCTGAAGAAGGCAGGGGCTAGAGAACAAGATAGAGATTTCAGAGGCATGTCCCCAGCGACATACTTACATCAACCATGCCTCACCAGCCCACAGTTTCCATTTAGTAGCCCACTCAAATTATTAATCCATCAAATGGATTAATCCACTGGTAAGGTTAAAGCCCTCATGATCCAATCATTTCCTAAAAGCCTTGCCTTTGCACATTGCTATATTGGAGACCAAGACTTTAAGTACATGAACCTTTGGGGGATATTCCAAATCTAAACCATAATAACTCTCCTTACTTTTACTTAAGATTATTCCAAAGAAAATGTCATTTACTGAGACTTATGTAGTTGTTTATCTTTCTTACATATGATTCATTCAAGAAGCCAGGATTTCGTGACTCATAAACATAACATAATTAACAATGAATATAAGACTTTATAATTAGGTCTTGTGCTTTGTGTTGCAGAATATCATCATAGAGAAAAAGATTAATGAAGGTTGACTTTCCAAGGAACATCAGGGTATATGTTTAAAAATAAATTTGTGTATAACTTGCCAAGCTTAGTTTTCTGAGAAAGAGGAGATATGTTGTGATATCTCAGGTATCAAGAGTCTCATGATGCCACTTTTAAAAATTTATCTAAAAATATATTCAAAATGATGTAACATTTAAACAAAGTTAGTCACCTTTCCTATATAATATTTTGCAGATATAATGAACTAATGAGACTATATGAAATTATGTTTATTCAGAAAGGTATGGTCACCAAAAAGAACACTAAAGATCATATGCTTTATGTGTGTGTGTGTGTGTGTGTGTGTGTGAAGTAAAAATGTTTGCAGCAATTTAAATGTTCATCCATATGGGAAAAATAATTAAGTAAATTGAATGTATCCATCAATGCAGTCTCCATCAGTGATTTTTTTTTCAAAAACTGCTACATTTTTTTTCTATCAATTTCTTACTAATGTTGACCAGTACTAAAATATAACACCTAATGTAAAACCATGCTCTAGCAAAATTACTTCACTGGAAAACTAAGTGAATGTGGCTCATTCAACTTGCTTCTGCTTGGTTTTACTTGAATTATAGAGTTTTTAAAAAGTAATATTTGGTTTTCATGGTTCTGAACAGAGTTTTCTTGAAAAATAATTTATACTTTTGGATCAAATACATGCATTTCACATCCACACAGCCTATTCTTTCACACTGAGCAACCTCATTTATTCGTTTGACTGACTCTATGATATAAAAGGCTTGGCTTCACGTCCATAAGGACCCACAGAGCTGCTTCAGGAAAGGTCTGGGCAGGGAGCAAAGAGGCTGAGGGGAGGATACCCTAGCAAATCAAATCCAGTCCATGAGTGAAAGCTGCTCTAATCCACTGTGCACATCAGGTAGCACTCTACTTAAAATATATCTGAATAAAGTGACTGTTTTTCTATTAAAAAACATTTGAAAAATTTCTTCCCTTAAACTGTCATATCTGATTATAGGGGAGATGAATGCAATGCCTATCACTCATAATGTATATGAATATGTATATATCTGTAAGATAACATGAGAGAGAACTATTAATAAAGATGCTCAGCTTTAAGTCTGAAATATTAAAATAATAAATATTATGTGCAGGGGACCCTTTCTGTAGGTTTATTTACCTTAAAGCTAATAATTATGCACATTATTAACAAATGCAAAACTAAATTGGCCCCTTGCCTTTAGAAAACTCACAAACTGCTAATATTAAACTTGCACATTGGCAGGGGTTAAGAAATAAAAGATAATTAGAGGTTTTGTTGATCAAAGTAATTAGTGTATAAAAATGATACAGAAAGGACTTAAAGTCTCTTTCTTTTGCATGAAGAAAATTTTAGTACCACAAAACTGCTAAAAATATTTCACACATATATTTGGTATTTTTGGAACTAGAATAACACCAGGAATAGAAAACAAATGGAAAGGATAATCAATATGTGCATACAAACTTTAAAATTTCCCTTTCAGAGTGTTCAAAATTCAAAGACAAATGAGAAACGAAGATAACAACATTGGCACAAATAAGGCAAAGGTAAAAAACATTTACAATTATAAATAAATTTACATTTATTTAATATATATTACATATATCATTATATTAAATGGGAAAATATGAACATTCCCAAACAGAAATTTGTTCTTATGAAATAAAATAAGTTGAAAAAAAAGTCAAACTTACAAATGTCCAATGTCAAATGCTGTTCAGTTGCATTAGTAACCAAAAAAATTAAGAGTAAAATAAAGTCAATACTATTCTTCCATTATTGGATTTATAAATATTAAAATCAGTGCTATTACTCATGGGTGGTCGGGGTGTAGCATAAAGACATACCATATTTTGCTATTAAAAGCACAAGTTAGGAATAACAGAGATTAAAGTGGCTACAAATATCAGAATATGCATGTACTTTTCTCCCCAGCAAATCCACTTTAAAGAACAAATCCTAAGGATATAATCACACTGTGCATAATGGTTTACATATTTTTAATACCACAGGAGGAAAAGTAGAAACTACCTGGATAGCAAACAATAGAACTTTAAGAAAATTATAATGTATCAAAGTCAAGGACTACCATGCAGTAATTAATATAATTTTTCTTAATAACATTTATTTACATTTGCAAATTTTTTTCCATATAAAGGGTGTTTTTACTTATATTTACATACAAGTTATTCCCATATGTATCTATATCTCTAAACTATTTGTGCTTTGAAACACATAGTCAAAAATGCTAACTTTGAATGAAATGATTATAGATGGTTTCTTGTCTTTTTTTTTTTTTACTATAATCATTATATAATGATTATAGATGGTTTGGGTTCTGTACTTGCTTGATTCCCAATTTCTTTGTGATAAGTATTCTTTCAGAAAACAACAACAACAACAACAAAAAAAAAAAAACCAAGAAAACAGCAAATGAACAGTAAAAATTTCTTTAAAGTTAAAACTAAAAGATTCCTTCTATCTTCCTTCCTTTTGTTTATATTCTCTGCCGTGGTGTTCAATTATATTAATTTTATTTCAAATTCTGTATTTACTTATGTTTTAGAATATTTAACAGAATATGCAGTGTGAATTTTTAAAAATAAATAATCTTCAAGACAGTGTGTGTGTGTCTGTGTGGGTGTTACTGGGGACTGAACCCAAAAGCTTTCTGCACTGAATTACATCCCAGACTTTTTAATTTTATTTTGAGATGGGACCTCACTAAATTGCTGAGGCTGGTCCTGAACTTGCCATGTTCCTGCCTCAGCCTCCCAAGTATCTGGGATTACAGGCTTGGGCCAGCATGCATGGCAATCTCCAAGATTTTGATTAAATTGTTTCCTAAAGAACCAAAAGCTGCTCAATGGTACAGAAAGCCTGCATTCTTTTCAGTCAATTTTGATGGCCAAGGCTGTATCATCCTGGATATCCAGTTGGATGCTCCACACTTGAGACAGCAGCAAGGCATATGAATGCTTTTGTGCTCTGGAAGACTCTCCAGATGCAAATGATGATGCCAACGTTCTAGAATATCCTCAGTGGAAGGCATGTAAGACACTATGTATTCCCCTGAGAACTCAAGCCACACTTATATGCTGAAGATTTGATAAAACAAAAAGATGTCATACCATCTATACCACAAACCTCCTGTCAGGGCTAAAGTAGAACCCTTTAAGGACAACTAATTTTAACAGGCAGGCAACCTTCCTGAGTAGGTGCAAACTTCTAATGGAATGACTCTTGTCTAACTTCAGTTGGATCTTGATCTGTCAGGGCACAAATGAGTACAAGAGTCAACACCTTTGTGAAAGGTTTCTCTCTAACTTCATACATCTTAAAATTGTCATATTTATGGTAGAAAAAGAAAGAAAGAAAGCACTTATAGGGCTATTGTGAGAATCAAATGATACATGTTAAAAATGCTTAGCATAGTTTCTTGAATAGAAAATACCTTATAAATTGTAGCTATTATTATCATTAGCTAAACATTACTATTATTATTTTCCTATTTAAAAATGCAAGTCCAGTTCATAGAAGGTACTCAGTTGCTTTCTTTTTTAATTTTTATTGAACATGAATTCAATTTCAATATGCATAGAATTATGAATTCATAGGAAAACATATAATACTTCTTGATACATAACATGTAAAACTCAAAATTAATATGTCTTTTCCTCCGATATTATTATTGTCATGCAATTATGCTATATGTATGTATAATTTAAATATTTTTAAATATTGTCTGAATAAGCCAGCCGGAAGTTAGACTCCTTGTTCACTGGTCAGTTACATATTGACATTAATAAATGAGAAGTATATACATAAATCTCCCATTCTGTTGTTTTCCACTTTGCTTTTAAAAGTAAATAAAAACATGGCACACATTTGGTGGAATTGTGTACTCAGAAATAAATAAATGAAAATATAAAGTGTTGTTATCAGATGAAAATCAGTGTTCATAAGTTAAAAATTTGAAAGCCATTGGCTTTGAAGATAGTTCTGAAAACAGGGTCAATACTTAGGATTTAAATTGCACTTTTATAAGATACTCATGGTATGATGGATTTCAGGCTGTTTCATGTGTCCAATGTCATTCAAGGTTGCAAATAAATTTGGTCTTTCAAAAGCAAGATGAATGACAAAAATTCTCTGACATATAGCAAATCTTCCAGGTTAGTCATGACAAAAGTTCAATGATATCATCAAGGCTATCAATCCATCTGTAATGACATACTACAGGCTCTTCAAGAATTAAATATGATGTTTGCAAGAGCAGTGTTGCATTTCTGCTTATAGGACAAAAAGATACAATAGAACTGCAAATAAATATAAGGTCTCTAAAATTAGCTACACAAATTAGCTTTATTTTTCTACCTTTAAAGAAAATTCTGAGAGTGGGGTTCCTTATATTTGATTGTTTTCCTAAAACAGGCTTCTATTTTAAGTTGTGTGCTCCATTCAGTATGTGCTGTATAGTCTTAGTGATATTTTATATTGCATTCAAAATCTTGGCAAATAAAGTGAACAGAGGGGACTACAACACAGAGAAAAAAAGCAAAATGAGAAATGTTTTAATTCAAACCAAATATATTTGACCCAACTTAGTATGTGTATTTTTGCTTTATTTTCAAAGAATTTTTGTTTGCTTTTTGAAAATTATCTGGAAGTGTATAGCATCTTGCTTATCACAGTCATTTTCAAATCAATAGGTTCATGAAGTGAGAACCTAAGCTTCTTATTGCAATTAGCATTTACATCAAGTCAGTCAATTTTTCTTAGGTACCACACTTAATGTCATTCTCTTTAGGTTAAAGTAAGCTATGGCATTCATTTACATCACTGGAAAATTCACAAATGCCCCAATGTCCTGTAACTTTATAACCTCATTGTTGAAACTATAGATGTATATATAAAATGTACTAAAAAAGGTCTATCTGAACAACTTAGACAATGCCAATGGAATAACTTCAATACATAGCTTTAATTCTAGGATTTTCATTAAAATGATGCAGATGTGGTCCAGTTCAAGACTGGTGTAGCTCACTCTATTTCAGTCATTAAAGGACAAAAAGAAACTCAAAACAAAAATCTTGACCTTCATAGTCTCCTGAGGCCCCACCGAGTTTCTTCCTACACTATTCATTACAGATGGTGGAGATAAAGAAAGGAAAAATGAACAATCACAGCCATCAGACAACAGAATATCAAAAACTTCAGGCTCTGAAAACCAGGTTTGACTCTCTCTTCTACCATTTCTGTGAAATACTGTATACAATTCGCCTTGCACTATGAGGCTTTTCTTATTCATTTGCAAAAGAGAATGATGATACTTTCTAGAAATATTGATATGCATAAATGTGATAAAACCTATGAAAATGGCTTATATATTTTGAAATACAAACTAAGTGCACTCTCTGGTATGAAATACAAATGGTTTATTTTTTTTCTTTCATATCTCTACTAGCAGACTTTTTAAAAAGATTCAGCAGAAATTCACCTAATAAAAGGAATTGTGGAAAAAAAGCAAGATACTTTTGGGTAGAAAAGATCTTATATTAAAATATGCTGCTTCAAATAAGACATCAGAGCTTTGAAAACAGAGCCATTATATGAGTGCATCCATGTAATGCGGCCTACATTGCTACTAGGGATATATTTACTTTTTAAGAAGACATCAAAAGGTAAAGGAAATGCTAAAACTAAAATTATACTGATTTTAAAGTTATGTTATTGCTCACAAAACTTGTGATGAATCCGTAAACATCCCTAAAATTATTCACCTTCTTACCATAGTCTTTATCTGTTAATAATTAGGGCATATTTAAAATATTTGAGATTTTATCTCATTTAAAATTTTTAACTACATTTTCAGTTAAAATTAATAATCACATACTAACTGTAGTGACATGGTCAAGGCTCTGAGGTTTGGGCTGAATCTGAATCTCAGATTCTCTGTTATTTGGTTAATTCACTTATCCCAATATTCTTCAGTGTCCTCATCTGTAAAATAAGTGATACAAATGAATTATTACGTGTAAAAAGAACAGTTTTATAGTAAAGGTTCAATAAATATAATATTATTACTATTATCATTACTTCTCAAATGGTAATTACATATAAAATGTATTCTTTCTCTCTCTGACTCCCCCCACCTTTTCTCCCTGTCTCTTTCTTTTTCTTTTCTTTTTTTTTTTTTTTTTGGTTCTATTTATAGTAATGTAACCTTCCAAAGGAAATTGCCTATAGTTAAAATGCTTCTTGCAGTTTATAAATAATTTCCATCAAGAAGCTGCACAAAAATTGCTCCATTATGTGATATGATGAAAGGTCTGAAGTTTGTATAACACATAATCTTTTTTTGGGCGGGGGGATACCGGGAGATTAGACTCAGGGGCACTCAACCACTGCCACATCCTCAACCCTATTTTGTATTTTATTTAGAGACAGGGTCTCGCTGGGTTGCTTAGTTCCTTGATATTGCTGAGGCTGGCTTTAAACTCATAATTCTCCTGCCTCAGCCTCCAGAGCTGCTGAAATTACAGGTGTGTGCATATAGTCTTACTATAAGTTTTTCTTCATGAAGACAAAAAGTCACATGCAAAGTCTACAACACAGAAAAAATCTGAGAAGACAATAAAAATAATTTTATCTTTGGTCTATATTTCCTTTTGTTTATATTTCCTTTGTCTACATTTTCCTTAAATTATTATATAAAATAATAATTTTCCTTAAATTACTATATAAAATAATAATTTTCCTTAAATTACTATATAAAATAATAATTTTATTATTAACATCGTTTAGTCATGATGAATAATTAAAATTAGTAAACATATATTGTTTTACATAATCAGCAGTTGCACATCTGCACTATAGTTTCACATTCATTTGAACTTCATGATCAGGGAGGTAGAATATACCTTCTTATTAATAGTGTTAAAATACAACGTTCTGATCATGCTAGGCATGGTTGAGAAACTTATCCCAGAAGGGTAGTAAGAAATCACATGAACCTCGGTAGCCTGAAGTAAAATGAAATATCCTAAATCTATCTTTTTGCTGGATTCTTGCGCTCCTTCATTCATGCATCATTACAGGACAATGGAAGGAACAGATGTCACATTAGTGTTAATAGTGTTTGCTTTACACATAACATTGATCTACCCTCTAGCATGTCAAGGAGATAAATTTTAAATGTAACTATTCATTTATTTATGAAACGCAGGCCCTTCATGACCTAGAAAGTCCCCTAGACCAGTCTGACAAATGCTGATGATTTCTGGATTGCAAACTCAACTACTGATTTACATTTCAGAATAAGGAAACTGAGGCTCTAAGGGAGTATCATCATTTGTTCCTTACTAAATATATAGAGAGTGTCTTCTCTATGCTGAGCACAGGGAATCCAAGGATAAACCCCATAATTTTTTTTTTAGAAGATAACCCCTCATTCCCATGCTGATAATTTACTGGCTAGTATAGGAGATGCCATTTAACAAGTTGCTGTAAAATTAATCAAAGGAAAGGCTGAAGTTCAAGCTCATGAAAATCCAAGTTTCCTGTCTTCATTATTTTCTAATCTGAGGTGCTATATCAGAACTTATTGTCTCACTGAAAGAATTTACCAGTCCCACCTCTATCTAAATTTTCATATCATTTGAATACAGATCAAAGTCATCACCTTGATGATGCAAAATATATCTTCCCAATCACTGGACAATCAACTTTTACAATTGTGACAGCTGATGTATTTATGAGCTCCTTAAACCTTCTCTTTTGCTTCCTTTGTTTAATTTTCAACCATAAAAGAAAAAATCTCACTCTGTAAAAATATTTCCTGCTCCTCAGAATGTTGATTTGAAGAAGAGATAATGTAAAACACAGGTTTTATTGAAACCTGGAGGAATATTCATAAAACTCAAGTAGCTCTTGAGTCAGACTTCAGATTCTGGCTCTACTGCTTATTAGCTCTGTGAATGCTTCTGTTAATCTTGCTGTGTAACAAATAATCCTAAAATTTAGTGACTGAAAATAACCATTATTTTGTTATTTTATAGACTCTGTCTTTGGGAATTTGGAAAGGCTTGTCTGGGCAACCCTGACCCCATATCTCTTATGGTTGCAGTCAGGTAGTGGCTGGAGCTGGAATGTCAGTGAAGAACCAGAAATGTTGGGGATTGGCCAATTATCCCTCTCTCTCTCTCTCCCCTTCTTTGTAATCTCCAGCTTCCTCTCGTGGTCTCACTTGGGCTACTTTGGGCTTCATCAGAGCATGACAGCCAGGGGCAGCTGGGCTAGCAGCATGGCAGCTCAGTGTTCTGGCACATTTTTGGATGTGTTCCAGTGACTTAGGTGGATGTCTATCTTCTTTCTGACCTAAGTCCGTCTGCTACTTCCTGTTAGTTTCACACAAGTCCCAAACCAATTTGGATACAAGTAGAGGAATTAAGCTACCCCCTTAACGTGGTAATGGCAAAGCTTTTGAAGAACACAGAGAGAGGAAGATATCATTACAGCTATCTTTGGTAAAGAAAATCCTCCAGTGACCTTTATCAAACTTCCTAACTTCTTCAGGTGTCAGTTCCCCTATTTAAATAGGGACATTCTATGTAGCTCCTCATAAGATTTTCTTGAGACTTTCTTGAGACTTTTAAGAAGGTAATATACTTTAAGTTCCTACTGTACCTGACATGCACACTATCACCCCATAAATTTTAGTTATAATTTATATCCTTAAGTCTCAGTGCAACTATCACCTCTGTTGGGAAGACTTCCCCGTTTTTCTCACTGAGTTTTCACCCTCTTCAAACATACCATGGCTGTGAAGTTGACTGTTATCTAACAGAACTTTTAGATTTTATTGTAATTATGCAGAGCACATATCACTGTGCCTCCATCCCCCAGTGATCTGTGAACTTCTCAGGATCAGGAATCAAAATAGTTGTCCCATAATATAGGTGTTATTTGGGAGGCAGGAGATGATTCACTCTACAGGACATATACAAATAGCAGTAATGAAAATGCAAATTATGGATAATGGTGAAAGCGAGGCAGGACAACACAAAGTAAAGAAGGTAGTGAATAAGCAGGTAATTCCTAACACTATAAGGAATGTTTGGCTTCCAGTTAGGTTTGCTCCTCTATCAACACTTTAAAGGTTATAATCACCTTAATGAGGAGTACCAAGAGACCAGATCTCCAGATGAGACAACATTGCTGTGAATTGGAAAACTCTGGTCCTGAAATAACACCTAGAAAGTAGGCTAAATTTGTTGTAATAGACTACCTCAAATTTGCTAGCATTCTTATCCTGGTAATTTAGCATTTAAAGTGTCCACAATTAAAAAAAATTTTTTTGCTTAATGTCAGCTGCATTTGAGAATGAACAAAAGCTTTGAACCTGTAAATAATGTAAAACCACAGCATTTCATTCCTTTTAGAAGGGAAATCAACATTAATGTCAATCTAATGCAACAGAAATATCTGTTCTCGGGTATCATATAAAAATGTATGAGACCTTTATCAACAAGAAAGACTGCTGGCTCCTTTTACTAACAGGAATGTACTTGTAAATCAGAGGACAGCCCTGCAAAACTATGAGCAGAATTTGGTTTCCTGATCTAAGAATAATCATTTGAATTCAATAAAAAAGAAAATCATAGCACATTAAAATTTCAAAAAGCCATTTGCGAATAATACAACCCTAGAATTTTCATTTTTCCCCCAGAGCCCAGAGATGTTTAAAATGAATTTTGCAGTTGAACTCTAGGAATGTCAGTTCTCAGAAACAACAGACGAAGAAACTCTAATTAGCTGTGATGAACGTTGATTATAGACCACGGATATAACAATGATTACAAAGAGAAAAAAAGAGGTGATGCAGCGGCCTACATATCAAGTGTGGTTGTGTAATTAGAGAAATTTAATCACAGCAGGCAAATGTGATGTATTTGTATTTGTACCATTTTGTGGATTCGCAGGCAGACCTGTCTTCAGAAAATACAAAAGGGATAAAAGCATGCCAGTCTTACATGCTTCCTCTCTAAACAATTTAATTGTTGAAAATAAACTGCTCTCTACACCCCACAGAAAGCCCATTTGTTTCTTAAAAAAAAAAAAAAGGAGTGCTGTTACCTTATCAGAGTGTTCAAAATGGCCCTAGTTCATTAGGATCAATGGAAGATACACATGTGCTCATGGGGAAAAGTGGATGCTGTTTTTATCTGAAATATTTGATTTTAAAGGTCTGATTCCTCATTTGAATTTCTGAAAGGGAATAGAATAGCTGTACCTAAAAATGAAGCCACAAACACATTAATACTCTCAAGCTCTGTAAGATGAGTCAGAGTTTTGCTGGCTCATGAATAAATTCCCTAATATAAGAAGTCACTTGGCCAGCTGAAGATTCAGTAACCTGTTAAGAGGTCACAGGGTTTATCTTGAACAAGAGTCTGGCTTGCCGCTTGCTGTCTTTTGATTTCCTGATGAAGTGATAGATGAGAGGAAGAGGTCACTCAGGCACTACAAATCCAAACCAAACCAAACCAAAACAAAAATCCTCATAGAAACCTTAGCTGGCCCACATTATTCCCAGCAAGAAAGTTCTGTTTTGCTCTGATTACTTATAAAGCCTTTTCCCTGAGCAATTTTTTGTTTTGCTACTATTGTTCTATAATTAGGTGTTTGTGCTGGAATTAGAAGCAAATATGTAAAAGATGTCCTTTCATTACATTTGTAAAAGGTATTTAAATTATCATAATTATCATTGGTGAAGTTGGATTAACTGTATAATTTATCATTATGACAATGTATCTTCGTTTGCCCTGGAAACTTCACTTAAGTATAATAAAATAGAGAAATAGCATGAATCATTAAAAAGTTATACCATATTTTACACACTAATATTTTGTGTAGTTTCTTGAGTAAAAATTTCAACCAATACTATGCAAATCCATTCACCCATATGATAACCTCACTTAAGCTAGTCATGCAGGATTCCATCATCCTACCTACAATTTAAACTACAGAATAGTTTCTCTGATAGAAAGTGAATTTTGGTACAGGCATATTATGAAAATGGGAAGAAAACACACTCCATTTTCACTTACATGCACTAAAGATCCTCTATCAAAACATATTTCCCCATTCCTTTTTTTGTGCATACTCATAAGAAAAATTAAGTACCATTTTTCCATTCTTCTAACACATACATAAAACAAATCTATTTGAATGAACTTATATACCTGATGGGAGTTCCAAGACACTGGAGACAAATGATCAGTCGACACTGTGAATGGTGAACAAGGTGAATAAGATTTTCCATAAGAAGAAAGCTGGTTTGTGATTGTCGGATATCTTTTGCTGTGTTAAGATAATCAGTAAATTTCATATGAACTCTCTCAATGTTTAAATGTTAACACAGATGGGCATGGTGGCATATGCCTGCAATCCTACATTTCAGGAGGCTGAGGCAGAAGGATCACAAGTTCAAACCCAGCCTCAGAAACTTAGTGAGGGCCTATGCAACTTAGTGAGTCCCTGTCTCAAAATAAAAAGGACTGGGGATGTGGCCTAGTGGTTTAGTGGCCCTTGGTCCAATCCCTGGTATCAAAAAGAAAAAAAAAATGTTAACACAATTTATATGGACCAAACATGACATTCTTGGGGCTTATTTGCCCCACCAGTTGCCAATTTGCATACTCTTCTGTTCTATGCTGCTGCCAAGATTATCGAGTGTAGGATGAAGTTTAGTGATGAGTTTTTGCCAGAGGGAGCAACAGAGGGTCACAGAGCTGGATCAGGCTGATTATACCCACCAGAGACAAACAACGCTTATAATTTAAGAGTTGACATAAATTACTGTGCGGGAACATGGCAATTTAAATATGCGAAAGTCTTCTCTAATAACCCACAATTACCCACTTTACTAGTATCCCCTGGATGTTTAAACATGAGGATGAAAATTAAAGCCCTCAGTTTTATATTAGTGTCTTTTAGAATTTTCACCTTTGGCTAAAGGACGATGGCATGCACAACAGAGAAATGGGACAAAACTCACTTGGCCACCTTTAGATCAACCCACTAAATGAAAAGAACATCCTTTCTACAACTCGGGAACGTTTCTCAAACCCAGAGTTTCACTGCCTTGACACTGAGAAAGCTGGAGAAGCCCACTTGAACAAGGACAAATGCTCAAAAGCAGGTGTAGCACGAGGTCTCCAGGAAGATGGGTTGAGCAGAGCTATCATAATCCACTTAGAAGGTAACCGGGGCCCAAACCAACAGGGCCAACACCAAGGTAAGAGAAAATGAGACTCCATTCCTTGAAAGAATCTGCCATTTAGAGAGTGAAGGAGAAGCGACTACTTGGATTGGAAGCAAGGTCAGGCTGATGAAAGCAGTAAATAGAAATTGTCACTCTGCCTAAAAAAATAGCACCTAGACTTCAATCCAAATGAAGGGTAAATTCCAATGCTACCCTGCAAAGCCTGAACTACAAAGAATCACATTCCCATGGCCCTTCTCTAGCTTGCTTTCATTTGCTTCCACAGTTCCAGCATAATATGGTTTTAAGAATTAATGATATTCAAAGCACTGTTTGCGCAAGGACTCATGCTTTCCTCAGTATAATCCCACCAGGGTGTTGTGGTCTAGATATTCCAAAAGGGAAAATGAAGCTCTGTGAAGTGATGTGCTCATGGCCACGGAGCTGGGAAGCAGAAAAATCAGGATGAAAACTTGATAAGTCTTTATATACTTAGTGTAATGACATAGTAAATGCACTTCTGTTTTTGAGCTGTGTATGCATATCCTCTCTCAGGGTCCCCCGGACTCTTTGTTAGGTGCTTCATCCTGTTCAGCATCAGTCTGAGTCCTCTGATCCTGCTGTTCTTAGGCAATTGTCCCTCTGTCCAAAGAACCTCATGCAACATAATTCACTCACCCTGTTATTATAGGGTGAAATTACAATGAACTATGAAGAGTTTTGCTGTCATGCTCAGCAAAAGGTACAGGACAGAGACAAAGACAATAGAAACAACAATACCAAAAAAAAAAAGAAAAAAGAAAAGAAAGAAAAAAAGGAAATGTGATACTGCTACAACAACAGGACTAGAGAAATCCAGGGGGAGAGGGGCTATGAGCTTCTCACTGAAGACCATAAAAGATAAAGGATGGGCTTTCCAATTTGAATGAAACCAGTGAAATTCAGAGAAAGGGAGAAAGACATGCATATGACAAAAATTAATTTCCATTTACTGTCTCATATGTCCCTAAAGGAGCATCAGGGAGAAGATGTAATTTGGAAAATGCATGTTTTGTGTTTAAACATCATTTTGATTTGTGATAGATACTTGTCTTTCAAATATTACATTTGCCATAACTAGAAAAAAAACTGAGAAAATAAACCCTCTAAACTGTAGATGCGTTAAATCCTATTCTGTCTTTGAAAATAGAGAATTTCCGTAACCAAGAATTTCAGTAACAGTGATGATCTGTGACAAAAGGGAAATATAGCTTCATATGCTTTAAGAACCAGGGGCATAACTGTCTAGAATTTGGCATATCATAGATCCAAATTTAGAGGAGCTTCAATAAAAAGAAATAAGTGAACAAGAGAAATGTGAACCTGGAAAACACCACACACACACACACACACACATACATACACACACACACACACACACACACACACGGAGCTTCAGTGCAGCAGGCTAAATATTGGAGAAGACACTTACTTTCCAGAAGCTTGTGAATTGAGAAGTGCCTCTCACCTTTTACCTGCAGCCTCATCTCCCAAATGACAAAGCTGCTATTGATCATGATCAGCTGCCTAGTGCCTGAAAGCTAAAACCCAAGTAATTACTGCTGGTGGTTGAAGGGTTTTGTTTGGGTGAAAGGAGGGAGCTGGATTGAGATCATTATCCAACAATTTACGACTCTATAAATGACTGGTCAACCTGAATGTCTTTGAAACTAAACATCTAAAGCATTTTAATTACAGACAAACTTTTGGTAGAAAACTCAGCTCCCGGTATGAAGGCAAATTAATTCATGTCTGCACACACTGTAAGTATCCTCCCCTTCAAATCTTCTTCCTTCTCTCCTCTCTCCCTCCCTCCACCAGCCATTGATACTGTGATTTCCTTTCCTGCTGGGGACAGCTGTGACTATAAAATGTGATTCATGGAAATATTAATGAACATTCTATTTTCCCTTTGTAATTTTCTTTTGTTTTCTTTATACAAACCAAGAACTGGCAGCCTCCTGCTTTTGAAAGAGACATCAAAGGATCTCCTACTTATGGCCCTTGTGAAACATCTGTCACTTGGGAAAGTGGACTCATTGACAAGGTTTATCCTCAGTAAATCAAACCATTTGCCGAATCCCAAAATATAAGCTATATTTGCATATCTACTGCTCCACAGGCATGGGGGCAACCTGGTTGGAGATCTGAGTTCTTAAGACCTCTGCACTCAGCGATTTGAATTATTCCTCAAAGTCACCAATTTTACAGCAGACACCTACTCATCATCACTGGGTATTACTCCTGTGTTATACCAAATCGCTCATGACTTTAGCATATTAGAAATAGTATTGCTTCTTCCTGTGTCTATTTTTCCATTTTTCTCTATTTCCTGCATCAGACCTCATTCTCTATACCTATTGTATCTCTCTATATTTACAGAAACTTTCCCTTCAAATTCCCCTCAAGTTACAGTTGGTTCCATAATTTTCTGAAAAAAAAAAAGTATCCTTAAAGTTACCAAGGGTCTCCTCATTGTAGGACAATGGCCTTTTCTCCACTGTAATTTGCCTTGAGCCATACCAGGTAGAAAGAAAATTTCCTGAGTTGATGCTAGGTTCTCCAGGATATGAGCACTGTCTCTTTGTCTCCATTTTTTCAATCTGGCATGCCTATTTGATTCCTGTTTCCAGACTAATTGTCCTTTAAAGGCATTTACATCTTATTATTTGGTAGCTCTCAGACTATCAGTGGCTCTACCTCTATTATTGCATTAGATCTCTATGGCTCCCCTGGCCTTGCTGGTCCTTCATCAGATGTGCACAACAGTTATTTGTTGATAGCCAAATTTAAGCAAGATTAATCTGGCATCTTGTATGCTACAGCCATTTCCCATAAAGAATAAGACTCTATAGGATATAAAATGGAAGTGAAATTCCTAATTCGATTTCAGCTGTACTCATTTTAATCTCCAATTTCAGACTATCACACATTAGAATTTCAGTCCTTATGAGAAAAAATAAATAAAGTGGAAAAAAAGGGTTGAGAGAGCTGAGGAGTTAATAATCTCATTCTGTGAAGTTATTAATTATAGTTTTTCCCAGCTGCTTTATTTTTAGAAATGTATCGATGGCATTCCTAAGAGTGATCAGATGCAAAGCTCAACACTACTCACACATAAGTCTACAGTTATCACATGTAACATAGGGAAATGGTAACTATTATGAATTCAATCTATTTGTTAATACTTCATTAATTGCATGTTAATAATTCTTCCTTGAAGCCTAACCCACAGAGAATTTCATTACCACTACTATTCAGGTGTCAAATCTCTTTTTAAACCAAAACAAAGAAAAATATTTTATAAAAATGGATCTTTAGTTTTGTAGACAATAGGAACTGTGAAAAAAGAAGATTAAATCTCCATCAGTTTAACTCACAAAGCAAATGCATAGGGAAATAGCATTATTCACCATTTAAACTGCCTAATTAGTCTTGGGAATTTTTTTAAGTCTGTCCAAAGTAAAGGAATTCTACACCCAGTTATAATAATGCTAAATTTCTAAATAGTAGGTTTAAGTAAATCCTCCACTGAAAGAAATAAATCACTTCTGTGGTGAGGAAGCTCTATTAAGATAGCATCTGAAAGATCTATCGAGCCCTGAAGTGAAATATATACATTTTTAAACGGATAAACATTGGGGAAAATGTCCGCTATGTTTTATAGTGAATATAGTCAGCCAAATATTCCAGGGCTCCCTGATTTATTCTCGAGTAACAACCTTGACTCTTTAAACATTGTTTATGGTGGTCAGATGAAAACATATACAGCATTTTAATACAAGCTATCTGCCTCGTAGGTTTCCTTTTGAGAGTAAAACACCCTTAAAGCATCATTTACTTTCACAAACAGCATATGCTCACCATGTGGCACCATTCTTGTTAACACCAAACTAGCAATTTGAGCTTAACAGCTTGGGAGCTCTGTTTATAATAATAATAGTATGCGATGTCAAGTCCTCAGAGTCTCAGATGTCAAAGGTGATCATGAACATAAATGCAAATTCTCAAAATCTGTTCTTCCGGGAAAATGATTCTTGTCAAGGCCAAAGAAGCCAGTAGACACAAATACTTGGTCTCCAGCCTCTAATAAGCCCAGGAATTGTCTTTCCAATTTCCCTGCTTCACCTTCATCTGGTTCTAATGTACATGCATGTCTAGTGAATTAGTTTCCCTTGGAGGAAATTTTTGTTGCCTTAAGAGTTTGCGATTTTCAATGAAGTGTCTCTGATCTGATACAAATTGTTGAAAGTTTTATATTTTCACTCTTCTTTTTTATATGAGCTAACTGTTTACTTTTGGGGTGCCTTCGAACCTTCTAGCATTTCAGAATAATTTTTAAAACATAGCATTATCAAGAAACCTTAAGATTACAGCTGTGAAAACAGACCTATGTCATTATAATCAGTGAGAAAGTCCCTTAACTGGGATTTCAGAATATAAAAGGAGCCCATGCAGAGAATTGGCAGGGTAAGAATCAAAAAGAGAAAAGAGAAATAAAAAGGAGAAAAAAATCTATCAAGCAAAGAAAAGGGGTGTTTCTATTCTTGACAGCTCATTTGAAAAAAATAAAGTGATTCGGTATTTGGGTAAAAGACTTTTTTTAGGAAGGGGGCTATTGTTACTGCACTGGCTTGCATAATCGCTTTATGTATTGTATCTATTAAGGCATGTATTCTTTTCTATTTTAGATGGTTATTAGCCTATCTTTTTCCTAGAGAGTATGCCTTTTCAAGCACACAACCATGTCGTATGCATCTGCCAAAACAGCACCCAAGACACAGCAGATCTTCACTACTTATAACCGAATAGATGAGGGAGACTAGAAAAAGTACAGAAAACACATTTTTGATCAGACTAAGATGCAGAAATGGGAAGGTCTGTGAGGAAGGAAATCCACATAAGCATTGCAATGAGGAAAACAAATGTTCAATATGCATTGACATACTATGGTAAACTGGCCACAGAGAGTAAGCAGATACTGTCACACTCGTCCAGGGGAACCTCTTCCCTCAAGATGGCCTGGGTGTACCCCAGTGTATGATTTTCCCAGGCAAGAAACTCCCTGGTTGCAGAAGCAGAGCAGGCCTACAATGCAGTTATTCATGTGATTTGGTTTTACAGAATGGGATCTTAATAAGTAAGGTTGATGAGACACTCAGAAATCTTCCTGAAAGAGTAGTTCAGATAAGCCAAAATGAGTGAGAGAGGGAAAAGATTTCAAAAGGGGGTTGACAGACAGAGGGACAGAGAAAGTGGAGTCCAGTTGTAGCTGGCCCCCAGGTACTGCCTCTCACACCTCTTTCTCTGTCCTCCTTTGTTAAGCCTCTCTAGTTAGAGTCTATAAGGAATCTTCATTTTCTCCCCAAGTTCTGTAAACAATGTCTGTTCCTCTAACTTTTCATCTCTTCCACCCTGGAGAGGAAAAAAAAAAGCCCTCTTGTTGTTTTATTTTTGTTGAGACATTATTGGGTCCCATTTTTCCCTTTTAATTCAAATTTCTTTTACTTTTCTACCCACTGGACCACCTCCATTGCCTTCCAGACTGTTCTCACTGAGGTCACCAATGACCCCTAACTGCAAAATCTATGGACACTTTATGTTCACTGTAATGGATAACTGCTGCATTTGATATGATTGGCCTCCCTTAATTGTTGAACAAAACAAGACAGTAATATGCAAGTTATGAACACTAATATAAGTGCTTAGCACAGTTTTTTGCATATTATAAGTTCTAAAAATGTTCACTAGCATTGTGCTATAACTTTTTCAGTTGCCTTTGTGATTCATCTCTTTGTGATTTCATCTTTTTGTGTCCATTTTTAAACACAGGCATAACCTTTTAAGTGTAGGCATAACCCTCCAAATGCCCAATATATTCTTGCTGGATAACTCTAGTTACCTTTTACCTTTAACAATTATTGGGTTAAGACTACCACATCTATATCTGCAGCTCAGTGTTCAATTAACTGTCCATACATGGAATGTGGAAATTTCCTCTCTGCCCTCTGTTATTTCAGTTAAATGAACTGAAAATAGATACAAATTAATGAGAAAAAAATTACCCAGATTTATTATGTGCAAAAGGTACCCTAGGAAGGTAATTACCCAATTAGATTCTATAAATTATATATACCCTTCTTCATAGGAGAGAGGAAAATGTAGGTAATTTTGTGGGGTAGTAAATGATCTTCAGGGGAACTGAATGTGCCCAAAGAACAACAGATTGTGACAAGGTCTGTCTAGGTGTAATGACATTCCAGAGTCTTCCTTACTGACATATGAGTTTAATCATCCTTGATTAATGGAATCCATGGGGTATGGGAGTGGGATCAAAGGTAATTTTCTCCCTTCTGGCGGATCAAGTCTTTACTTCAATAGGTAAATTTCAGAGGAAAGTCCCTTCTTTCACTGGGGCACATGGGAGGAATCAGGGAAAGTTCGAAAGAGATCTTGATTCTATGGCAGCTTTCAAAGCCTTCCAATTTCCTTTAATTCAAAGTCCTCAGAATTTCAACACATTCTACCTAGGTGTGTCCTTGTCTAAGTACCAATAGTATCTAACTCTTTGATGGACGCCCATATCATGACTGTTTCCTGGATCATGGTAAAGTATTCCCTGCTGAGAAGCACTAGGGAGCTCATACCTTTTTATCTGCTTCTTACATTGGGTGGGTGGCTGTATCCTTCCTATGAGCCCACACAATGTCATATTCATCCCTATGTTACCCAGACATAGTACAGAGCCACACTCACTGATTCAAAAATCCAAGGTTCAATTCTCAATTTAGAAGACCTATTCTAATGGGAAATTATGTGTGTGTGTGTGTGTGTGTGTGTGTGTGTGTGTGTATCTTCCCTGTTAAATTTGGTCTCAAGTTTTTTTAAAAAAGGGAAGCATCTGTAATATTTCAATAATGAGAAAAATACATGTTAAGGGGATGGTGACTGAAATTTCAAGATAAGAGCATGATTTAAATTTAGAAGTCAGATGAATCTTTGTTTCCAAAAATGTTTGAATAATAATATAATCTATTAAAAGAATGATTTACTATTTTGTCTTCAAATATTTTTTAGTTGTCAATTGATCTTTTATTTTATTTATTAATTTTAATATGGTGCTGAGGATCAAACCCAGGGCCTCATACATGCCAGGCAACTGCTCTACCACAAAGCCACAACACCAGCCCCTACTATTTTTAATATCTCAAGAAAACAGGAACTTCTAATAATTCCACAGTATTCTAAGTCAAAGAAGAAAAAAAAAGTTAACTATCAGGGCCTATATGTCAGATGCCATCACGTCTATGGCTCCGTGTCAATTCATAATGGTAAATGTGCCACAGAAACAAATTTGTCATGGACATTTTCACAGCAATAAATATCACATTGTGGTGGCAATAGATAGAGTTATGACCACAGCCTCACATGTGTAATACTTAGGGAATATGACGTATGAAATGTACATTTGCTTGGGCTTTCAAGTCTTTTCATGTTTAAAATGCTATGAACTGAGGAACATATTAGCTGTAACACAGTAAGTAGTCCCCATAAACCATACCCTAGCTGACTCTAGAAGACAAATGATCTAAATGAAATCAGATAGTCAACCCTAAGTGATAAGGCTGGGCATGGTGTTAAGACACCTGTAGTCCTAGCTATTGGATAGGCGGAGGCAGAAGGAGCATGAATTCTAGGCCAGACTGTGCAACATAGTGAGACCCTGTCTCAGAAAAAGAAAAAGAATGTGATAGAATGGAAATGAGGATCAGTATATATTTTGAGACAGGGTTTCACTGTGTTGTCCAAGTTCGCTCTAAACTCCTGGGCTCAAGAAATCCTCCCTCCTGCTTTCTCCTTCTTAGAAGCTGGGACAGCAGGCATGAAACACCTCGCCTGGCTGAAGATCAATATTAAAATCATTTGATCCTGTTAATCAAAATGTTCTCCATTGCTTGAAGGCATGAAACTATTTAAATGATTTGATTTGCTAAAAACATCAATTAAAAGATAAAGTATTAGAATCACCACATTCCAAAAGTAGTATATTATTAGTTGACTTCTAACTTAAAAACTTTATAATTGTAGCTCTTTTCTAACATTTCTCCTGCTTCTTCCTCTTGGCTTATTTTCCCTATACTCTCTCCCGACAAAAAAAGAAATCATGATTACTCTGTCTTCTTTCTTTCACAATTCTTTTCTTTTTCTTTTATGTTATTAATTAAACAAATATTCATATTCTACACAACAGGTCATATACCACTAGAGCATTCTGATTCTAATAGTCTTATCTTTATGGAATTAATCATCTGTTATTGATAAACGTAAGTGCAAAAATTATTATAAAACCTGGTAGAATTTAAAAGTAGTATAAGGGAGGAAAGGGCCATGAGAGGCTTCAGACTAAGGAGATAACACCTCTGACAGGAGGACACCAGGAGTCTTAAAGAGGGAGCCATCTAAGCCAACGTGATATATTGCAAGTATCAAGTGGCTAGGGATATACAGTCAACCTTTGGTTGTGAATACACAGAATTGGTTCCAGAAATCCCTGTAGACACCCATCTGCATATGCTCAAGTCCCTTATATAAAATGATATAGTATCTGCACAGAACCTACATATACATTCCATATGCTCTAAATCATGTCTAGATTATGTATAATACCTAATACACTGTAAATGCTATGTAAATAGGGGTTATGCTGTATTGTCTAGGGAGTAGGGGCAAGAAAACACAGTGCACGCATATTCAATACAGAAGCAATTTTTTGAAAAATATTTTTGATTCTTGATTGGTTAATGCCTAACCGTGGATAGCGAAAGTCAACTATATTAAGGAAAACATCATTTTTAACTTATGTGAAAGCAGAAAACACATGGTGTTTGACTCAGTAAATGTTCTGGTTTGGATGTGAGGTGGCCCCCAAAAGCTCATGTGTGAGATAATGCACGAAGGTCTGGAAGAGAAATGATTGGGTTATAACCTTAGCCTAATCAGTTAATTGATCCCTGATGGGATTAACAGGTTAGTGACTGGAGACAGGTGGGGTATGTGGCTGGAGGAAGTGGTTCATTGTGGGTGTGGCTATGGGGTGTATATTTTGTATCTGAAGAGTAGAACCACTGCTTCCTGATCATGACGCAAGCTGCTTCCCTCTGCCACACTCTTTCACCATGATGTTCAGCCTCACCTTGACTCCTGAGGAAAGGAACCAACATTCTAGGGACTAAGACATCTGAAGCCGTGAGCCCTCAAATAAATTTTTTGTCCCTACAATTGTTCTGGTTGGGATATTTTAGTCACAGCAGTGAAAAAGCAGACCCAAACAGTAAATATACAGCAAACATTAATTTTCTTTCTTCCTGTAGTGGTGTTATGGGCTAAACTGAGTCTCTTCCCCAAATTCATAAGTTGAAGCCTTTGGTTCCCTGTGCCTCAGAATGTGTCTGTATTTAGCTATAGCGCGTTTACAGAGGTAACAAGGCAGAATGAGGGTACATGGGTAGATCCTAACAAGATGACTGGTGTCCCTGTCAGATCAGGAGATTAGGACACAGACACGGAGGAAAGACCAAGTGAAGACACAACAGAAGGCAGCAATCTGCAAGCCAAAGAGAGAGGCCTAAGAAGAAACCAATCCTGTTAGTAGCTTAGGCTTGGACCTATAGTCTCCAGAACACTGAGGAAATCAATTTCTGTTGATGAAAGCCACCCACCCAGTCTCTTTACTTCAAATCTCTACAGTTAAAGAGCTGATCATTGGGGACTTGATCAGTCAATGGGAAATTGAATTTAAAATGTCCTGATGATCTGGGTATAGATGGAAAGGTTTGGCTTTTTTGTTTGAAGTGGAGTCATGGGCAGAAGAATTTGGAAGATGGTTTTGGAGTGTACTGCATCACTGGATCAGATCAAATATAACACAATGGTGACCCAGACTGGCTCACTGACAGTGAGAAAGAGATTAACATAAAGTGTATTTAACTTAGACACTGATGATATAACCTAGAGCCAGAGATCCGGAAGGTTCAATAGTACTGAGCATTTAGCACAGTGAAGACATTTAACAGCAATAACAATGTTAGTATAACTTTCAAAATGTTAAAAACTTCACTTTCCTGCAAACAGAGGATTTTGTTCAACTTATTAATTAACAAGGAAACCAATAATACACATACACACAGAGGCAATCAGGAATGCTGAAATTAATTTGCTAATAAATGCCCAAATGATTATTATTGTAAAATTATTTGGGTCATTTTTTTTTTCATAATGCAGAAATACAGTGTGTCTCAATGGGACAAAATATCTTTGAATTGCTGTGAAGAAGACTCATTTCCACAACTATCAGATTTATTTCTACAATTTAACTTTTATGCCTTCAGATTTATAAAATAACCCAGTCAATGGAAAGACAATCATAGGTGTATACTCTTCTAGGACTAGATAATTTGTTGTGGTATAGGTGTGAGGTGTCCCCCAAAAGCTCATATGTGAGACAATGAAAGAAGGTTTACAAGAGAGATGATTGGGTTATGAGAGTCTTGACCCAATCAATAAATAAATCCCCTGAGTGGTAACTGAAGGGAGGTAGGGTGTGCCTGGAAGAGGTGAGTCCCGGGGTGTGCCTTTTGGGTATATATTTTTTACCCGGCTAGTGAAGCTTCTCTCTGCTTTCTGATCATCATGTGAGCTGCTTCCCTCCACCACTCTCTTCCACCATGATTTCTGCATCACCTCCAGCCCTGAGTAATGGAGCCCGCTGTCTATGGACTGAGACCTCTGAAACTGTGAGTCCTAAAGTAAAGTTTTCTTCCCTTAAAATTGTTCTGGTCAGGTCTTTTAGTCACAGCAGAGAAGAAAGCATAATCCCTAGATGATTCTCTAAATGACATTCAGCACTCCAGTGAGAGGACGGACACCCTGTATCCTCTTTGGCTCATTTCCAATCCTGAACTATTTTTTCTGACAGTCAATGCAAGAGACACTTATTTTTCATTTTAGATATGTTAAATATGCGATGCCAAAGAAACACTTGGGAAAAAGTCCGGTATGCAATCAGAAATGTGAAGCTGCCTATCAGTAGAGTGACAAGTGGGAAGACATTTCTCAGCTCTGCTTGCTCTTTCTATATCTATAGGGTATTGATTTAACATTCTAGCAGCCCTCTTACAAGTTTTGCTTTCTTATACTTTCTCTTACCCAAACTCCTCCCTCCCGCATTAGTGACCTACCCCTTGGTACCATAACCCTAAGCCAATCCCAGAAGGACATGACTCCTTGACTCTGGAAAGCCCCATGGTGCCAATCCCATGCTCTTCCCCGCCCACCTAGCTCTGATGCAAGGACCTGGAGCCTATCCCATAGTAACACAACTACAACTCCAAACCCCTACCCCACAAAAGCTGAATACCGGAACATCTCAGGGCCTCTCTCAGCTCTGACAAATAAAGTCTCCAGTGTATCTCTGCCTGGTCTCCATCTTTCATTTCTCGCTCGCCCGTCTCCTGGTTCCTCGCTTTCCTTTCAATATCCCTCATCAGTGAGTTCATGAAACTGAGACTGGTGCTAGGCTGAAACCTGAGGAAACTGTTCAAGACTCCTCCTGTCCTCTGTCTTCCTCATTACCAATCTTCTTCACTGCGATCAGATGCCCCTAACAGGCTTTCATATCTTGGCTTTGTGTTCTTGGTATGGATTCTCTCCTTTGTTCTTGGTTCTGGTTGGTTATCCTTAGCTTTTCTTTTTGGCTAGCCTAGCACCTCAGACCCAGATTTCACCTAAAAGTTCTGGCAGGATATACTGGTACCAATCTAGACCTAAAAATGAAGAACCCAAATTCATTTGGCTGGTGCTCAGGTGAGTCCTGCCCAAAAAGAGGGGCCAGAAAAATGGATTTGTGTCACCTGCACAGAGATGAAAATTTTTCCCATTAATAAATGTGATTTCTAACTTTCACTCTGGCCTTCCATGTCTTCTGTTGTCACTAGCACTGGTCTCTTTTCCTCTGTCCTGAGTAATTGTCATGTGATTTGTAATTATCTCTGGTAACCGCTAAGTAAAGCATTCATTCATTCACCTATCCATAGTTTCACTCATTCATTTGCTTGCCAAAAAATTACTAAATGCCTTTTGTCTGTTCAGGACTGTGCTGGGTGCTGGAAGGTATATAGACAAATAAAATATATCCTTGTCATCCAAAATTTGAACCACCGAGGGCTATAAAGCAATGAACATTTGACCTTTTCTAGTACATTCCAGGTCTGCACATGTCTGCTCAGAGGCCCTGCACATAAAGGAGTCATCTGTCAAAACAGACTAGACTGTAACCCTGAAGGGCTGGGAAGCAGAAATGAAACTCGAGGAGTTCTCCTAAGTCAAATCTAACTGTCATCCTCGGGATTTTGACAGTCATCACAGAGATTCTTGCTAATCCAAAATATCCCACAGTTTTACCTCAAATACACACACAAAAAATAAAGACGGCACATTAACGAATCTATAAGCTACTTTTTTTTAGTTTTACAATGATTTGACTGTATCTGTGACAAACTTAAATGTTAACAGTCCACAAAAATATCAATAGTTTTATTTCTCAGCAATGTTGGTTTAATTACCAGTCATCTAAAACTATTCAATCTAAATCTCATGTTTATCTTATAATTTCAAACTACCTTTCGTAAGAATACACTTATTCTCATTTTAAAGAAGTTTATTTGATCAAAGATGTGTTGGGCAATATCATGAAACTAATGAGGAAATTAATGCAAGAGACAACAGCAGAGATGATCCTGCATATTTGATATAAGTTAATTGAAGGGATATGAATTTCTTTTCCATGATGATAATTGATGTGCTTCAATTAATGTGAAGAATTAAAAGCCCGAATTCCATAGGAAATAGGTTGGATACTGTGGCCAGTGAAGCTGCTTATAAGTAATTTAGATTATGTGAACAATTAACGATCTCCACTTCTCCAGGACTGGAAGAGATTAGAGATGCCCAAGAGCTCCTTCCTACACACACTTATTTCTTGCAGAATTCTGTCAATTCTTGATGAGCAATGAATACCAGACTGCAGCAGGGTAGGACCATGAGTGTGCTTTTCTCACCCACAATCCCTTTGTGAAGAAAGAAATAACTACAAATAAGGCTCAACAGGTAGGCAGGCAGGTAGGTAGTAGGTAGGCAGGTAGACACATGTTGTTTAAGGTCTAATCAGCCTGAGGAGAATAAATTAAGGGCAGAAACAAACTTCTCCTCCCCAAAGTGACAAAGAATAGAGATGATAATCCAAATACTAGCTAAGGAGAGACACATCCATTTGTGTCTTATTTACATGTATATATGTATAAAAAGTTTCCTTTGTACATCTGGGGATAAGCCTGTCAAAAACTTCAGATAAGTAACTCAACTTATCATTACAAAAACTCCAATAATAAAATAATGTTAATATTGAAACAAAATAATTTTGTAACCATTTCTAATAATGTAGACTTTAGGGAAGGGTCACAAAAGTGGAAAAGAACCAAAAATGTTTATATTTATGTTGAACATTGTCCTTTGCCTCTTTCCCTAGTAAGCACTTTTAACTCTTACACAATTACTTCTTGTTATGGATGTAACAACATATCATTATGAGACACCTACATTTTCAGAATTTTATTTTTAAAATTATCTCCAAGTAATGGGGTTGCATGGATGTCATGCTGTCCCTTAGTATGCCCAAAGAACTAGTAGGTTAGCTTTGAAAAAATAAAGATACATAAAAGGGGTGCATTTTCAAATTTACCAAGGTCATTAATGCACCAAATGTAAATGGTCTCCCATTTATCAAATGCCCTGGAGAAATCAGGAGATAATTGAAATGATAGATGAAGAGATAAAACTCTAGGCTAATGGACTGTATATCAATGAATCAATGTCACATTTATGTAAGCTTTTGGAAAATGATTCCTATTCTTTGCTTATTTTTTAAACCCCAGGAAGGTAAGTAATGGGAGGATTAAAACTGAATTAGAAAGAGACCCCAACAGTCCATTAAAAATATTTCTGCTAAGACTTTTCTCCTAATATTTTTGCATTCCCCTGTACTAATTTTAGCAGAATTTATCATTATTTCCACCTTTTTTTTGTGTATGCACTGCCTTTCTTTTTCCTTTTGTGAAATCATCAGTTCATGAATTATCTCACCTAGAGATCAATTCTCCTACTTCTCCCAATGACAAAGTTACAGGGAACTCATGTAAAGAAAAATTAAGGATTGGTGTGCTAAATAAATAAATAAATAAATAAATAAATAAATAAATAAATGTTTTTTTTAAAGATATTAAAGTGAAAAATTCTTTAAATATGATATAAATGGATTCTATATTATCTAAAAGTAACTGATATATATTTTGAGTGACTTATATTTAAACCCCCCAAAGCAAAAACTTATTTCATAGAGCGGGGTTATTTAAGGTCTAATCAGCCTGAGGAGAATAAATTAAGGGCAGAAACAAACTTCTCCTCCCCAAAGTGACAAAGAATAGAGATAAAAATCCAAATACTTGCTAAGGAGAGATATGTTAAATTACAAATGTAAATCAAGTCATTAATAAATTTAAGGAACAACAGAGGTCTTCCCAGGGCAAGTAGGATTTTCTGTACATTGAACAGATGTGTCTTGACACCTTTAATTGACAGTTTCAAAAGGTGCCTGTGAAGTGTCATGTTTCTCTGAGTCAGGCCCAGGTGTTGGGGCCCCACATGTCTACCAGAAGAGCAGCACCGGTAGGGGATCACAGGCACAGGCAAGGGGTCTCAGAGGAGGGGTTCTAGAAAGGACAGCAGCAGTCCTAGGTCTGGGTCACTACCTTGACAGTTGTTTCCATCAGAAGACACAGGAAATGATCTTCCTGATGATCTTAACCAGCCAATGGAAACTTCCTCTCAGGACTTGAGCTGAGAAGCATGGGCTACCAAGTTCAGTCAAAAGAGTAGGACCCAAAGGAAAGGGATTGCAGGAAATGCCTGAAAGAAATCTCATGAAATCAAAAAAGCTCAGATCCTAAACTCTGAGTCACATTTGGGAATCTGAACTCTTGGTCATATATCCCCTAATTAATTCCCTGGAAGGACTTTGGTTGTTGATATGCATTCTGATTGTTAAAATATTATGTATTTCCATACCAGTTATAAAATAATCTCTGAACTGATCCCCAAGTACCCATCACTTTTTGGACTGCCTCTTTCCCTCCTTCCCAGGACTTCCCAGCCTGCTTTCAGTCCAGAAAAGAAGTCACCAGTGCCTTGTGGCAGGGGGCTTCCAGGATAGTCTATACTGGGATAGTATATACTTTTAATATCACCATTGTATAAATTCCACACTCAAGGTGAAGCACTAGATATTTTATTTTCTGAAGCTGGGTTGGCCAGGCTGACCTCAAACTCAAGATCCTCCTACCGTGGCCTCCCAAGTAGCTGGGGTGACAAGCAAACACCACTGCTCCCAGTGCACTTACATTGTGGTGTTGTTTTTCATTCCAACATCACTACATCAGCCCTACCTTTCATACTAGTCTTCCATATTCTTCACAGAAAAGTAAGATATTTTCCCCACCATCACCCTTATCTATACGGTTAACAGAAAAGAATATTAATATAACTGTTTGGCATTGAATTCAAAGCTTCAATTACTGTTTCCAATTTCAGTGGTCCTTCCCAAGACTGGCACAGCATGAGATAAAGTGAATATGAGACGTCACTAATAAAGTGATAAAACTGATTTTCCCGTGTGGCTCATAGGATTTCCCCGATTACACTTTAGTTACGTCTTTTGTATTGACAGTAGATGAAAACTAGCTTTCTGACCAAGAGAACTTCTTACATACACCAAATAAAATATGCATTCTCTTCTTCATGTACATGAAGCCTTTTTATAATAGGAAGATTTTGTGTTTCTAGAGAATTCCAGAGTTTAATCAGTCCTCCCACCCCCACCACACTTTTTCTTTTCTGGCATTGTTGACATAGTTTGCTCTAGGAGCAAGACACAGAATTTTATCTGGTATAAGATAATGTGATCGATGTCACAAAAAAATGGCCTGTAAATCCAAAATGACTAAAATATAAAAACCACACTGGGTACACCATTTTTATGGGGATAGAATTTTCAAAGGAGGACAAGCAAATTATATTCAGTGGCTTGGTCCTGTTAGCACCGATTACATAATTCTTCAGACAGTGGCCATAAGGTACATGTGAACATGTCAAAGGGGCCACAAAAATGTTTGCATGGGTAGTTCAGGATAGCCGCTTATCCCAAGGTTTTATTCATCAGGATCCTGCTTTTATTTTTCTTATATAGATCTCAGGAATTAAAATCATGGTATTTTGGGGTGTTGGGAAGGATGCTGACTGAATGCTCTTGAATTTTTTTTTTTCATTGAATTCTGTTAATGGCAAAGGAAAAGAAAGACGGGGAGGGGAGTAATGTCAGTGCCAGTTTCATTTTCTTATCTGAACAAAAACGCAGTATCCACAGAAAGTGTTTTTATGTCATTGAGCCAACCTCCTTAAAGTAATTTCACTTAATACCAATTGTCTACTTATAGTAAGGAATCAGAGAGAAACAAGGAAAGAACCAGAGCAGAGAGCTGCTTAATCCTAGTGTGTTTATGTAGACACGTCCTAGATCCACATGAAGACAGTGAGCTAATCTTCATTATTTTGTGTTGGATATCTTTCAAATATTTTTTGCTCTGACTTCTATAGCAAAAAAAAGCAAAAATTGAATATGTAATTTTATATACATATAGTTTTACTAATATTGGGCCACACTGTACTTTCTTTTTTTTTTTAATCAGCTACTATATTTTTTTTAAACTTAATAATATTCCATGAACATTTTCAAGCTATGGCCATTCTATAATCAGGTTTTTGTTGTTATTTTTTGTAATGTGGATTGGACCCCTGCACACTTTATCACTGAGATAAATAACCAGTTCTTTTTTATATTTTTTATTTTGAGACAGGATCTCACTAAGTTGCTGAGGGCCTATATAAGTTGCTCTGATGGGACTTTGACTTGAGATCCTCCTGCTTCTAAGTCGACAATCAGTTTTAATATTTCTATGGAAGTGCCATGATTTGTATAGAGAATTTCTTGTTAAAGAAATTTAGTTTACTTCTATTTTTTTTACTACTATAATGCTACTATTAACATCCTTCTAGCTAAATAGTTATGCTAAGTATACATGCTTATAATTTGAGTCCTTAATGTTGCTGAAAACAACTGTGCACAAATGAAGCTAACCTGTCATTTGTATGCTGTTCTGAAAGTTCTACATACAAAGGAAATTTTGCAAGAGAACTCTGCATTTAATGTGATAATAGCGATTTCAATATTCTTCTCTCCTCAGAGACCTATTTCAAAGTGTCTGCTATGTGTACCCTGAAAATGAAAATGAATGTCACAATAATTTGCATTTTTAAAAAATGGGTTTTGATTTTTAAATTTTCAACTTAATATTTTGGACCAGAAACAGGGTATTTTATATGAAATTTGAATCATATTTGTAGAATATGAATCACAATTTATAATAAAAAGAAAATTATTCAATGAATTATGTTTAAATAAAGGATTGTCAATCTTGGGGAAAATCCATTTAGAGCCTCACCTCACATCATTTATCAAAATAGGTTTGAGTGGGCTAGAGTTATATGTGTTTTAAAACCTGTGAAATAACTAAAATGGGATACTTATCAAATACCTGAAGAGGGAAATAATTTTTTATAATTAAAAGAACAAAAATATAAAGAAAATAATCATTATGTTTGTAAAATTATTTTCAAAACTTACATGTCATAAAAACAGAAAAAAGGAAAGAATGAACCATAATGTTTGAAAATATATCAAAATATTAGTTTACCATCCTTATGAAAGACAGTATACTTATTAATAAGTAAATTACTAAATAGATTTGTAAGAAAAATCTGTACAAGGGCTATTCCCACCTTTAAAAAAACATTTTAAAAACATCATTCTCACTAGAAATAAAGTGAAAGTAAATTAGTACAATAATAATGCAGCACCTCCTTTTTTTTTTTTTTGTACCATGGTTGCTTAATGACTGGGCCACATCCCCAGCCTGTTTTTATTTTATTTTTTTTAATTTTGAGATGGGGTCTCGCTAAGTTGCTGAGGCTGATTTTGAACTTGCGATCCTCCTGCCTCAGCCTCTTGAGCCACTGAGATTACAGGTGTGTGCCACTGCATCAGGTTGTAGCATGTTTTTAACCTATAAAATATAACTGTATTTCAAATTTTGAAATAAGATACAATAAGATCATGTTTGTTCTTTTAGGAATTATAGAATAGCATGTAGGCATCTAAACTTTTGGAAAGAATTATGTCAATATGAAGTAAAATGCTGTACAATTGTGCCTTTCATTCATTGAAAATTTGATAATAACATGGAACCATTAATTGTGTAGATTTGTATCCATTAATGCTGAAAGAGGCTTAAAAAACCATGAAAACATATATACGCATGTAAAAAAAAAAGTCACACAGTGTAAAATCTCTGTTCCCATAATAAAGGAGCATAGTGTGTCCCCCAGGTAGAACATGCGTGAATATCTGTTCAATGAGTACAATATAAATGTATAGGATTCTCCCACCAAAAAGAGGAAGAAGGAGACTGGGAGGAAAAGCAGCCAATGCCAGAGCATGTGTACTAATACAGTGCAATTCTGAATAATTATTTTTCATGTTCCTGCTATCCTCCTACTACTATCTTTTACTTAAATGGATTTTAATTAAAATTATAATTACAATAATATATTTCAGACTTTGTCCTAGAACAGTATAAACACTTCCAACTTGTTCTGTTTAATGCTGTGGTTAGTTGTAACCCTGAGACTGCTCCTTGTGGAAGCATTTTAGGAAATTAGGTTTTATGACATATTTCTTTTGCTTCTTCAGGAAATGAATCCCTAATCTTACTTTGGTGGGAGGAAAAAATACAAAAAAAAGGGCGGGGGGTTATGGAAAAAAATCATGGAAGAGATTATGTCTGAGAGTTGGCTAACATTTCCAAATTTCTGTAAAATTCTTGTATTGGTTGTTACTTGGGTGCAATTACCTGGAATACTTAAGCATGCAATCTCCAGAGCAGCCACATCAAAGCCCAGAGATGCAAATGCATCAATGGTATCAATGACAGGCTTGCTAGAGTTTGTGCAAGATATTTGGTGGAAATCCAAATTGAGGGGGCTCCATGAAATTTGATGAGCACATGAGAAGCTATTGGGCTCATTTGAGCAAGGGAATTACAGGAGCTCAAAGCCAAGGCATTTGATAGTATTCTCACCTCCACTCAGAGGTTGCCTTCATCTCACTCTGTCGAAGGCTCTCTACTATTCTCAGCCCTTTCCACCCACAGCTTTTAAGACATAATTGATTTCTATTTTATTCCCTTGGTACTCCTCTCTCTGCCATGTAACAGCAGGTTATTCTGTCCTGATGTGTCAATAAGATTCCCCTTTCACATAACAAGTGCATTTTAACAAAGGCCTTCTGGGGATAATACCTAAATCACGAAGGACAGAGAGATTTTATGTGCCAGCTCTGATGGATTGGGTGTGGCTTCCTAAGTGTTGTGTCAAGACAGAATCTGACGTCATAGTCACTCTCAGCAGTAAGAATTACTGAGAATAGTAAGTTTGCCATTGAAATAAAATGGGGTCAACAATGGCATGGGTATGGTGTTTGCCAACATGGCCTTAACCCTCAAACAAGACAATTATTTCACACAATGGAAGAGAAATAATTCACCACACATAACAAATCATACCAAATACATGGCTGCAGTGGGCATGAGACACAACAGCTACCAAACAAACAGGAATGTTTCATGCTTATAGAAGATTGGGGGGAAGGGACATGGACAAGAAGAAGCAAATCCCAAATATTCCAAAATCCTTCACACCATTCCACAAACATCCTTCCCTCAACTGATATTAATCTGAGACCAAGTTTTTACACTCATTTGTGCCAAATTTTTAAAAAATAGAAAAGCATGTCCCCTCACCCCAGTAAAGGTTAACTTTTCTTCAACTTAAGAACTTTTAAAAAATTCTAAAATTAGATGGTTCCTTTTCCTTTTGGGGGGCTAAAACAGCTTCCTATATGAAATTATGCTGATAGATAAATTTCCCCCCAATAGCCTCACATGAGAGGGTCCTCATTAAAAAAAAAAAAGGCAAAGTCTATCTTGGAACTTTTCTTTAGTCAGTAGTGTATCCAAGGTGACCTATTAATTTGCTTCCTCATCACAAGTTCAACTATGAACACATAGAAAATCTTTCTGCCATGTCATCTTTACTAGAAAAACCAAAGAGGGATCGTAGTTTTCCTCTTCATGAGAACACAGAGGCCACTGAAGGCTCATTTATTATACTCTACTGTAACCATAAGCAGCTTCTTGTGCCTACTTTAAATGAACCCAGGCACCTTGTGTGTTGAATAGTTCTATAGGATTATTCTCCTCATGTTTCTTTCTTATCCATGAATTTTGGTTTATCCACTGTGAGTGTTCTCTGTTGGAACTTGCCAGAATAATATTATCCTGGTCACTTTCTCTCCCTGAAATGATTCTAGTCAGAATTGGGAACATGCTTGATAGATTAAAGTTCATCACTTTAAGTGTTTGTCCACTGAAACATCTAACTTGGTTTAGGGGAAAAAAAATGTGATTATTTTGTGATTCTAAGTTGTGCTCTACTGAGATATGTGGAAGTTACCAGAGTCAGATCCACTTGACTCTCATTGCTAATCCCTGTTTTTCTTCTGTAGAGGCCTAAATCTCTCTTACAGCTGGTGGTGGCCAGTGTGACAGAGTGGCAGTTTACTGGAATGTAAACAGAAGTCTGTAGAGGGCTTCCAGGGGTCTTCCTAATACAGATGCGGACATATTCTATTCCCTGCTTCAAACTTTGTAGGTGTAAATGAAGGCCTGGAGATGGAAAAGCCATTGTAAAACCATAGATGGAAAGTCTGAAATAAAAGTGAGCATTCTTTGGATGCTGGGGTGGATAAATTAAAATAGCTGGGGTTCTTTGAGGTATTCTTGAGCTTTATTGTCAGCCCTGCATGTCTTCCCCAGATCACTTATAATAGGAGACAAATATACTACTGACTGTTTAAGCTTCTCTTAGTTATTCACAGTTGAATATAGTCTATACCACACCTGAGTATCATATACTTGGTATCTCAAGAGGCAGATGACATGGAATTTGTTCTGTCTTTAAATATTCCTCAAGGATATTATGGAATTGCAAAATATGGTCAAGAGGAATTCAAAACTGCTGAAGACAGTTTCACATAAACCAAGGAAATATATATATCCAAAGCACATTACGGCCCACCCCAATTTTCTTTTGAAGACTGAGAAGCGTCCATAAGCAAGTATTTCTAGAGCTTCAAGTCAAAAGAGCTTTGTTTTAGTACAAAATGATTCATTCCTGTTCTCTTACTCTCTCAAAGTCAAACCAATAAAGTAAACTTCCTGATGCCAAAATGAATGTGGATATATTTTGGAAATTTCTCTTCTTTTATATCCTTCACTGAATGGCAATTCATCTATTATGGGAAAAAGTTGTCAATAAGTATCAGAAAACTCAGAGGCAGTTGTTCTGCAGTCAAGAGCGTGAGGAATTTAAGCAAGTAGCAGAGATCCTCACAATGGATTTAATAACCAACAATTTGGTGCAAATTGAAATCAAATGTGTTCCATCTACAGGATGTTTATCATTGATTTTTTTCCTCTTTCATTTCAATAATAAGATGTTAAAATTCTGTGTGAAGTAACTTTAGACATGAAGAGCTCATCTGTGGGTTTTTTTTTTTAAGAGCTCATGTAAATGAAATAAAACAGAAATGTTTGTGTCAGCTTCTCTTCATTTTGCATTTTATCACCTGATCACTCATGGACAGCACAAAAAGCTATGTTGCAATTCTATGTATTCTGACTTCACAAATATTTGCAGTTTGTACTAAAATTCTCCAGTTTGATCAGTGAAGGTCTGGACAGGAGTATCCTTGGCTAATTGGAAGAATTCCCACATCCCTCAGAGCAAGGCCATCTGCCTTGGGTGAAAAAGGTGGGTCTTGTTTATCATAAGTAATATTAACAAGTCTAGCTCAATTAAAAGCCTCAATCTGAATGCAAAGAGGATAGTAGTTTTTTTTTTTTTTTTTTAATTCCTTGGTCTTTATTTAGCAAAAATACCTTTAAAGTACTACTAAAAATATCAAATAACCACATCATTTTAAAAATTAGAAAATAAAACAAAAACAACCGTGCATAAACCCACAAACCTAAAAAAAATACTAATAGAATTTTTGTATTTTCCTGTGGGAAATGTCCTTAGTTTCTTTTGTCATTTACAAATTCATTATATATATATTGATTTTATATTCTGCTTATGAGAACTTTTTCTCATTAGGATTTTCATATTGCTGCAAGCTTTCTAATCCTTTTTTTTTTCTTTCAAATGACATAATCTGTTTTATAAGGGCACTAATGTCATTCATGAAGACTGAGCCCAACTCACCTAATCACCTCCCCAAAGTTCACACTTTTTAATGTTATCACATGGGGGTCAGGATTTCACCCCAAATATTTGAGAGGGGACACAAACACACAGGCCATAGACCTTACTCACCTGTTTATTAGAGATTCGCTTTACACAGAAAATTCTATGCTATCCTGTCAAAAAGGCAACTGTTTAAATTTGTTTGTCCAAGTTTCCCAAACATACCTCCCACTGAGTTTCCCCCCTTTTTCTAGCACTTGGTCTCATCTTTTCTTGGAAACATGCTCTAATGAACATGCCTTAAAAATAGATGATGTCCACAATCTATGTAGTTAAGAAGCATCCAGGAATACCCTTCCCCAAATCTCAGTCTTTTGTAGAAAATTTTTGCTGCCAAATGATGAGAGGACTAGCCTAAGGTAACTTTAGAAGAGTTTACACATAAAAAGCTCAGGATTAGCCCAAATTTAGACTGTCTGGCTCCAAGTTTTCAGGTTCCCACAGGAAAGTGGGGAGGGCTAGAAAAGGAAGAATTACATGTTATCTCCAGCTAGCTGATATCTGCTCACAAATGAATTCTTCTCCCTTTATTTCTTTTTTCTCTCCTGATTTGTTTAAATCATTCCTGATTTATCCCATTCTTTTTTTGCAATGAAGCTGCTGCAGTATCACAAATAAAAACATAATCACAGAAAAAAGAGAATCTCTAGGGTAACAGCAACTCTGATAGAATATTCCACATGAACTTGACACCTAGTGAATAACACTGCATGTCAACACTTGTTATTAATAGCAGTGTCAACTACACTTGTTCCTGATTAATGAAAGGGTTAAACACTTCCCTTAAGAGATAAATTGGCAGTTTCTTAGAATTTTCTTTCCATTTGATATTACCCCAACATCAGATAAATACCATTTTCAGGTAGTAATCTTAAATCACTTAACAAAAAGTCTTTGAGGCGTATAACACAAATAGACACAAGGCACTTCATAAAAGGCAATGGAAGGAACTATAATGAACAAAAACATACAGACAAGTCATAGGCCACTAAGAGTAGAAAATAGAAAATGGGAACAGGACCAACAACCCTGAGCTCATACAGAAAAACAAAACAGAAGATTCACTATATAAACAACTGCTATTATTCACGAGGTTTATAATTTGTTCTACATGAAACTCTGCAACTCTGATATATGACATAACTTTCAAACCTAAAGTAAAGGTTTCCTGGCCCATCTGAAGGATACTGTCTACAAATATTATTTGGCAATGTAAATAAAAAACCTATCCTTAAAAAATTCAATTTTATCATTTTACTCTCTGATAAATAATCTAAAAATTCATAGAAAAGGACTGAGTCTAAATATTTCAAAGCAATATTAGTAGTTAAAAGTGAAAAGTCATACACTACAAAGACCTGTATTCAATTCTGATCCCCCACATGAAAATGTCAGATTTTGTGAAAAAGACTTGCTTGAGCATTCAAGATCGCTTCTTGAAAGGGTTTTTGTGAGAATTAAATAAGATAATGAAGGCCAAATATTTAGCATGATGCCTATTACTAATTAAAGCATTATGAATTTTATTTGGGAGGCTGACTGACAAGATACAGGAATGATTTGGAATGAGACCTCACCTTACATTTTGGGCTGAAGCCCAGAGAAATGGAGTAACTTTCTGCACTGGTAGAATCCAAGAGTTTTAATTCTTAATCTGGAGTCACCTGACATGATTTAACACTCTCATGCCTTTGGGTTTTGGAACCACATTAGAAGTGACTTCTATCCACAGGAGCAATTTCATCAATGTCATCTCAGAGCCATTCTTAAGACAGCAAGGCTGGATCACCAATGTATAATAAGATCTTTAATGAAATCAGTCCTCCAGGATTAAAGTGTTATTTCTCAATTTTCTCACACCAGACTTAAGTTGAGAAGGGACTACCACACAACAGTAAAGGAAAAGTTGGCATAATGAGCTTGTGGGGAGGTATAGCTAGAGAAGTGACAGTATCTTACTAAGAAGACTAAAGATTTTTTTTTCTTTTTAGTTTTTGAATTTTGGCACTTGTGATACAAAAGTTAAAGCAGATTTTAGCCTACATTAGCTAATTTTCCTTTACAAGCATTTCCCCCATATTTAAAACTGTATCAGAAGGAAGCTGGCTATAGTGGCGTAAAACTGTAATCCGATTTGAAGTCTTCCCCAGGAGGATCCCAAGTTCAAGTTTAGGCTCAGTAACTTAGCAAGGCCTCATCTCAATATATAAATAAATACGAAGTGCCAAGGCTGAGGGTGTAGCTCAGTGGTAGAGTACCCCTGGGTTCAATCACCAGTACTGCAAACAAACAAAAAAAAAAAAGAAAAAAATTTTTGAGGGGAAGGGAAGAATGAAGGCCATATTGTTTAGAGTTTTAAATCAGTAAACATAAGACAAAGTACCAGATCTTTCTTCCACATGAGTTTTGAGATAAACAAATGAAAGCATATCATTTCAAGGGTAATGGTATTGGGGGACAGAGACTCCTGAAAAGTTGGCTATGTCTAACCACACCCAAGATCAGGAGGGCATTATAAAAAAATCTGCATCCCATTTCCTGAGATGGCACTGCTAATGGTCCATTTCTGCTATTAATGTGATGACATGGAAACTAATCTACTGGGTTTGTTTTTCCATCTGTCCTTGAAAATAAAAATAGAGATGCAAATAGTGAAGCAGTAATTTAGGAAGAGTTCACTGCATCATTCATCTGGAGTTCAGATTTTTAAGACATGGGACCAGGAATATAGGAACTAGTGACTAGTTTCACAACTTTACTGTCTCAACTTTTTTTCTGCCTTTGAATCTAATAAACTTCTTACAAAATACCTACTCTTACAGCATATTTTGTGGAGTCAAACCGTAAGTATAGGCTTGGAAAACTTTGATGAACTAACCTTTATCTAAGTTGTTCTGTATCAAGTATCCATGGGAATTACAAAAATGTCAATAATTAAAAGTGAGTTTCAAGGGCTGGGGTTGTAGCTCAGTGGAAGAACACTTGCCTAGCAGGTGTGAAGAACTGAGTTCGATTCTCAGCATCACATACAAATAAATGAAATAAAGGTCCATTAAAACTAAAAAATGTTTAAAAAATATTTTTTTAAATAGTGAGTTTCAAATATGGGAGTGAAAGGTGAACACAGGGATGAGGAAATAAATCAGATATGCAGGACTCAAACAAGGTATGTGCTTATTGAGCATGGGAGGATAGAACATTGAGAGAACCTCTGAAGATAAAAGACTACAATGAGTAACCTTGGTCTCAAACTAAGGGGCACATATATTGGTAACAAGTTCATAGGGAATGTTTCCCTTTCCTAGAATTGATGACAAGCCTCAAAGCTGAGACCAAATAGACATTGATTATCTTGTGTTCTACAAAGAGCTGCCAACAATTATGTCAGGGCTAATTAAGAGATAGGCATGTAAGTATTGCTGCACTTGCCACCCCAAATCTTATAATCAGAAGGCTGAGGGTAGCCAGAAGTAGCCTGTATTCCTCTCACTTTGCAGGGCAATAATGTGAGAGCTAAGAGACTTCCCAGAAATAGCATCCTGGTTGTCTTGCAAGTGCCTTCCTACTACTGTGGGCCGCCAGTAAGAGCAGACCCTAGTTATGGGGTTGACCAGTTGGCAGGAAGTAAGGGAACTATAAAAGAATGTCAAAACTGTCAAGGAGGAGCCACATTCTACACTGGGGACTATACTTTGAGGACTTCCCACAGAAACCTCTCTAAGGACACATCTGTTTGTTTTATGAGAAAGCTAAGCATGGGCTCCTGCCATATGGATCCTCTGTCTCTGCCTAAGACCCACCATGTCAATCTCAACTGTGTGTCAGAAGACCCAAATCTGGCCTGCTCATGGGACTCTTGCCTTTTATTCCTGATCCTAAGTGTCTGACTCAACTTCAGAGAGGATAAGAAAAGAGCTCGCCTTTCTCTTCAAAGCAGTTCCCTCAAATTTAGGGTCAAAACTGAACTGGGAGAGAAGATACAAGATGAGAGTTTCAGGAGATGTTAAGTATTCAGTAACTGAGCATAACTGAAAGAAACATGGAATTGACTGAGATAACAATATAGCTGATATGAAAGCGAGGAACCGGGAGATGGGGGAGCGAGAAATGAAAACCCAGAGACCAGGCAGAGAGATACACAGGAGAGCTTATTTGTCAAAGCTGACACATCTCTCCATAAATGGAGAGAGGCAAAACAGACTTGGGATTCCAAACTTTTATGGGGCAGGGTCAGGGATTAGAGCTGAATGGGTCCTAATGTGGGTAGTTAAGGGTGGGGTTGGTATGAGGGAGTGGTGAGCCTTTCTCAGAAAGCCCCTTGAACAGGAAAGCAACATTTTTCTTAAAATGGCGGCTGTCATTTAAGATGGCCCACCAAATGCTAAGCAAGGACCTTACCATAGTGAATGCCTGCTGAGTGTTCACTATGTACAAGGCTCAGTTTCAATTGGTATAAATAATCTCTTATATCTTCACCACAGTCCTTTGAAGTACAAACACTGTCATTCCCATTTGGTAGATGTCGAATGATACACAAAGGGTTAAGTATGTTTCCTGGGGTGACATGAGATGACCATCTCCTGTTAGAACCAGGTGGCTCAGGTACTCACTACTGACACCACATTCTTCAAACTCTAGCAATTAGAAACTGTAAGGGAGGCACAAAAATGCAGTTTCAAAAGACATTTGGAAAAGCAGAGCCATTTCCTATTACTCTCCCACTGAGTTCAACTGCTCAATAAACTGGTTGCATATACATATGAGAGGCATGATAAATGTTTATTGAAATGAGTTAATTCTGAAGAGACCAGGAATCTATTACACCATGTTGAGATGCTCTGATATTTCCAGATACTAGAAAACAATATCACTAGCCTTATGCTTTGTATTGTACTACTTGAAAATATAAAGAAAAATGTAAACAGGCTCATTTCCTCTTTAACTTAAAGTACAGTAATTTCCTAAAAAGAAGTCAAGTTAATTTACCTAATTTCCTATTGACAAACCAGTGTTCATTACTAATTAAAACATGACTGCTTGACTTGTGAAGAAATGGTCCAGTTTCTATGTATGAAAGTGTGTTTAAAATAGGTATTGTTGGCCAGGCGTGGTGGCACACACCCATAATCCCAGGTCTTGGGAGGCTGACACAGGAGGACCGCAAGTTTGAGGTCAGCCTGGGCAACTTAGTGAGACCCTGTCTCAAAATTCTAAAAAAATGAAAGGGGCTAGGGAGGTGGCTCAGTGGTAAAGTGCCCCTGGGTTCAGTTCCCAGTACAAAAAAAAAGGTATTACTTCTATTTATTTCCATGCTATTTCCAATACTTGAAATTAGGTACAATGACTTCATTTCCAGGACTCTGATGTAGAAGGGAGGCATCCCAAAAGGCCTCTGAATACTAATTCACAGAATTCTGTCCAACCCCCAGTGGCTCAGGAACAGAATCACAGAAAGGCAGAGTCTCTCAGAAGTCATGTCAGTGGTCACTGCAGGTAATCTCTCTATTGAATTTAGCTAGGATGAGTGAAGTTTTAATTGCTTGGTCTTTCCTTTAATCACCATTTCTGAGCCTCAATTTGTGGCTTGTATTCAGTCTCTTATTGTTGATGCTTGTCCNGTCTTTCTTCTACTTCAGCTAATCATTTTATTTTTATTTACATATTTATAAGGAACTTCAGGCATACAGCATTTTCAGAGCAATAAAGAGAACCAAAATCAAAACATGGTCTTTGCCCCAAGAGCTTACAATCTATTTTCATATTTTCGGTATTTTTCAGAACTGCCCTAAATGAGTCCTTTAGGAGAAAGCTTGAATACACAATAGTAATTGCAATATCTGCAGAACCCAGACAACTCAGAAATAAATTTATTTTATCCCAGACACAGCTATCAGGGTTGTGAATATGTAAATAGGTTCCGGCCTTTCACACCTGAATGAATGGATTATAGCCTGCAGAAAACCGGTTGGTTTGAGAGATTTAATTAAGACAGGAATGCAAGAGTTTTCTTGGGACAAACTGGATTATAGCATTTCATAGATAATATGCAAGAACTTATGAACATGCCATGTCACCCAAGTTAACATTAGTTGCTTGGATTTTGTTGCTATGTCTCCATGACTTTTTGAATATAGCATTAAGCAAAAATTGTAACAGTGCTGAAATTCTTTGCAGATAGGAATGGTTAGCAGATGAATCAGGAATCTTTAAACAAACAAGCAATCAGAGGCAAGGGGTTACATACCCAGTTTTATTACCAGAAAATTTCACTGAAGCTTCTCAGAACTAAAAATATCTTCAAAGATGATTGCCTAAAAACATATGAATTAAAACTAAGATAAATAAGAACTGAAAGCTCCCTGAAGGTAGGGAATATTTTCTGTTTCAGTGTAAACTATGTTTTGGTCACTGTTTGATGTCTCTTCCTCTGGCCTCCCATGTGGTTTTGTAATTGCGACCCCGTGGATAACTGGCACCACTTGCCAGCCTTATGTGCTCCAGACCCCCTTGTAATTCCTAGCATGAAACTCGGGCTGCCCTGGGGTACTGCAATTACATCTCTGTCTTTACCACAAGACTATGAATTCTTTGATGGTGTCTTTGATCCCTGGGTCCCCAAGGCATTGCACAGAGCCTGACACAAAATAGGTTTTTCTATAAATGTGGGTTGATTGAATAAATGAATTAAGGGATAGATAGATAGATGGAATTAATTGAACTGAACTAATCATAAATGGTAATTTTATGTTCTAAGCTTAATCACTTTTCACTCCAACTCTCTCAGGAAATCTATTCATGTTCCTCATTTCTTTTCTCCCTAAATACACAGGCATCAATTGAATGATTCTAAAGGGTGCTGCACTGATTAGAAATCCTATTTTTGCTCCCCCAAATAGAAGTTTTTTAAAGTGTTTCTGTGTCTGTGTCGCCAAATATTTTATTGAACACTGTGCACCACTGCCTCGCTACTCAAGATTAAAAATAAATAGACGGGCAACTTCAGTATTTGATTTTGTAGTGATTTTGCAGATAGCCTTAGTGTCTTTCATAGGAACATGACTTTCATCAAAAGAGAATCATTTTTCAAATCACTCTGAAACATCTTAAAGTATTTCAGATGCGAAAGAGGACTCATTTCATTCCATTTTGCATTCAGAGAATGTTAATTTTGTTTGTATTAACAGTAAGTTTATTAATAGCATTTTTCAATGGCCCATATAAGTTATTGTGCCAGGTGTGAGATTAAAGAGCAAAAGAACAAAGAGGGAGGTTCTAACCTCATAGAACAAATTCAGTGGTCCTGAATGGCTCCAAGTGGTCCTTATGGTCCCCAGTCAGGAGCAGGAGAGCATCATTCCTTCTGTTCCCTGTGCCTCCTTACTGACTGCCTCTGACTCATCTTTCCTGAGCTCTGCACTCTACATGAGACACCACTTCCAGCCTACTGCCTTCTGCGCCACACCAAGTCTTGCATAAAAGGGAAAATTAAGCTCTCATTCAATAACGAACTATTGAGTAACTGTTGAGATAAGATGCAGCATGCTAGAGGCATAGGCAGTTTTTCATCAGTCTTTTAATGTCTTCCTGTCAAGTTACAGGATGGGAAGGCAGGAGTGGGGAGATCAGGAAATAGGAGCTTGTCATGAAGAACACAGCTGAAGTCAGAAACCAGAATCAACTATTAAAAACAATTAAATCACAATGTTTTGTTACAAAGAAAATCATTCATGCTTTGCCTTTCCTGAAAAGAATAATCACAATAGAATCGCAAATTTATGCTAAGACAGAGATAGATGGTAAAAGAAAGACATGCTTTCCATTTTTTCCCCTCAGGGCATACATATGAATTTCCTTGTCCAAAGCGAGTGGCATTCAGAAAGTAGCAACTCAGTTTTAAGGGCACAATTGATTTACAAATGGAGGCCATTATGGAAATACAAAGGCATTTGTTGGCTAATCTTCTGGATAACTGAATCATAGTTAAATCTATCTTTATCTATGTCTTATACATATAATATATACACCTCCCCTTTACTCACCAACTATAATTTTCTTCTCTGCTGTCTTCTTGGTCATTAAGAAATTAAAACTTACAGATGTGATCTTGGTTCTGCAAAGGCAAGTCACCAAAAGTCTTGAAGGCATGAAGCAGACCTGTGCTAAAGTGTCAGGCTTTAACACAAGACCCAGTTGCCATAATAGGGAGACCCACTTTGCTTTAAACCATAGATTTTCATAGATTTATTCTCACTAAAATGTGTTCCACAACACCTCTGAGCCCTTTTGTGGGAAAAGCAACTCAAATGAAAATAGTTACCAACTTTATTTAACTAAATTTCTAAAACTTAAAAAAAATGAGATTTGGGGGGTCTGCTCTGACTTTAAACACAGTGTATAAGAAGTGAGGGGTGGGGAAGCTTCATTTGAAACTTCCAAACTACAAGATGAGAGGCTCGCAAATTCAGTGATGACACTGCAACTTTCCCCAGAAGGTTCTGGTTGGAATCCTGCCCAACACATCAGCTGTTGGAATTGCTACCAAGGCAGGAAGACATCTATGGAAAATAATCATCTCATACATTACTAAATGACTGGCACAATCAGCAATCTGAATGACAAGGAGAGTCAACATGGGGCCTTAGAAGAAATTAATCTTTCAAAAATTATTTCCTTTTAAATATTCCATGATGGTAGGACAGTATCAGGATGCTGCACATATCAAGTGATAATTTAAATCTAATATTTCTATTTATAGGTGTGAGTTCGACCACCTAAGTAAAACACTTATTTCTCATGTCACAAAACACACACACACACACACACACACACACACACACACACACTGGTTTCTTTGGGTCAATTAAACAAAAAAGATACTTCACACACACACCTATCTTAAATGAGGAAAGTCACCAAGACAATACGTTTAAATAAATAAATAACATTAAAAAACCCCTGAGAAGTTCTGGGTTAGAGAAGATACTTCCAGATATGGTAATCAAATACAATTTTAATAATGTGATAAAATCTGTGTTGGGCTTTCAACAGATCAGAACTGCACCATTTGCGAATATAGGGAATGGAGAATAAAGGAGTTATTCTAGGAGAAGTTTATGAAATAGGACAAAAATGATAGATATCTTCATTCCTCATTCTCCTATTTCTTCACTGACTTTATCCCTCTTCAGATTCTGTCTCTTCTCCCAAGTTCTAAGGAGGACTGCCCACTGGAAGATGCTAAGCTAACTTAATAGAAAGGAGAGAAGAGAAATGACAGGTAAATTCCAGAAACACTAGTAGTAGAGAAGCACTCTTTTCCAGAGGCCTTGAACTGGGAGTAAGACAGTGTGAAGCTGTGGGTGGAAGGCTATGGTCTCACCACAAGTCCTGAGATAGGTGCCATTTTATACAACAGCAATCAAAGTTGAGGTCAAGCAGCTGGTGAGCACCAGGACCCAAGAACAGGTTGATCTGATCCAGCCCCAGGGTCCTTCCTACACCAAATCCCCCTCATGTGTGTGGGAAGGGCCTAGGTGATGAGTCTTGTAGCTGGAGCATGAAGTGAGAGGGGAGCTAGAGTGTGACTGAGAAGGGGTCGGCAGTAGAGGGCTACAACATCTTAGTAGGAGCACAGGAAGGAAGTATCCAGGGATAAGTGAAGTAACTGAGCTTCCTTCAGCATCCTTGGAAAGGAAGAAAGAGATTAAGATGCTCAGAATTTAGCAACAGGAAATGGTATCCAAAAATGGTGTACATGTAAGTCATACAATGCAGGAATCAAAGGGAGATTCCTGGGACTTTATTGGCTTGTAAGTCTTTTGGATTCACATGGAAAAGCTGGGCGTAAATGTACTATGGTATGTCATCCTAGGCTCCAGCGTTGCTGGTTCTCAGATGCAGACTCTACTGCCTGGAGAGGTCCCAGGGCCATCAATTTGGGGCCTGCTTGTCCAGTTAAAAACAGGAGAATAGCACCTGCCCAGTGTAGGAGCAGCAAATGTAACAGACACATTAGTGCCAGAATGAAGCTTTCTCTTTTATGCAATCAGGAGAATCAGGGAAGGAGGCGGAGGCGGAAGAAGGCACCGAAAAAGAGAAAGCTCAAAATAACTATCACTATGAGTATCTGAAACACTTTGTAAAAGATATGAATAAAAGCCATAAATATACCTAAGATATTTCCCCCTAGTATTTTTAGGGAATTTTAAAACTATCTCTTAGGAATCTGAAATGGCCTTTGCCATAAAACTGCCTCATTTCCATATCAACAATTATTGTCTCTCTAATAAGAGAGGAAAATATTCTAGCATGTTCTGGTCATGTTTATTTCTTTTTTCTTTACCTGTCATCTTCAAGCTTATCTCTGGCGATTAAATGATTTAACTCTGCTTATGGCAAAGGCTTGATGTGCCTTTTATTTAAACTGAGAATTCAGTGCTTAAAAAGAGACCTAAGCAAAACATTTTACAGACTATTCCTGAGAGAGCTCAGAATTAAATTGTTAAATGTTCTACTATAATGAAATTTTGTGTAATCAGCAGGGAAGTAGCTGTTGGCCATTTATCAGTTTTTCTAGCTGCATTTTTTATGCATGGGAAGCATAATTAGAAGCCTCCACAGGTGGAAAGCCTTATATAATAATTGCACATTTTATCAGAATGGTGCTCTTTAACTTGGAAATTTTAGAGCATTTTACAGTGATGGTCTATTAACTATAATAGCTATCACGTTTTCATATATTTTAATCTAAACTGGATGTAGAAGAGAGAAGGCACTTACAGAATTAACTTGACTTACCTAGATGTTATACTCACGATCTCAATTGCTTCTAAATATGTGTAAATAGAGCAACAATTAGATTTTACGTACTACAGAATATTCCAGGGATAGAAACATGTTCACTGTATAAAGTATCAGGAATAATTAAAGCTTCTTTGTGTCTTCAAAGTGCTTTTATGATCTACAAAGATGTTTATGTATGGTCCACTTTTGGTCCTTACAGCAGTCCCCTCCCCATTTTAGAGATGAGGCTCGTTGCACTCAGAGGACCAGTAAGTACTTTGCCTGAGATTTCCTATTTGGGGACTGTCACTTAACCTTCTGAGTCCCGGGGCAGTTCCCATGGGGCTTCCCATGGAATTTCTGAGGATGGAAAAGTTCTTGGTTTTGAGTCACAGTTTTCCTCATCTTTAAATGAGGCTGAAACTAATTCACTTTAAGCTAAACTCTAAAAAATCATCTGAATTCCACTCTAATCAGGAGAAAAAGAGCCAGAGTTGGAACTTAAGCAATATTGGTGCTTTGTGAGACAAAAGAATTAGGACTTTTATGGAAAGTCTTATCATTTTTCTAGAAGACTGACATCCTGAAGAGGGATTGAACCTTTGCTCTTCTCACATCTTCCCTTCTCCTACCTCCTTCATGCTTCTTGTTAGTTTTTTTTATTCAAAAGGCAGAGAAAGAAATCTGACTCTTCCCATGGTGTTTGGGAGCATCATATTTATGTTAGAGTAGTGTTATTTAAACTTGATCATGCGGGGCTGGGGATGTGGCTCAAGCGGTAGCGCGCTCTCCTGGCATGCGTGCGGCCCGGGTTCGATCCTCAGCACCACACGCAAACAAAGATGTTGTGTCCGCCGAAAACTAAAAAATAAATATTAAAATTCTCTCTTTAAAAAAAATAAACTTGATCATAACCTATTGTGGCTTATGAAAATAATTTAGTGGCCTGTACTAAGCATTTCAAAAAAAAAAATGAAATAGAATAAAACATGATAAAATGTAACAAAATATAAAAATTAATCCTGACTTTTTTTTAAAAAGTCAATAAATTTGGAAGAAATAAGTAAAACGTTGGGCAGAAGGTCTTTTAATATTATGTGGGCATTATTGGCCCAACCAAGAATTATTTAGGGAAATGAACTTAGTTTGAATTCTTGCTAACAAAGAGTCACAGATCTAGTGAAGTTTCATATTAAATTGTACATTTTTATCTAGCAGAACTGCAAATCATTATGAAGAGCAAATTTATTATAGTAATTGGCTCATGAGACTATAGAGCCTGAGTAGTCCCATGATTGCTATGTACAACATGGAGAACCACAGGAGCCACAGGTGTAATTCAGCCTAAATTCATAGCCTGAGATTAGGGGCAGTCAGGGTAGGAGAAGGGCTATACTGGTGTAAGCCCTGGAGTCTGAAGGTTTCAGAACGGAGAGCTCTGTCACTCAGGAGAAGATGGATATCCAGCTCTAGAAGAGAGAGAAATTGGGGGGGGGACCCATTTAAGGGGGGACCCATGCTTCCTACTCGTTTTTCTCCTAGCAGCATTCTCTAAAGACTGGGGGAATGATGTCTGCCTACCTTGGCAGATCCACTCAAGAATGGATCTTCTTGAATCTACTGAGTTGTCTACTGATTCAAATGCTAATTTATTCCAGAAAGAGTCTCACACACACCAGGCATACTTTTCTACTTACTGAGGCACCCCTGACCCAGTCAAATCAAATCATACAATTAACCATAATATTTAAGAATCATATATTTAACTTTTTTTAAAAAGTATATTTTGATAATCCTATGTAATAAGGACAAGTATTATTTTATACAACTTTGGTTCAGAGTATGAATATAACGTCACACTGTAAACTGCATTCATTATTACGGATCTTGTACAAAAGAGTTTGAGAATCACAGAGAATTTATCCAATGACCTCTTGAAATAGCCTCTGCTTCTCCATCTCAAATGATCTTGCTTTATGCTTCTATTTTTAAGCTTAAGCTACAACCAAACAATATTTTCTTTGATGTCTCTTTAAAAATTACCTTCAAGAAGTCCAAATCCTAGGAGTAATTTTTAAACTAGCCAAAGTGTCAGAGGACTGATAGCAAATCTCTTCCTGGGGTGGAGAGTCCCCTGGGGTGTGAATTGGTAGTTAGGCCTGCAGCAGCAGCCTGTCAGTTGCTGAAAGGAAGCTCTGCTTCGTGGCCAGCTGATTTGCAGGGAAAGACTTGGAAAATGTCAGAAAAAGGGTAAAAGCACAGATATTACAAACCCAAAATAAATACAGGGGTGGCATGAGGCATTTATTGACTTAGCACAAAATATCATGTGGCATTTCACAATAACAGCAAGATAACTACATGGGAATCCAATTCATAAATAACTGGAATCCCAGTAATAAGGACAGCAAAATCAGGGTACAGCCGGGTTACATTAAAGCCACAGCAAGAGGCCTGGCTCAGAATTTTCTCATTCAGACATGGTTTCCATCTGCCTGTTGGCATCATTTTAACTCTGGCTTCTACATAAGGCCTTCGTTGTGGCTTCTCCACTGGGAACACAGTTTCGCTTCTTTGATTCTCTACCAAAACAAGAGGGAATCCAAAAGGTTCGTGAAATTTTGATTGGCAAAAACATGAAACTGTGTGGCTTTTTAAACTATAATTTCATTTTGAGAATCTGCAATAGTAGTAGTTGCATTGTTCTCTGGAAGGAGGGAACAAAAAAGAAAAGCTAACAGAGAGGGCTGGAGCTGTGGCTCAGTGGTAGAGTGCTTGCCTAGCATGTATGAGTCACTGGGTTTGATTCTCAGCACCACATAAAAAAATAAATAAAATAAAGACAGTGTGTCCATCTAGAATAATGGAAAGAATTATGACTGGTGATATAGTGGATGCTTTAGAATGCTCTGGGGAAGTGATAAAACAGTGTTGTTTTTGTATTTAGATGACATTTCAATTGAAATATTTTGTTGCTGTTCAAGAAAATGTCTTGATTCACATTTTTCAAGTAGTAGCATAGAATGTCTTACCCATAACAGGGCAGATTCCAAACATGAAAACTTGGCAATGGGTTAACTGGTCAGATACTCTCACTCCAGATGTGGTTGAATGTCACTAACAAGTTGTATGGTCTTTCATTGGTCAAATCACCCTCCTCAGTCCAACTTCCTCAATTCAGGAAAACTGTATTAAATTCCATAAAGAAGCAAATAATAATGAAAAGTAGTGAGATAATAGAGTAATGTGTTCTAAAGATTACAATATGCTGGGCTGGGGATGTGGCTCAAGCGGTAGTGTGCTCCCCTGGCATGCGTGGGGCGCTGGGTTTGATTCTCAGCACCACATAAAAGTAAAATAAAGATGTTGTGTCCACCGAAAACTAAAAAATAAATATTAAAAAAATTCTCTCTCTCTCTCTCTAAAAAAAGTTACAATGTGCTAAAAAAAAGAAACATTTTAATGCATTATATTTTAAAAATTGCTACTTCTCAGTATTCAATGTTTTAATTTATGACATAAAATTAACTTCCAATATTATAAAGGATATCCATGGAAATGTTATTAATATGACAACATTATATAAAAGTTCAGCCATGCCTGGCATTGTGATGCATGCCTGTGATCCCAGAGGCTCTGGAGGCTGAGATAGGAGAATCACGAGTTCAAGGCCAGCCTCAGCAACGGCAAGGTGCTAAGCAACTCAGTGAGACCCTGTCTCTAAATAAAATACAAAATAGGGCTGGGGATGTGGCTCAGTGGCCAAGTGCCTCTGAGTTCAATCCCCGGTACCAGTCTCCCCAAAAAAAGTTCAGCTAAATTCTTGATTTCTCAAAATCCATTAAAAATTGCACTATTATTAAGGAATGAAAAAGACTTAAAGGACGGTTTAATAAAATGCAAATCAAGCCAAAAAAAAAAAAAAACTGTGTAGGATTTCCGTAAACTCAAACATTCTATCTAATGGAGGAAACTTATAAACCTGGTGGCAAAATGGAATCTCTCTTGAAAACCAGGAGTTTTTGCAGTTTTCACAGGTCAGAAAACATGAGATTGTGTGAAATGGCTGAAGAACATTTGAGTGCACAGAATTAAAATAATCTCTCATTATATAAAAATGAAAATTACACATTATATCCAATTTATTACCTAATGGCTTGGGGAAGAGACATGGACAGTTAGCCCTCTGAAAAGCCACTCCTTAACTATGGAAACAACCAATATAATGGAATTAATGCTCTCAGGTGGCAAGCAATGGCTTGGAACTTTATAACCTACAGAAACAACCAATTTTCTCCTTCTCTGAAGACAAAGATTCCATTAGGTCAGCAAAGCATGACTTCTACAGATGCCCTACAACTCTGCTCTAATCAGATGGTATCTGCCACATATTGATGTATGGATTGTGGAATGCTTCCATATAGAAATAGGTGCCTGGAAAATATGGAATTTTACATGTTGTGGTGTGAACTGATAAATACAATCAATAAGAGTGTAATTTATAGGTTATAAATTAGTAAAAATATATATATTATAGATATAAGATTTTGATAAGTGAGATAAGACAAAGATAAAGCAAGAACTGTCATAGGCCTAAGACTCCATTTTGCTGCTTTCTATTAAAAAAAAGTTACAAGAGCTGTTTCTAAGAAACTGAAATGAAAGCTGTTTTCTTATGATATATTGTTTTCTATACTTTGTATCCCACAAAATGTACTCAACCCAGGATATGGTGGTCTTGGTGACCCAAGACTTTGAAGTAGATTCTCGCCCCTGCTAACCACCTGCTCAAACTCAGCATATGGTTGCTAACACCTGCTCATACCCAATATGCAATTGTCTAAGTTGCTGTGCTAATTGTTGTCCTACCTTCTATGATTGGCTTGCTTACATGATACTGAGGAAAGTCCCTGAGCTTGGCTTTTGTCCTTAAATTCCCAAGACACAGGCCAGGAAATTGCTGTTCTCCCACAGAGCTTCAGTCTCTATGGGTGGATGATAGTCACTGACCAGGTAAATAAAGCTCTCTTTGATTTGAATTCAGACATACAGTGTTTTCTGAAGCAGCTCCCCATAACAGGAAGAGTGACTTAGATTCTGGTTCTCAGGTTTGCCATGGATTAATAGTTTCCAAGGAGTGAATAACCTCACTCTATCAAGTTTTAAAATGAGCAACACTGACCTATAATGATTAAAAATAGATAAAAAACATATACATTAATACACTTGCAGATGGTGGTTTGATCTAAATGGGGTTAAAGTGCCAAGAAGAAAAAATCATTTATATTAAAAAAAAACTCTAAGAAATTAATGTTGTAAACATGCCTATGAACAAAGTGGTGCTTCAAAGAACAATTCTGGCAACATTGGCTACAACACTTTGAAAAAAAATAATTGATATACTATTAACAAGCAGGCTTTATTTGTTTTTTAAAGCAGAACAGACAATTTTCTTTCAGAATAAAAGAGCATTTTTCTTTCATTTTTTTCTCTTTATACAGATAAGAACCAAACCATATTTCTTTAAAGGTATCTCATGATAATTAATAATGTTTATGTAATTCCTTATGCATGACTGCGGAGAAGCCTTACAACAAAGAACTCTATGAAGTGCATACTACATATGCATTTATCTATTTTACATCTAGAATAATAAGAATGCTTTATCTACTTTATATATGTCAAAAGTAAAAATTCCAAAAGGTGGACCTGGCTTCCCTAAGATCATTTAGCTTATAACTACTGGAACCAACAATCCAGCTCAAATCTCATTCAACACTGAATAAGCTTTCATTTAGAAAAGACTTTTGTACATATCAATCTGAATTGCTAAAGGCGCACTATATTTGATGCAACTGATATTTCAGGGACACAGTGATATCTAAACTTACTTATTTTCAGACATTTTTATGCTACTTCAAAGGCAGAATATGCCTGTTTCCATGGCAGAAATATTTGAAAATACCACACCAAGTTTGATTATTAACCCCAGTGAGACAAAGAGTTCCTACAATTATATAAGAATGTGTCAGTGGTCAGATGTGCCCAAAAGGAAACCTTAATTTAATGACAATCAGCTTCTTCCAATTTATTTGTCTCTGAAGATAGAAGAAAGGTCTTTCTTGTTTCATTGTTCCCCTTCGACAATAACCAGAAAGGATATCAATTATTTTTGCCAGACAGGCTGTCACTGCCCCTGGTAAGTAAATACGATTTTAGAAGGTTTCATCTGAAAGGAGGTAAAATATATGTCACTTTCCTAATCAGCTGTCAGGCATCTTTTATTCTAACATGTTTTCAGAGAGGAGGATAGAATTGCCATTTCAGAAAGGTGATGGAAACTTTGAGTGTTCTCTGAGAAAATTATCTAAGCAAGGATGGTCTTCAAACATGTGGCAATTGTCACAAAATATTCTCCCTCCCCCAAAGAAGAATGAAAGGAAACAAAGTTACTTAAAGGAAGTGTCTAATTTTACTCTAAGATGTGAAACAGGCAGTAAGTGGTAAGTTGTTAAGCACCTGTGATTTGGTGAATAAATAAGTGAGCACCAAGAGGTCTTAATAAAAGGCTATTGTGCAGTTAACAACTGTGTGGGTAACACATGGTAGCCTATGGTTTGGATCTGAGCAGTTTTAGTCAGCAAAGACAGTCTTGAGTCAGACCCTTGAAGGTCTTTCAAGCCCTGCTAGAGTAAAGAAAAATCAGATAAAAATCACAAAGTTCTAAATATTTTACTCTATTATTTTTATGTTTAAGAATGAAATAAATGAATGGATGTTCCTAAAAGGATAAAAAAAAATGTGACATATGTGTATCTCTCTCTCTCTCTCTCTCTCTCTCTCTCTCTCTCACACACACACACACACACACACACACACACACACACTGGAGTTTTTTTCATTCATAAAAGAAAATGAAATTATGCCATTTGTAGGAAAATGGATAGAACTTAAGAACTTAACATTGTTAAGTGAAATAAATCAAACTCAGAAAGTCAAGGAGAGTATATTTTCTCTCATCTATGGAAGCTAGAAAGGAAAATGGCAAAGAAAGGTGGGGGGGAGGAATCTCATGAATATTGAAGGGAGATCAGTAGAGGAAAGGGACCAGGGGAAGGGAGGTGGAAGGGGAGAGGGAAAATACTGGGGAATAATTTTGGCCAAACTATATTGTTATATTGTGTGCATGTATGAATATGTGACAATAAGTCCCATCTTACATATAACATATTAATTAAAAATATAGAAAAAAAGGATACTATACTGAGACCCAGAGATCACCCCCAAAAGCAGAATAAACACAGAAACTCATTGAATTATTTCTTTCGCTCAGTCTTATTAAGGGAATACAAAATGAGAGTTGACAAATATTGTTACTAAACAGTGTTTGGGGCTCCCACTGCGTTTGGTGTTTCATCATGTATTTAACAGAAAACCCTCCCCGAGTTTTGGTCAGTTCTTGTCAACACAAAAAATAAGAAGCAAATGCAAAAAGGAAAAGAAGAAGAAGGGTTAATGTGAAATTTATAAGCAGTTTTATCATAATCTGATTTCCATTCATACTTTGCTTGTCTATTAAATGAAACTCAAAGTTTATGATGATCTTGGTTTCTTCCCATTTTCATGTAACTTAAACTATTTTAATAGCAGACTAATTTCTTATACTAAATGATTATACTTATGAAACTGCAGAATATTTGTTCTTTCTCTGATCCGAATCCTTGCATGGCAGTAAGAAGCTGATAAGTGGCTAGAATCCAAACCTCTCAGGAAAGTGGGCTGCAGACAAATGTAATCATTTTACTTTGACATATTTATTTCTAAAACGAGAATTAATTTTTTTCTTTGCTATGGCAGGTTGGTTTTCTTGGATTTACCCAGTTTAATCATTGATTCTGTTCTATTCTTGACAGTCACAGCTGTCAAAAATACTCTTAAAATTGTCAATCTTGGGTCAAGATGAAAATCTGAAGATTAGTAAAAAAAAATTAAACTATGTTTTTAAGTGGAGAGAAGAAATTATGAATATTATGGGATCATGTTGTCAATATATTTAAAGGACATTACATTCTTAGTAGAATCCAACAAGAAAAAGAGAATACAACCTCATAACTAGGCTGAATTTTTTTTCAGGAAAAAAAAATCTCTTCCCATGCTTCAAAGAGCTAATAATACACATATACACCTATCCACATCAACATACTAATCCATTAACTTCATAACAGGCATTAAAATAAAGATTAGAGTAAAATACTTTGATAAATAAAGCTTGCAATAATATTATTGAAAATTCCTTTTTAAAAAATGCTTCCTCTTAATTGACATTTTACCCAGTTTGGCTTATCAACTAATTGTATGAAATCAAATGAGGATTAAAAGGAGTGGGACTGACAATTCTATTGCAGATTAAGAATTTATATTGCTGTTTTCAGGAAGCTGATGACAATAGCTAATTGTCCAGCTTGGCATACTCATCCCCACTATGGCTCACAAATGGGCCATAAATAGCCAGTGGGATTATGATTTCATGTTGCCAATTATGTTAGGATGCTGACCGTTCAGGAGACTTCCGATTGCAGGATTCTTCCGTGAAGGCAACAATGCCTTCTAATCTAGCCTACTAGCTGAACACAAATAACAGTAAGTACTAAGTAATACCACAATACATTCTGCCACTAACCGTGCACATTCAAGTGATGAAACACCTTCTTATTTTATTCAGCACATTCAGTGGGAAGGCTGGTTTTGAGTTTCATTAGCATTTTCAAAGCTTACACCAAGTTGCACTAATGGCAAATTGATGATTGTGTGTGATGGAGACTGCCTATAATTATATTTTAATCAGTAAATAACATTTAGCAGCATTTTCTAACCCCATAAAAGATCTTCCGTTGGGTGAGGAAATCTTCACAGACAAGCTCACTGAAAGAGCACTTAGCAACAGCAAATCAAATGCAGCCCTTCAATGAAGTTGTTAGATACACAACATCAGCAACCGCTGCCACACCGAGGGCTTGTTAAAAATCGATTCATTCTGGTGATCAAAGCTGAAAAATCGTTCCACAGCCTGCTTCATATCAATAGACAATTTTGTGCAGTACATCACACACACAAAAATAAGGTCTAGCGGCAGTACAGAGTGTCAGAAATCTGGCTTCCAAAACAATATTTAAAATGGATTTCTGTCAGATGATAAAGAATGGGCTGAAATAGAACTCAGTGTCAAATAGAAAGGTTGGGCCTTTTAACAAAATAAAAGCAATTGAAGAAGCTTCTTTTCTAGTTTCAATATGTAAAAATAAAACAAAAAAATGGAAAAAGAAAAGGAAAGAAAAGAAAAAGGAGGGAGGATGTGACACGGACTTTGATAAGTCTTTAAAACTGTCTTATCAAGGAATACTTTGCTTCTGCTGTCACATGTTTGTGTGTGTGTGACTACATGTGAACAAGTGGGGAGGTGCTCGAACTTATACATTTGATATCAATAATTATTTCATGGCTGACATGTATCTTTTTAAAAATAAGAAATAAAGTTCTTTGTTTAAACTACATAGCCATAACCATAAAATAAACAAATTCTTTTCTACAAGCCGGTAAAGAGAAATATATCAGGTATCCAGACCTGTCATGTTAATTCTATAAGGTAAAAATAGGTATCATGCACATTTATGTGAAAAAGACTCCCTAGTTATTATTGTAAAAGCTCCAACTAAAATTAAACCACACATACTATTTTCAATAAGAATTGAGCAATCAGTCATAATTACAGCCGAAATAAATGAATTGGAAAATAGCTGATTTAAAGAGGTCATACATAGTCTGAGTTTTAATTTGAAATTAATAATAGCATGACTTGTGCCTGGTAACAATTCCTTGTTGAAAATGAATTAAAAAAGCAGTGCCTGTCTGGAAGTAAATGTTTCCTATCTCACAGTTCCTTCCTCCTGATCATTAGAAAAGATCTGAAGGGATGGGCAACAAGATTATGGTCCTTCATGGCCCTTTCCAATTACAGGATAAGAGAAACTGTAGAGGTAGATAATGGTATGGTATGCGGTAGAGAGATCTTGAGGTTGCTAACACTGGTATGCTGTATGCAGTTATCTCTCCCACCCAGAAGATCCTGTCTACAGATAGGTGCATGCTGAAGTCCCCATCATTTCAAAGCTTAGATATGAGTAGTTACAATCTCTCTGGGAATACTTGAGGGAAGTCTACCCTTTGGAAAACATTTTTCCCCCTCTAAACCAAGAGACATCTGAGCCCCTTGCCCTATGAGGTATTATCTGTACATTAAAGTGCATACCTTATTGAATATATATCAGACCTCGAGCTGGTATATTCAATATCAAACACCGCTTCATTACCTATTATTTATTTATTGTATTTCTCCAAATAGGAATGAATTCTAGCCATAATTAACTCTTCCTTTCAGAGCTTCACTTCTAATATTCCTTATGACTATATATCCAAAACATGATTTGGAATTATATGCCATGGATTAATCTTAGATTGGATGTAATCATATGACCTTCTAATAATAATTTTTCAAATTTCTGATTAATTTAAAAGCTAATGAGCATCCACTCTGTAAGATATTAACCCATAATATGGGTTATATAGTTTTCCCTTTTAGTTTGAGCAGTTAATTACTTCTAAATTGTGATGTATTCTATTTGGCACTTCCTGTGTTACATTTCTATTCTGTTGGTTGTTTGATTTGCTTAGTCTGACTCTTTGCCAATGTCATGAGCAAATGGAAGACAGACCATGTATCTTACTGGTCTTAATAGTAGTAGTATCCAGGGTAGAGTTTACTCACACAAGGTGCTCAGGAAATATCTACTGGATTAATGCAGGTATTAATGCATAATATTGCCTTCTCGACCAGATGTTCACAATACAAAAGAAAAGTTGACAAATTTTTCTCTGGTGGTTCAAAATAACTCCCCCGTCTCTTGATGCTCTACCAGTTGTCTCTGGGATTCTCCAGACCGGAACTTCGTTGGGAGCATCCACTTATATTTTCTGTCTTTCACTCTAACTTATCAGTAACTTATCCCGAGTTACCCATGGCTACTTCATATTATACCCCTACATGTATTCATCTCTGTTCTGTCTAGAAATCATACTGAAATAATGATAATAAAAACTATCACAAAAAGATTATAGAGCAGGAGTTATGTCTGAATAAGAGATCTCATTACAAACCTGGAAATCCCTTTGGCGCAGATAAAAAAAATGTAAAAGCGAAATGGATGTTGAACTTAGAGTGATCATAAAAAGCTGAGTTGCCTGATTAAACAACAACAACAACAACACAACAAAGATATTTAGTACTTATAGAATCAGAGTGGATGACAGATAGAATATGAGGCTCAAAGTTGGGGGGAAATTTTGAATATTGGATATTGAAACCTTGAACATTGAGACATTGTCAATAGAACTATTGATCCCCTGCTCCACTTAACCAAAAAATAGATGTACAGGGACAGGGTAGAAAACAGTATAAGATCTTGGGGGTCATCTGATACATCTTCCCCATTTTTGTAGATGACCTTGGAAATTAGCAAGTTCATACACCATGTTATCACCTGTGTTGGGCAGGGAGTGGGGAGCTCTGACTTCCATTCTCATGCTCTCCCCAGCTCCCCTGGACCCCTGGACATCCTGTTATAGGTTCCACCAGGCCTCACGGCCTATCATTTTCCTGAAGAATGATGAAAGGAAGGATTTTGACAGTCTCCTTGCTAGAGGGACAATTCTTGTCAGATAAAAAAGAAGCTACCTCCTACTTGTGTGAAGAGCTTCTTAAATAATTGTGGTTTAAAAGACTGTTCTCAAAAGGCCCTTCTAAAACTTTAAAGAAGTAAGGGGAAATACTGCTTATTAAGTAGCAAGGTAAGTAATGTTTTTAAATGAACACATCATTTTCTAGACATTGGCATGACATATTAGAAAGTATACTAAATGGGCTACTTGGGACAATGTGGTAACTTCCCTGAGTTGTAGTTTCCTTAAATAAACTGAGAACCATGCTACTGAAAGCATTATTGAGGATTAATAGTGAAAACCCACATAAAACATTTAAAGACGTCCTTAATACATAGTGTGCTCTGAAAATTTTAGTTTCTGTTTCCAAATGAATATGTATTACTTTATAGTACTCTGGGGCTCATTATACAAGGAGCTTATTTGGTAGATTAAGTCTCACCTTATTAGATTTTTTTTTCTTAAAGAGACTATGAATTTTTATATCAGTTTTATTAGCATGAAAACTTTTTTTGCTTGGATCGAAGCAAAAAATATTAAATCTTAAATGTTCCATGTTATCTAGTGCCACTCACTCCCCTACTACAAGGAAAAATTCCTCAGGAAGTAAAGGGACTTATCTAATATGATATAGTCAATAAGGCGTGGAACTAGGACTTGAACTTAATCTTCAAAGTTCAAGTGGGAAGCTCTACATTGCCTTCATTAAGTTAACTAGGTCTCAGGCTTTTTCCTGTGAAAAGAAAAGAAAAAAAGAAGAAGAAGAAGGAAAAGAAAAGAGTCTACACCAAGCTTCTTTCTGGCATGAAAATTCTGCTTCAACAGAAGGTGGAAGGAAGAAAAAGAACAAACATTTCCAAGTACCCACCAAGTACCAGGTACTGTGTTGGATGATCTGGAGGATAATTTTACTCGTGTTGATCCTATGCTAAAATTTGTTAGGAATGTAACAATACATATTTCCTACAAGAAACTTGAGTTGTTTTTAAACCTATCTAAATCATACCATTAAAATGATAACGAGAATTACAATGTAACAACATGAAAAATGCTGATGCTACTACATCAAGAGAAAAACTGGTATATAAAATTGCATATTCTGTATAATTACAACTTTGAGTATTAGCTTTAGAGTTTGTTGGGTGCAGAATCAAGTCTTCATTCTAGGTTCTGTAGGCTAATGCCTAGTCCGAGAAGTATATGTTGAGTTAAATAGCACTAAGTTAAAGCAAAGAAAACTATAAGGCTGTACCCAGTAAAAGACTGAATTAATACACAAAAATGATAGTGACTGCTGCTGGGTTATCACAATAGGTTATGAATGAATCTTTCTTCTATTAATTTTTCACTAAATTGGAGGAATAAGTGTTCCCTTAATTTCTTACTCTGAGTTCAATCCATTGAAGGGTTGAAAAGAATAAGGTATGATGTTATCTACTCCATATTTCCTTATAGAGAATATGTCAGTTTTCCTTAACTTTCTAACTGTGGAGGAAGATGCGTGCAGAGTCTATGCTTTTCTGATATGTCCTTCTTTCCTATTCAATATTATTGTGCATCAGCCTGTACTTCTTTTTCAAGAATCACAAGTGTCAATCAGGAAGGGATACAGTCAGTTGAGGAAGATGTTGTCCCATAGAAAATGGAATGAAGCATTCATTAAAATGGTCACAGTGACAGATAATACATGTTTCAACATTTCTTCACCATTTATTTTTAGAATTTAAAAGATTCAAAAGTAAGACAGCAACCATAGAATGAATGAGAGGGACAAAAATTGTGAAAACATAGCAGAGCTCTAGCCTACCTCACTATGTCTACTTCCCCTAGGTAGAATCAGAAAATATAAAAACCTTGGATTGCATGACAAGTCTCTTTGCATTGTTAAAAAATATATATAAAATTTGGAAATAAGGCAAAAGGATGACAGCAGGGTCTTCCATACTGGAGCATTAGCAGGACAGCACAAGGTTCATTAAATTCTCTAGGGTACAGTTTTCCAACTTGAGAACTACTGAGATTAAAGTGAGATGATACTTTCTTGGGTGAGTGGAGAAAGGCAGGGAGGGCTGTTTTGTGCACTGGAGGATGATTAACAGGATGGCTGGACTCACTGGATGCAGTAGCACCTTCCAGATTGCAAGAATAAAAATGTTTCCAGAATTTGCCAAATAAACCCTGGGGGACAAAATCTCCTGTGTTCCCAGGAACACTGCTCTTGGAAAATATATAATTGTTTGTTTGTGACTTACAATTGGTTAAGTACCCAGAGTCCGTCAAATTACTTTTAAATTGTAGATTTCTATCTAGTAGGAAAAAAAAAGTACTCAAATGTTATGTTTTATTGCCATGTTGAACATTAATTGTCAGTTTCTCTAACTTAGCAAACTCATATCATTACACCTTTCCCAAACAACAAGGTAAATGTCTGCTCCTTGAAGGTTCTTTAGACCCCTTCATCATCCTAAGGGTTCTCATTAATGAGTTAGATAGACTGTGACCTATCTCCTTGATATTTGTATCAGTCATGTTTTAAAGATTTTTAAAACCATACTTTGACAACATTTTTTTTTCATCTTTTAAGCGGAAAACGCATGTCATTCTTTCCCTCTGGTCAACCAGTTCTACGGGCCACAGAGTTACTTACATACTCCTGACTGCCCTGCCATCTACATAGTTTATTCCTTTACTTCGTGAATTATAAGTATTGCATGTTTATACAGGGGAGATAATCTATCCAAATTCCACTTAATTAACATTTTAAAAGATAAGATTATTTTATTATACAATTACTTTCTCTCATTAAGAGGAGCAACCAATATTCAAATAAGCTTTGATTCAAAGAAGAAAACAAAACAACAAAAAAACTTACACAATTATTAAACAATTGGAAAAGCAACCATCATTCACTATCCCCCTCCACCAACCAACACAGATCAACAAATTCACACAGATGTGTGTATGGGCTGGTACAGAGATAAGCCAATTTCTTCCTTAAGCAGTCACAGAACAGCCACAGGGGGATCAAGGAGAGCCAGTAAGTTCAGCAATTGGATTTTGTAAATCACACAGTTTTAAAACTGGAAATTAAGGAATGGACTGTCTTTATAATAAGGTAAGACTACTATACCTAACATTTTCTGCCACTTACTTATCTTTTTTATAAAAAAGAAAACAGGCCCCTGGCCTAAGCAAAATGTCTGCCTGAGAATTAAAAGCGAAGTTTAGTTTTTATCTTTCAGGGTTTTTTTCCTAGTTTTACTTATAATAAATTATTCTGGCTTTCCATTTTCCTTGTAATAGATTTAAATTTAAAGGAAAATCCAAATATGAAAGCAGTAGTATAGGTGGTAGAAGGATATGGCAAAAATCATGAATGTATTGAGTGAAATGTTCTGTTAGATAATATATACTTAAAATAGAACTTGGTTTATAATTGGTTGACCCCAAGGTATCTTCTTTGTGAGTTTTAAGCATTCTTTAAGAATTCTTATAGGCAAATTAGTGCAAAAGACTAAAGATGGGGGTAGGTCAGGAGACCTTCATTCAAATACTGGACCTCTCACTAGCTGGTTGTGAACTTTTAATGATTAAGCTGGCTAAACTTCAAGGTTATCATCTCTAAATCTCAGAACAAGTGACTTCTATGGGTCTTTTTGACTTTAAAATACAGAGATCAGCTACCATGATCCACACTGATCTCTCTTTCTTCTATACACCTATATCCATAATAGAACTTGGCACTGATTTATTTTTAGTTATTTCATGCCTTCTAGTTTTGTCTTTCCAGCAAGACTGTATTATTGCTGAGGAGAGGAATCACCTCAAATTCTTTTTTTTTTTTTTTATAAACTAAAGAGTAGTTTTTAAAATGCGGGCCAAATAGTTGCACTAAGTGACCATGTGATCATTCCTTGATAATTGGCCAGCTTTTAGCTTTCAACAAAAATCCAAAGGATATTTTTATTAAAATTTAAGTGGCATACCTATAAATATTTTAAAACGTGGAAAGTTGTTTAAGTTCACTCTCTTTTTAGGATATTTTATTGTCTAAAGATGTTATGGCTTGGATGTTGTGAATGAGGTTTTATGAATGCAATTAGTGTCCTTATAAAAGCCACCCAGAAGAGTTGCTTGCCCCTTGCATTAGGTGGGAACACCACAGAAGGCTCTCTGTATGAACCAGGAAACTGGCAGCCACCAAACACAGAATATGCATGTGTCTTGACTATGAACTTCTCAGCTTCTAGGTCTGATGAACTAAGTCTACTCTAAAATATAAGAAGCTACCAACTCAAGCCTACCAAATTCATAAGGGAATTGATAAGGATAAATTTGGTGAATTTCTAACCTAGATAAATTGTCCAAGTGACTAAAGTACTTTAGAACTTTGCTGGATGATGTACTAGGCACTAACTACGTGCAGCGACATAAATTAATTCCTGAATCTTATTACTCAAATTTTCAGCATCCTGTGGCTAAAGGCTACAAAATTGGCATAGATTATAGTTCATATCTATGTCACTGCAAAAAAAAAATTATCTATTGTACTTCTCTAGAATGTCCTGGAAAGTTCTTTAATACAAGATAAAGGTTCAAGGAAACTGCATTTCTCCAAATCATTTACCAACAAAGGAAGTTTGGACAAAGATTTTGTTAAGTATCAGAGCCTAACAAAAATGGGGATATATCATTAGTTAATTTTACTTATTTTTACATTAAAAGACCTTAAGTGGAATAAAGAAATACCATGTATAAATAGGAAAGATTATATTAAAAATATGAAAGTCAAGTAAGAAAATAAAAAATAACTCTTCATTGGAAATGACTGTCATATTTTTCCAAGGGAGTCTACCAAAACCCATGGCCAGGAGCTATGTAATACATACTTGGCAGAACTTGCCTTTCTGGTGTGATTTTCTGTGCCAAAGATCTGGGCCTACAGATCTTTGGTAGAGAAATAAAAGGTCATTGTGAATGGCTCTTCTGGCCTAAGGGGTAACAATACATATCAATACCACCTTGCCCCATGCTTCCCCAGCAAAACTAAATTATAGTATAATAAAGAAAAAAAAAACTTAACAAAAAGTGGTTTAATAAATAAAGTACATAAATGAATTATCAGCAAAGATACAACACGTGCAATAAAGTATTTAACAATATATATTTTATTTACCTCAGTTTCTTTACTTCTCTTCATCTTACCAGATGGGTTATTTGAAATAACTCCAATCTCCTACACAGAAAAGTGGGATTCTGGCAGATCTTTAACTAGAGACTTTTTTTTTTTTTGGCCCTATAGGCAAGCATATGTGAGTAAGGCTGGGTGTGGGGAAAAAATGTGGTTAGAAAAAGAGTTGGTAGGTGCCCAAGCATAAAAGAAGGCCTCAGCAAAATCCACACTCTTGCCCTGCATCTGTGTCTGTCCACTGAGGAGTTAGCCCAGGACCATGAGCAAAATGACCACCCCAGCTGGAGAAGTTGGAGAAGTGGAAGAAACTTCAGATTTGCAAAATGTTGTCAAATCCTTAAACAGAGGCATCCAGTCATTGTGCTCCACAAAGGTTTCAAATCATCTGGAAAGGTCAAAATAATCCTTTTGGAACATGAATTTTATCTGTTTCTCTTTTGCTTCTATCTGTACTCACACAGGTTTGTCCTGATGTTTTTCTTTTCTGGAAGTCCCAAATAAACATAAATAGGATTCCTTCAAAACGCAGGTATTCTCACAGCCTCTGAAACCAAGTATGGGTCGCCTTCCCGCTTGCAACAGGTCTCACCCACGCTTGATTTCACCGGCCACGAGAGCATATCTGGCAGGTATAATGAACATCTGCAGTTAGGACCAGCTGCAGAAGGCCAAAGGATAAATAAAGCAAGTGAAGGTGCTCTGAAATCCTGAAATAAATATCATTTTAGAAAAGAGCTGGTAAAAATGGCTCAGAGGAAGACATTTCAGGTGCAATTTTCCATTCAGATTATCTGTACTGCCTCCAAGATAATTTGTAGTGACAGGCAAACATTCAACAACTCTTTTAAAATTTGTTTTGTATATATTTCTTTATGGTCTACTTTATATCATCTGGAAAATTCAACTACATAGTCTCATCCAATGTACTCTACACCAATCATTCTGAACCTAGATGTCTAACTTTTTCCATCATCAGATTGTATTTACAAAGCGTGCACTTCCATAGAGTCCTTCTAGCGTGGGTGTACATTTTTATGAGACATCAAGAGAAAAAGATATATAAATACAATCTAAGATATATTGCCAATACATAAATCCACTGAATTCCTTCACGGTACCTAAAACTTCATGTGACATATTTGGTTTTTGAAAAATGTAGTGTTTTAAAAAAAAGTAGACTGTATAATTTTAAAAAAATTTAAAGACTTGAGTTATGTTGTCTGTTCATTTGGGGTATTATAATTGTGTATCATAATCTTTCAATATGAAAACCAGAAGCTAAGTAACAGGCGAAAAGCACACTGACATCCTTCTAAATTTGCAAAATGCAATTATAGTTCAGATAAGCTTATTAAATGAAACAAAAAAAAAAAATCCCTGAGTCATAGCACAATAGAACTGAAAGATACCTTAGAAATAAGATCCTAGACCAACCCTGATTATTTAGAAATGGTATTGCAGATGTCACTGTCCTTCTCTTTTATCTGTTTGGAAATGTGACACTTGAGGTTTCTAAAATCTGTGACCCACGCAGGTCCAACTTGCCTGAGTTCCATGCCTCTATGTTCCCTCCAAAAAAGAATGACAACTGACAACATTTCATGACTGATCCTAAAGAATGGCTTAGAAACTTCCCTGCTCCATTCTTTCCCTTTTCCTATTTGGTTCCATTTCTACCTGGCTCCCTATCAACTTCATTTCATTGTCATCTGCTCTTGCACCAATATTTAAACTTGATATTTGCATTTTGGATTTCTCTAAAGTGCTCTCTAAAAAACTGCCTTATAGTACTGTCTTTGGTTTTTACTTTTCTGTTTTGCTGAGATTGGAAGACCCGTCTCATCTGGGTCTCTCCCCTCCACTATTATTACCACCAACACTCCTTCCTCCTCTCCATCAGCTCTGTCCCTCATGTGAACACTGCACCTCTCAAGTGTGCCAGCCTGGAGACAGCCCCTTAGTTAACAATTTCTAGTTTTAAAGTTACTGGATTTAACTTCTCAAGGCACTGTGCTTTCATTCCCAAGTGTCATTTTTACCAACAAAACTTCTTTGTAGAAAGTTTCATGTCAGGATAGCATTTTCTCAAAGGGCACTGAAAACAGGGATCTTCCAGAGGGCCAGCATTAATTCGTGATGTGGGATGTACTGTAATACATGATGTGGGATGTATCTGTGTAAGTGGAGACAGAGAAGATAAAAGGGATTTTCTAAGTGGACAATCAAAATAGAAAGGACATCTGAAGAAAAGAGAGAAAGGTGAGCAAAGAGAAGAGACAGGGGTTATTTAGGAACTTCCAGAAGTTCATTATCACCAGAGGACAAGGGGGAGACCCAGTGACAGATGCAGAAAAGTGATGAAAGTTTGGACTTGAAGAAACACACCGCCAAAGACCCTGAATGCACTGCGAGGGAATATGGATGCTTTCCCCGGAAGTGATGTCATACTAGAGACTAATTAGAAAGCTCATGCAATTTTCAGGTGAAAAATGACGAGGATATAAAATCAGACCGTGGTAGTAAAGATAGGAAAAGAATATTGAATCTCAGTACAACTTGAAAACTGGATATTGGGTGGAGGGAGCATTTTTCTCATGATGATATCTGAGTTTCCAGCTTGTCTGATCATGGATACTGGAATGCCATTTACTCAGGAAAAAAAAAAAAAAAAGAATGCATTAAGAGATGTAAAGAAGACAGAAAAGTAGCTCAATTTTAAACATGATGAATTTGAAATACTAGACTTGAGAATCATAAGTTTTAAGACCCAGGAAACAGAAGCAAAAGAATGGTCAGGACATTCTAAGGACAGCATATAGAGAAAGTGTAATGACAGAGGACAAAAAACCAGGGACCCCAAATGGAAGGGGAGAGAGTAAGATGGAAAAAGAAAAAAAAAGTGCATACTAAATTTTATACAGGCCATAGAGAGTCATATTATCATCCTAGAGAAATTTAAAGCTTTTAAAGTTTTTTGTATTATTTTTATCCAATCTCAGATTTTAACCATATTTGACATTAACATAGAAGGTACTTACTTTTTTGTTATTTTTAATGTAAATTTCAGCCGAGATTATTACAAGATTGGACATATTTCTACCATGCACATGCAGGTTCATAAGTGAAATAAATGCTTCATATAGCATTTATATTGATTTCCATGTAGTACAATTACCTTGAGGACCTCTAATAGTCATTTACTTTACCTTATACTAAAGCTTCTTATAAAAATTGCTTTTTCATACTAACCCAGGAAGATTCCTCCTTGAAATCAATTAGGAAAATAGATCTGTAAAGTTCATTTAAGCATACATATCACAGAAAAAGAAGGTTCTTACTTGTTCTTATTTGCTCATTGTCTTTTGTTCAGCACTCTGTTGAGAGTCAGAATTAAGCTTCAATATAATTCTTAATAAATACAACAACTGAGCATATATCTTAACTTGTGCAGGGGCTCCGTCCTCCTAGCCTCATTGCTATGGACCAAATGCTCAGTTTAGTTGCAGATCAGCCCCATCAATTCCTGCACTCTTGCACTTTGCTTTGGACCCCTAATATCATTTTCCAAGAAAGTTTCATACAACCCTTTTTAAGAGCAGGTGGCCACCATACAGAAAGACAGAGCTTTAATAAAATCTCCTCCATGCATATAAAAGACACCACAGGGAGCTGTCAGTAGGTGATAAGTAATCAGTCACATAATCTTTATTAAACACAGCACTCACCTCACCTCAAAGGACTGGGTATCCTTAAGCAGAAAGGGCCTATTGTTCCAGATTACTTTAGATTTAGCCTCAGGATCAAAGGAGTAATTTTATTTAATTTTTTTTAATCCTAAGCTTTTACATTGAGCATTTTCCTTGGGTGAAATTTTTTTTATCTTAATACTGATTTTTCTATCATAAAGGCTTGGGTTGAAGCAAATAGTCTCAACATGCAGAGATGGTTGCATTGAAACATTTTTTGGGATCCTGTAGTATAAATCAATTTTTTATAACTGTAACTCCAAAGATTTCATGTCATCTTAAATCTTTGGATGCCTGTGTGTATTTTTTTATTCCACCAGTAATTACTTTTTTAAGGAGAAAAAAAAAAGAAATATTACCTACTCTATGGTTTCACCCAGTCTGAGACATTAATCTTTCACTTCAGGTACAGTATCAGATTACTCTTCCACTCACAATCAGGTCTTGATTGTGATTGAATCAAGTTTAGGGATCACAGTGTTGGGCCATCAAGACTTTGTTTTTAGTCACTTCTGAGGGTCAACAGATGAAGAGTTCCATTATATTATTTTAGTCCATTATAAGTAGATTTGATGCAAATACTTGTTTTTTTTACTATGGAAACTATTACTGAAAAAGGACCTTTGGTATAATAAACTAAACTATAGTGGCACCAATATGCAAGCTATATTTCTATTCATCTCAGCTTACTCTAGGGCCTTGTAAATTTCCCAACTATGGTGGCTAACAGTTTCCCCCTATATACAGCCATGCAACTGGACAAATGTGAATTTAATCGGATGTGGTCTTCCATTTCCTGGAGGTAATATATTTAAAAATGATTACAATAATGTAGCATAGCCTCTTGCTCTTTTGAAAAGCCTCACTATCTTTTAAATAATATACTTTCAACTCTAGTTATAAGTGAGTGTGTTCTCTTAGGTAGAAAATATAAAAATGCATTTGATATTTGAAAATATTTTACCATTATTTTATGTCTAGCCAGCTTTCTATCAGAGTGGTATAATTACATACATTGGCTCAAAATAATGTGTTGTCACTGATGCTGTTTTGCTCTCTGCAAATGTATTTCAAAAATTAGGAGCCCCATCAAAAAATTAGGACATTTTCCCCCTGTCCAATTGAATAGAAAGGTTAATAATTTCTCCACCTTGAAACACGGACAACTTATCAGCTATGGCTGGAGGCCACTGTCTAAACTCAACCTTTTACCACTCTATCCAGGAACCCTGTTATTTCAAAACATTCCTCCAAATCTCTGATCCTTAAAGAGAGAATAGTCCTAAATTCTGGCTGCACATTAGACTCTCCTAGGAAGCTTTTTTTTAGAAACTGTGATGACATTGGGCTGGGGCAGGACTTGAACATCAACATTTTCACAAGCAGCTCAGGTGAGCTAAGTTCAACCAGGTTGAGAACCACCACCTATAGCAATTTCCTGGTTGTTCCCATCATCCATTTTCACTTCCAGTTTTACCAAGTCTTAGATCTAATCACTTTCCCTTCTCAAACACATAGAACCAGATATCAAATCAATCTGGTTTTCAATATCTTCCTATCAAATAATTTGCATAATCTCACAGTGTTTACTACATTCAGAGTACTATATTTTGGATATTCAAAAAATATTTGAAAGTGGCGAAAAAGACAATACTATTTAAGTAATTTGCTTTTCCCAACCAAATTTCCACAATTCTCTCTACCACCATGCCTACATTTCCCCACCTTCAGTCATCATTGATTTAAAAATAAATGACAAACACAGAGACCCACATTGTCTAGGTAAAGATAAAAAAAAAAATGTGGAGACCATGTACATCGGAGATGAGTAGCAGATGATTACACTAGTAGCCCTCATTTACCACACCGCCATGTATCCACATCTTTCTCAATGTAACTGGATCATTCCTCCTAGGAGAAGTGGATTCTATTTTTCCACCCTTTGAAAGTGAGTGGTTCTTGTAAGTAATTTCACCAAGAAAATACAATGGAAGTACCATTGTGTGTATTCTCAGGTTAGGCTTACCAGACCTGCAGCTGCTGTTTTTACCCTCTCAAAACGCTCCTATCATCATTTGAAGAAAGCTTGCTTCCAGCCTATTGAAAAATGAGATGCAAGACAGAAAAGAGGTGCCACAGCCAGCTGCCAGATTCTGCCCTGTGTGAGTGAGATCTTTTCGACCACCCAGCTCCAGCTGAGTTGTTACACTTCTACAGCTGCATCAATGTTGTCTACAGGCATCAGCAGCAGGACCAGGAAAAGAACCCACCAGGTAACCTCAACTTAAACTGCAGAATGATGAATGAATACATGGTTTCTGTTTTAATCTAGTAAGTATTGGGGTGGTTTATCATGCACTAAGAGATAATTGGTATAAAGGTTAATGTAATATTCAAAAGAATTGGCTGTTTTGCTTGCTTTGCTATATGTATATTATACATAACTTAGTAGTTAATTTTTGAAGTTGCAACTTCATACAGTGTTTTGCAGTTCAACCTCTCCCCAGTAAGTTCCATTAAAGTCATACATGTACATCTCATTTTCTTCCATGAATACTTTTAAAAAGAAGAGATAAGTGCCATAGCCATCTCTTAAAAATCCAGGAAATAAATTAGCCTGGAGTTTCTTCATAATTGCTATGTTATATAATTCACTTCATTTTCCTCTAGAGAACACAGTATTAAAAGGAAAATTCCTGGAGGGATTAAAACAAAATTGTTCTCTTGCTGAACCTCAGGATATTTCTAAGCTTGGCTACCTTTGATAACTTTTACAAACCATTTCACTAAATATTCCTCCTAATGAAAAACCTCCTCAGGAATTTTTCCATAAAAATAGGGACAGTTGGAATAAGTTTGCAAATAATCTAACAGACTTTTCCTTCAGCATGAATCTTGGTTATGGCTGAAGAGAAATAAAGATTTGTGATTTTATTTTTGTATTTTGGGTTCTGAAGTGACTTGGGGATAACTGGCTATATTAGTTTTGTATTGCTGCTATAACAAATTACACTTAACACAAATTTTCCCTCTCACTGTTGTGGAAGTCAGAAGTCTGAAATCTGCTTCACTAATATAAAAGTAAGGTGTGGGAGAGACCATACTTTTTCTAGAAATCCAGAAGAGAATCCTTTTGCTTTCCTTTTCCAGTTTCCTGGGTAGCATTCCTTTCATCTCTTGGCTCATGTACCCTTCCCATCTTTAAAACTACCAGCAGAATTTTCAAACCTCTCTGCTTCCATCTCCACATCATCTTGTAGGTCAGAAGCATTATCTCTGTTTGTCAATCCCTTCTCAGAACACTTGGGTCATCTGAAAAATACAGGATAATTTTCCCATCGCCAAGTCCTTAGTTTAATTGCATCTATGAAGTCCCTTTTGCCATATAAGGTAGCATAATCACGGATTAGGAGGTTAGGATATGGATGGAGGGAAATATCATTTAGCCTACCATACTGCCTTGGGTTCTTTACTAGGGTCAAGATTCCTCAAGTAATTTCTGTGTTGAATTAACTCCAATTAGGAAAAGCACCAAAAACCCGAGTTTACTATCCTACATGTACATGCTAAAATTTCTGTTTAAATCAAACCACAAGGAAACCACCCATTAAGCTCAGCTTAAGTCAAAATTTGGTTTAAAAAATAGCAAAAGTGGTCATTGAGGTAAAACTGTTCATTTTCCCAGAAATTTGTTCTATTTGAGAATATGAATATCATCATTTGTTTGCCAAGTTCAATAAAAACTTCATTGGAATGGTTGCTTCAAGGAGTTCTGGGTAAATATTGCCTTTTGTTTAAATTTGAACACAAACACAATTTAGTGGCTGCCTATTTAACTTTAACTATCATTTTTAATGTATTCTTACCTAACACAGTTTCATTTTATTAGCAGCATAAAAACAAACTTGAACCATAATTCTTCCACTGACAATGTTGCCTACTTGAAGGCATCATAAAGTTATAAGCACAGATTTATAATTCATACATTATTTAAAACAAAGAGACCCTTAATACATTTTATCTGCAAAAGAAAGTAATATATTTCAATTGACAATTATGTTAGTAGAGAGAATGATTCAAGCATGTATGCAGAAGTATTCAGACCATATAACTGAAATATAATATTTACATGTATGAAATCTCATTGACTCAGAAAATAAGTAATACACTATTTCTAATCTCTAGTAAAACAAATATTTTATAAGGTGAATCAGATAAAGAAAACAAAGCACTAAATGCAAATACCTGTGAGGTTGACAGAGAATCAGATGTGCATTAAAACATTATTATTAGACTAGATAAGACAAGCTTAAGAATATAATCTAAATACAACATTCAAAAGCAACAGTGTGCAAATTAACTGATTTTATGGGAACTCAGACTATTTATTTTTCAGGTTATAAAAATAAATGATAAATGATTTTAATGGTTTTGCGAGTTTGGGAAAGTAATGTCCAAAGCTAAAACACTGTTAACCAAAGGTCAGAATTGATAAATAAATCAATAGCAATTTACTATACAGTACAGTTTGTATTTAAAAGGCAAATATTGTGCAGTTTTTACTAACAGACTTTTCCTTCAGCATGAATCTTGGTTATGGCTGAAGAGAAATACAGATTTGTGACTTTAGGAGAAAAGAAACCCTCATAATTTTTATTCCATTCCCTCCCTAAACCTCACTAAAATGAAAATAAGAAATCAGATATAAACAGCAGTGTACACAGAACAGGAAGGAGATGGGACATCAGGGGACAGGCAACAGTAGCTGGGTTTTGGGAAGAGGAATGCAGATGGAAGAGGTGGTCAGTGAGCTGAACAGGAAGTCACTGCCTGAATAGAGGAAGTGGACTTGCCAGGAGGATGAAGCCTGGTTAACGGGCACAATCCTTTTTAGGTTAGCGGTCAGTCACTAGGGACCTCTGAAGTCCAGGGAACACAGAGTGACTGGGAGCAGAAGAATTGTTTCCAAGTCTCTGTAAGGAAATCCAGACTCTCAGATCCCATGGGCAGACATATACCTGCTTTTTCCTCATGTGAAGTTTATGTTGAGATTCAGGGGTACCAGATGAGGGTGAGGGTGAAGTAATACACTGAAAAGAGAGGTCAAATATACTGTCCACATTGAGTGGCACCAGGGAATTCTTTTCTGAGGAAACTGGCCCAAGAAAAAAGACCTATGGATTCTGATTAACATTCTGATGTCTCTCTCCAAAAAACAATCTAACAAAAATATAACTGGTCCCTGTTCATTAACCCTAAGATGACTCTCTTCCTATACAAAACACTGCCTAGACACACATCATAAGATTTTCAGTCAGTCTTTTGTGTCCTTTGCTTTCAAACGTAAATGGTTAGTCAAAGTTATATTTAAGGAAAAAAAAGAAAGACAAAAATAAACAGTAATTTAAAAATACAAAACCTTAAGGGAAATAGTACATTTCATAAGAAAGAAACTAAATTGATAGTTGTCTGTGTTTTTATTTACATGTATTTTCAGATATAAAATAAAAAATACTGCTGGTATTGTACTTATGTAATATAATCAAGAAAGTATACATGGAAACATTTAGAAAACAGAATAAAACTCCTAGAAATTAAAATAATGGTTGTCCAAAAATTATCAAAAAAAGTTGAGGAAATCTCTCAGAATATAAAAATAAAACAAATGGATGGAAAATAGGTGAGTAAGCATACAATGGAGAATCAATATTGATTAGTTAGGTTTCCAGAAAGAGAAATCAAAAAGATCAGACATGACCTAATAAATAATAGAGGATGATCTTCAGGTGGGGAAGGATGTGCTTTCTGGATTTAAAGAGTCAGCCAAATTCATAGCACAAATAATTGACAAAAGGCCCACACTAGGACACAATATAGTGAAATTGCAGAATACCTGGTAGAAAGAAAAATTGTAAAAATCTAAAAAAACCAAAAAACCACCAGTCAGATACAATACATGGAGAGCCTGAAGGTTATCAGATGATCAAACTGGAAGTTTGTCTAGAACAGAATGGAGTGCTGCCTTCCAAATTTAGAAGGGTAACTTTTTTCAGCCTAGAATTCTATAACCAGCCATATAATCAATCATATGTACGTGAAGGTTTAAGAAAGACTAGTTGAGACAGGTTTGATTTCAAGAAATTTACCCCTGTCAGTCTTTCTCAAGATGCTACTGAAAGCTGTTCACTATAAGAAATAACTGGATATGAAGACTGAATGTGAGAGAGGCAGAGGCAACTCCTGGAGTGAGAAGGTAGAGATGTCTCACACCAGCACTGTGCTGCAGACAAAGGGAGCCAACCTCACTGCAGCAGCATCTGCTGGCTCCCAGGGAAGCCATCTTTAAAGAGAAAATAGGACACTTAGGTTCCTTCATGGGTTTGATCCCTTTCTATAACTCTCCAAGAACGTTTGCTGTGAATCAAAGACAGTTAGAGAGAAAAATATATGAGGAAAAATGAAGCAATTACTGACTCCTCCCAAAAATGTTAGAAAAGAAATGTAATCATAGTACATGGAATGCCTTATTTATGATCAATATTCATATGGTTATATAAATAATAATAATTAAATAAAAGTAAGTGGTGTAAGTAGGAAGATGGCAGAGAGAGAAAATGTATATAATAAGGGGGAGAGACAGACACAAAGAGAGTTAAGTCCTCATTTTCTACAGTACAAAGATCATAACTAGAACAGATATATCAGAAAGCAACAATAAAGTCACATGTAGGAAGACAGAAATACACATGGAAAGAAACAACTATAAAAAGATTGATATAAGGTATAAGGTTTAGTCTAGTTAAGAGAGTAGGAGTGGTAAGGAGAGAGCTCCTCCCACAAAAAAAATAATTAACCTTGTGTTATTCTTTCTTTGACTTTAAAAACTATGAACACTGTCTCTTTCACTAGATACAAATATAAGTTTATTGGAAGCACACATCTAACAAAAATCTTATAATCCATTAAAGTCTAGCCCTTTTCTATTTTTGTGTTCAAGGAAGTAATCCAAACATGTTTTGACATTGCGTACCAAATGTCACTGGACTCATTTGATTCCTAGCATTTCTATGACTCCAACTGCAATTTGCAGTGGCTTCAAGATGGCTCTAAGATAATTCCAAAGCTTTCAGCATAAATTGGTCCTCTTAAACACTGTGCATAATTTTTTTCTCAGGCTCCAGCTGACCAAATGGCAATCAAAATGAAACACAAACATGATGTTAATATTGCCTTATTGCTCACTGAGCATGGGAAAACACAAAGCAAAACACAACCGCCACTCACACCCTTTGGGGAAGCAGTTATTCATTGAGATGATTATATGTTGTCAAAGCATTAATTCAAGTGAAGGGGAAAAATGCTTATATCTATTATTTCTAGGTACTGTGCCAGGTAAACAGGAAATAAAAATATGCAGAAGAAACAGTCACATCATTCAAGAAATTTATAATCAAGGAAATTAAAACACTGGCATGTTCTTAACTGACCTCCATTTATCTGACTTCCTGAACTAATCTTCATTCACCATTTCTTCTTTTAAACACAATGACATGACTGAGGTATGTTGGACACTTAAGGGAGTGACTATGCTTTCATAATGAGCTAATGAGCTTCTTCAAGACCCAATTGAACTGTATACCTACATCGAGACAGTGATGTTTGTTCCCAAAACATCTATTCTTTGCACTTTTAATTTTAATTATGTAAATTTGATTTTATTTTATAGAAAAAAAATCTGAGTGTTAAATTATACAGAACTAGTTGGAAGTTTGGGGAAAGCTTGCTAATTGTAAAACACTGAAAAAGTATGATTGGATTAGGCATGGAAAAAAATCATTAAATCCCGAAAGGATTTTTCACAGATAAATATTTTGCAACCATCTTTACATTTTCACTTCTTGTTCAAGAAAATAATACTGGATATTGAAATGGTATGTAATGAATGTGGTTTATGCTAAAAATACAGTACTAAACATCTGAGAGAGGATCCATATTCAAAGAAAAAAATCTGATTATCAAAAGTTTGGTCATTGAAAGTATATTTATACATTTTAAGTTGAAATAAATGCTTTAGGTTATCATGTACGAATTTGGAGTCCATACTGCAACCAACATGTTCATAAATAAGCCAATTTCTGATCCTAATTATACTCAATAAGAGGGCTTTTTACAATTGCTGTAGTCACTTGGGACCTTTTTCATTGCTTTAACCAAAGCTGTTAGTGGAAAAACATTATTTGGTGCTCATAGTTTCAGAGATCTTAGTCTGTAGATGGCCAATTCATTGCTCTGGGTCTAAGGTGAGATAGAACATCAAGGAAGTAGGGTGCAGTGGAGGAAAGCAACTCAGGACCTGGCCATCAGGAAGCAGAGAGAGCTCTGCTCAGCAGGGACAAAATAACACCCCAAAGGCAGGCCCTGGTAGCCTACCTTCTCTAGCCATACCCTACCTGCCTGTGGTTACTACCCAGTTAATCCATTCAACTGGATTAATGTACTGATTAGGTTAAAACTCTTATAACCCCAAACTCTCATTCACCTCTAAATTTTCTTGCATTGTCTAACACATGAACTTTGGGAAGATACCTCATATCTTAGCCATAACAGGTCCCAAGGAATGTATTTATAATAGCATCTTTTAGTTTGGAGACGGGCATGTTGTCTGATCACATTATCCACTCAATGTCAATTTTACTGTGGTCAGTAGACTAACTAATCATTCACATTTCCAATGTGGCTGGCTACACTTAGCAAAACAAACTGATCTAATTTTAGGTATTTCACATAGAACTCAACCTATTGACAACTATTTTTATACTATTGAGCTATTAACATCATAAAGTTTTATTAAAGAAAAAATAATTACTGCAAGTTCTCAAAAAAAGAATTATAATTAGAACGGAATTTTAGAAGCTCAGGTTGAAAAGGACCTGAGATGTCATATCACCTGACCACCTATATAATTTGTTAAAAATGGGGATACACTTGGAGCTTCAGGAGACCAGGAGATCACAGTTATAAGTGACCATGTCAGTACTAATTACCTTCTGATGGCAATAGAAAATACACTACCTTAAAAATCTTGTCTATTAAGTTTGAGGTATTAATTTTATCCATCATGAAGAGAGGTTTCAAGCTATAGTATATTCCATGAAACAACTTGGTTTTCTTTGAAATGATGTGAACTAAAAATTAAAAGACAAAAATTATGGCAGTTACTTTCTTTGAATCCTACTTAATTGGGCTTAGTTAAATTAGAATGTGTTGACTCAAATAACTTTCATTAATTATGTTTTAGGAATGCCACAAGCCAGTAGCACAAGATAAAACAAAATCATTCAATGCTATAGAATATTTATCAAAGGTATGTATTACTACACTGTGACAAAAAAAATGATAGGTCAACTTTAAATTATGTGTTGAAGTACTTTGACAGTTGTCATCTAAGGGTATGTGTGGCTTTGTGAGAGCTGGAAAATTTGGCTTAATAGTTTACCTCACTTTTTTAAAAATCAGATTTATTTTAATTGATATATCAAACACAAAAATGATACATATTAATGAGGTAACATGATATTTTGATCTAAGTACACACTGTATGATGTTTACATCAAGTTAAATATAACTATCTTCTTAAATATTTATGAAATCTTAATGGTGAAAACTTTCAAAATCACTCCTTCTACTTTTTTGAAATTTACAGTATATTATCTGCAGTTACCTTACTTCAGTAGCAAACCATAACTTACTCCCATCTACCTGTACCTTATTACATCCCCATCCTCCTCTTCTCATCCTACTGTGCCTGGCTTACTTCACTTAACATCATGATCTCCAGTTCCATCCAAGTTGTCACAAATGACAGGATTTTATTTTTTTTTCCTATCTGAATCATATTCCATTGTGCCTATGTACCACATATCCTTGCATCCGGTAAATGGCCAACAGGTAAATAAAAGAATATTCAATATCATCAATTATCAATCATCAGTAGAGTCAGTTTCTACACATTGTTGTACATGCTTGTCCAGTATCTGAAAACTCATCTGCTCCATTGGTCATTACTCTCTTCTTAGAGATCTAGATTCCTCTGGACTCACACCCAATAGTTCTAGGTTTTGCTCTCTATTTTTCCCTTCAAAGGTGGTTAAGTAGAATTCATAAGCAATATCACCATTCCCCCAATGTGGGATCACATGAAATAGTCATTTCTAAACCTTCTTAAGTTTGAGAAGATGCATTAAGTAAGAATACATACACAGGAGCCCGTAACCTTCCCATCCCGGGAGCTGCAGTTTCAGCCGCGACAGTAAGAACGCAGTGCCCGCGACCGCGGCGGCGGCGGCGGCGGCAGAGGCAAGAGCAGCCGGGGCAGGTCGCAGGGTCTCCCGGGCACAGGAAGGCGAGCAGAGGAGGAAGATGGCGGCGAGGGGAGTGCATTGCCCCCGTGTGCTGCTTCACTGTGTGGGAGTATGACAAGTCAGGACGGCTAAAGGCTATGTTGTTAGGAATTTCCAGCAATAGTGGGGTGCTCCGGAACCTGGAGGAAGGGATTTTCCATCGCACGAGGGATCGGCTACGGGGGACTCAAACGCGAGAGGTTTGTCGCACGGAGGGTAACACTGCTTATTCAGCAAAGTCGCCCCGCGGCTAGAGTCTGCAGTGCGCTGGGAACGAGGAGTAACGACGCAGGGATACAGGCGCTGCCAGTTTGGTGCCCAG